>NC_056080.1:24492304-24865116 GCF_016772045.2 Ovis aries | reverse complement strand
CAGTGACAGATTTTATTTTGGGGGCTCCAATATCATTGCACATTCTGACGGCAGACACAACACTGAAAGACTCTGGCTCCTTGGAAGAAAACCTATGAGAAGCCTAGACAACCTATTAAAAAGCAGAGATATCAGTTCATCAAAAAAGGTACCTATAGTCAAAGCTATGGTTTTTCCAGCAGTAATGTACGAATGTGAGAGTTGGACCATAAAGCAGGCCGAGCACCAAAGAACTGTTTTTGAACCATGGCACAGGAGAAGACTTTTGAAAGTCCCTTGGACATCAAGGAAAATCAAACCAGTCAATACTATAGGAAATCAACCCTGAATATTCATTGGAAGGACTCACGCTGAAGGTTACACCACAATACTTAGTCCACCTAATGTGAAGAGACAACTTATGTGAACAGACAACTTATGGGAAAAGACACAGATGCTGGGAAAGATTGAGGGCAGGAGAAGAGGGCAACAGAGAATGAGATGGTTGGATGGTATCACCAACTGAATGGATGTGAGTTTGAGCAAACTTCAGGAGATAGTGAAGGTCAGGTAAGCCTGGCATACTGCAGTCCATGGGGTTACTAAGAGTTGGACACGAGTTACCGACTAAAGAAAAGTAACAAGGAAATTGAAATTTCAGGCACATACAGTAACAGCAAACAGTAAACAAAACGTACACACACACACACACACACACACACACACACACACAAACACAATGTAACTCTTATGCAGATAAACATAAACTCTCATGCTAAAAGCCCATTTAAATCAGTTCATATTATCCAATACCTTACGTTCAGCCTTCAACAAAAAATTATAAGCTATGCTAAAAGGCAGTCTGATGAAATAAAGCAAGAAATTAATCATGCTTAGATATAAGACATCATTTTGAATATCAGACTAGGATTTTAGAATTGTTATGATTCACAAGTTTATAGCATCCCTGGTTGCTCAGCGGTAAAGAATCCACCTGCCCATGCAGGAGATGTGTGTTCCATCCTTGGGTCAGGAAGATCCCCTGGAGAAGGAAATTGCAACTCACTCCAGTATTCTTGCCTGGGAAATCCCATGGAGAGAGGACCCTGGTGGGCTATAGTCACTGTGGTCACATGTGCGGCCACCAAATAATAATTTTAAAGAAGAAAAGAATAATCAAAGATTGTGGAAGAATTACAAGGTATGTACACACAGCTAGAGGAGCCTGGCAAGCCACAGTGCATGGGGTCACAAAAGACAGCATAGACTTAGTGACCAAAAAACAATGCAGAATGGGAATAATATAAGAAGCAATAGAGAAAGAAGCAGAATACATAAAGTAATAATGACTGAGAATTTCCCCAAATTAATGACAGTAAACCACAGATTTAGAAAACTCAGATAAAAATCAACAAATACCAAGTAGAAGAAACAAAAAGAAATAAAAAGAAAACTACACGCAGGTATACCATACCCATACCATACCCCAAATTCTATGCACAATCATGTTTCATGTGAATGATCTAAATATACCAATTAAAAGGAAGAGATTGGTGAAAAGAATTAAAACAACAAAAAATACACAGGGTTATGTAATACATAAGCCTTCTGCTACAAGAAATCTATTGCAAGTTTGAAGATAAAATGGATTAATAGAAAGGGGATGGAGAAAAGTATTCCATGCTACTATAAGTGAAAAAAAAGTTGGACTACCTAAATTTACTTCAGAGAAAGCAGTGCTCAGAACAAGAAAGTCAAGAACAAAGATTGGCATTACTTAATGATTTAAGTGGTCAATTCTCAAAGAAATTACAGCAACCTATAATGTGTATGAACAACAACAACAACAACAAAAAACCTACCCTAAAATCCACAAGGCAAACATTGATGATGCAGAAATACTATTATACCAGGAGATGCAAACATATGTCCTTTAGGAATTGACAGACTTAATAGGCAGGAAATCAGTCAGGTGTAGCTGAACTGAAAAGCACCAATAATTAACTAGATCTAAATGACATTTATAGAATACTTAACAACAGCAGAAAACACACTGTTTTTAAATTCACATGGAACATACATCAAGATAGATCACATTCTATGCTGTAAAACTCACATCATCAAACTTGAAAGAACAGAAATCATACAAAGAATGTTATCACACTGTGATGGAAAGAAACTAGATACTGACAATAAAAAGCAGTAAAATTGACAGTACTTGGAGATTAAACAATATATTTCTAAATAACACTTGGGTCAAAGAGAAAATCTAATGAGAAATTTTTTAATATTTTCAACTAAATGAAAACAAATTCACAACTTATCAGAAGCTGTGGCATATAGCAAAATCTGTAGATATATATATATATAGCATTGAACACCTGTATAAGAAACCTTAAAATTCATAATCAACATTCTTAGTAAACTTCTGAAAAAAAGAAAGAAGCAAAGAAAAAAGAAATAAAGAAGCAATCAACAGCACTGGAAAAAGGAAGACAATAGGCAAAAACAACAAAACCAGAAGCTGTTTCTCTGAAACAAGAAAGGATGAAATTCTCAGCAGGCTAATCAAGAAAACTGAGAACACACAAATTAAATTGCAAACAGCGAAAATGAAAGAAGGGCCATGACTACTGATATCATGGACATTAAAAGGATAATAAATGAATATTATAAACAACTCTATGCCTACAAATATAAAGATTAAATTGAGAAATTCTTGGAGGATATAATTTATCAAAATTTTACAAGTAAAACTGATAAATTGATAAGGTCTGCATCTACTATATAAATTTAATCTGTAAGTAATAAGCTTCCAATTAAGACAGCAACAGGCCCAGACGATTCCACTGATGAAATCTAACAAAAATTTAAGGAAGAAGTGATAACAATTCTCTAAAATGTATTCCAGAAACAACAAACAAAGGGCACCCTTCTTCATTCCTTCTATGAGACCAGAATTATATTTTAATTTCAAAACCAGAAAAAGAAATTAAGAGAAAAAAAATTCCACACCAAGATACTATTATGAGAATGAAAAGCTAAGTCACAAACTGTGAAGAAAGAATTGTAAGACACATATCGGATAATAAACATGTAGCAAAAATACACAATGAACGCTTAAAACTCAACAATAAGAAAATAATGAAGTCAATTTAAAAATGCTTAAAAGTGTTGAATAGACATCTCACCGAAGAATATAAACAGATGGTAAACAGCATATGAAAAGATGATCTGTTTCCCATGTCTTCAGGGAATTTCAGATTAAAACAACAACGAGATACCTATTAATAGGGCTAACACAAAAACAAACACCTCTCGATATTAAATGCTGGCAAGGATGTGGGCGAATAGGAACTCTAACTCATTGCTAAAGACAATGCAATGATACAAATACTTTGGAAACTGTCAGGCAATTTCTTTTAAGCTAAACATAGTCTTATCATATGATCCAGCAAATGACCGCTAAGGTATTTACTCAAAAGAGCCAAAACCCTATGCCCATCCAAAAACCTTCAAACAAATATTAATAGCAGACAAATTCATAGCTGCCAAAAACTGAAATCACCAAAGATGACCTTCAGTAGATGAGTGCATAAACAAACTATGGTAAGCGACATGGAATGTTATTTAGTCCTGGAAGAAAACATTTCAAACCATAAAAAGATATAGAGACAATTCAATGTATATTGATTAGCTGAAGGAGCCAATGTAAAAAGCCTACATACTGTATGTTGCCATGAATACTACATTTTGGAAAATGCAAACCTTTAGAAAGAGTAAAAAGTTCAGCAGTTGTCAGGGGTTCCAAGTGAGGTTTTGAGGGATGGACAGGTGGAGCATGGGAGATCCATGGGGGATTCAAACTCCTCTGCATGACACTGTGTTGGCTGAGTAAAAAATATGCATTTGCCAAACACTAAAGAACTGTAAAACACATAAAGTAAAATACATTGTAAACAATGGACAATAGTTAATAATAACATATTGATATTAGTAGATCAATTGTGACAAATTAACTCGTATCCATTGAACCAATACAAGATGTTAATAATAGAAGATACCAAGTGGAGGAAGAGTGGCTGTATGGGAACTGTCTATACTATCTGCTGAATTTTTTCTAATCCTGAATCTGTTCTTTTAAAAAAAGAAATACAGAGGGGCAACAAACACATGTAAAGATGTGCAACACTGCTCATCACAAGAGAAATGCAAATTAAAACTACACTAAGGTGTCATCTCATAATGGTCAGAATGGCCATCATCAAAAATTGTACAAGCAGTAAATGCTACAGAGAGCTTAGAGAAAAGGGAACTCTCTTCCACTGTTTGTGGGAATGGAAATTGATACAGCCACTATGCAGAACAGTAGGGAGATTCCTTTAAAAACTAGGATTAAAGATATCATATAACCCAGTAACAGAAATATCATGCATAAACACTGAGAAAGGAATAACTGTAAAGACACTTGTATCCAAAGTTCATTGCAGCACTATTTACAATAGCCAGGACATGGAAACAATCTAGATTTCAACTGAGAGATGAATGGATAAAGAAGTTGTGGTAGACATATACAATGGAATGCTGCTGATGCTGCTAAGTCGCTTCAGTCGTGTCCGACTCTGTGTGACCCCAAAGATGGCAGCCCACCAGGCTCCTCCATCTCCGGGATCCTCCAGGAAAGAACACTGGAGTGGGTTGCCATTTTCTTCTCCAATGCATGAAAGTGAAAAGGGAATGTGAAGTTGCTCAGTTGTGTCCGACTCTTAGTGACCCCATGGACCACAGCCTACCAAGCTCCTCCGTCCATGGGATTTTCCAGACAAGAGTACTGAAGTGGGGTGCCATTGCCTTCTCTGACTACAAAGACTAGAGACATACAAATAAAACTTGTTACAAATCCTGCAATGAATTGTGAGTGGCACTGACAAAAATACTGTACCAAGTGTACAATAGATAGCTAGTGGGAAACTGCTATATAATACAGGGAGCTCAGCTTGGTTCTCTGTGACAAAATAGAGGGGTGAGGTGTGGGGCTGGGAGGGAGTCTCATGGGGCAGGAGGAATATGTATACTTATAGCTGATTCATTCTGTTGCATAGCAGAAACTAACAAAACATTATAAAGCAACTATCTGTCAATTAAAACAATTTTTTTAAGTCTAATAATTTAAAAACTAGGAAAAAATATGGATAAGAACACAGAGCCAGTACAGAGTTCTATGCACCAAAGCAAAGTGAATAAAATGCAGCAATAATGAAAAGTAAAATATCACACTAAGTATTTGATCTTTGAATTAAAATTCTTAGGAAACAGGCACAGAAAATATTGACACATATAACGAACTTCAGAAATCTGGCATGAAAAAGATCAACACAGAAAAATCAAGAGACTGGTCTGGAAGAATCAACAGTTATTTAGATCATGTAATAGAAAATACACTATAAACAAAAGCAACCATATAAAAAACATTCCTACAAAGAAATATTAGAATCCAGTCTACATGGAGGAAAAAAGAATTCCCTGAGAGCCTTCGGAAAAGAAGTTTCAAACTGTATCTTATGTGTATAAATGAGGAGGACATACTGTAATACTGTCAATTTTCCTTAAATCCTTTACAGACTTAGTACCACACTGGGAGTAGTTGAGACCACAATCAAACGTGTACGGCTATTTCCTGTACCCAGAACAAACCTTGGAAAACTTATACAAGGAATAAAGACAATTACTAACAAAAGCAAGAACACAAAACGAAATAATCCCTGAGGAACAATAAGTCTCCACTGAACTTGACCCTATGAGTGCCCAGGTAGGGGAGTACTCTGAGGCTGACACAGGTGTGCAGGCCACAGAGGAAACAGACAACAGGATCAGCTAGAAAAGGCTTTAAACTGGAGCAGTTGATTCTTCCCCTGGGCCATGGGACCATGAGCCTCTACTGCTTCACTGAAGGAACCTGAGGCAGCATCTCAGAGCCCCATGCCACGATCATGGGGCACCAAAGTTTGGGATGGACATGACAGTATGGCCCAGAGGTCATGCAATAACCAGCACAAGCTTTGTTAGTGGATGACAACTGGCCCTTGTAAATGGTCAGCTTAAGAGACTGTCACACATGGACTAAAAGAGCAAAGCTTGTATCACAGTAATTGTACAGAAGGACAGGAATTCATCTCAGAATGTTTGAGCAATGCCGCTGCAGTCAACTAAGAGCTCACAGTGAGAACCGTCAGGCTAAGGAGCCCCTTCACTTTCTCTGCTGGGATTGTGTGGAGGATGGGTGGGAACAGGGGTGATTTTATACCAGAAAGGGAAGGGTTTCCAGGCTCTGCCTGCAGTCAAGATGAAGATCCTGAGTGAGATGTCAGGGCTTCCACACCACAGAAGGCATTCTCCCATCCTTCCCTCTCGCTTATCTTACCTGCAGCAGCCATTTCCAGGAAGCCTTAGGCAGAAGTGTCCAGATGAGATGCTGGTGCACTTCTCACCAGGAGCCTGGAGATTTGACATCTTCCAGGTGAGGCCTTGGCCCTCAGGTCAGCAGACGGCACATAACACAGCATTACGGTCAGGGGAAGACAGGGATAGTAGACAGAGAGCCTCACTCAGCACACAAGAAGGAGCCCCAGAGTGCCCTCACTGTCTGTCTCAGCAGCTCCAGGAAGGCTGTCAGGCTCGGGCTCCCAAATTCTTCCTGCTTGGTTTACTGAGAGAAGTGAGAGGCAAGGAGTGAGGCCAGTTGACTGAGATCAGCAGGGACATCCCAGGACCCACTATGAGTTGAAGAAGGAACCACATCCCCCCTCTTGCCGGAAACTCCCCCGGAACCCCACACACCCAGGCCGTGCCCCTGCTGTCCTCCTGGAGCCCATGTGCGCAGGATAGGAAGTGACGGCCCCCTATCCCCGCTGGGGTGTGATGCCATCTTTGAGAGGGCTGCTGTCTTTGAGACCTGCTGTAGCTGTGCCCAGAGGGAAGAGTCCGAGGTCTCATCAGGGGTCCAAGTCGGAGGTGACATGAGTTACAAGTGCACTGGATAGTTACAAAGATATGCCCTGGCACTCCCAACATCTTTTCCATCTGAAAAGAGGGGACTTCACAGCCCCCTGGCAATCCCGCACCTACTCTACAACTGGAGGCTTGGGCCTGGCTCTTAGGTGCAATGTCTATCGGCTATGCACGTGGGTTCTCAGGACATAACCTGGGTCCAGGGGTGGTGGATCTGCGTGCGGGGTTGGTGGTCCCTGGCTCTGTTCAGTAGAGGGAAATCCGGGATTCTGTGGAGTGAAAGAGGGACCCGCGAGGGGACTGAGTGTCTCCACACTCCAGATTGGCGGCCACGCCTAACCCCTCACCCAGCGTGACTTGGCCAGAGAGCAACCGGTCAGCATCTGGACAGTTCTAAAGGCTGAGGGGCTCCCTGACTGCAATCACCAACATGGGACACTCGGGGAAGAGGGGACCTCATTCTGAAGGGCTGGAAGCCAGTCAGCAGAGGGAGGATGTCACGTCTCGGGAGGAGTCAGGGTAATGACCATCCTCCGCATCACACAGCCGACTCAGGACCCTCCCCTGTGGCCAGCACTTCCTCCCAGCTAAACAAGGGGCTGGGGGCAGTGGTCTGTAAGTGGAGGTTGCAGCTTGGTTGTGCAAGGGAAGCCTTGAGATAGCAGAAGGGCGGGTCTCGGCTCCCTTCATTGGGGCCTGAACATTCCCTCCTCTCATCATCTGGGGTGACAGGGAAGGTGGCAGTGTCAACTTCACAGCAAGATAGCGAAGACGGTAGGTGGGTTTGGGGGCGGGGGGGGGATATGAGGGCGTCTTGCCCCAGTTTTCATCATGACTCTGAAATGTGAACTGAAAGGACCTGCCTCCCCTGCCAGCCCCCACAGGCCTCGCTCTAACACCCAGGCAGGGCTGTCTGACTGCGCCCCAGCATTCACTCTCACTTCTTACTCAGCGGTCTCAAGGGAGGGGCTCACCAGGAGAATACGAGACATGTGGGTCCTAGAGCACTGGCCTCAAGGACCCCTCAGAGGCGGCTTGGGTTCAAGCCAGGGAGGACTCTCCTCACTGCAGTTGCTCACAATATCTGCTTGTCCTTCCTCTAGGGGCCCTCCTTCCCTGCCACCCTGCCTGCATGCGCCTGTGATCCATAACCAGTGTCACCATGCCTCAGAGGCACAAGAACAAGTAGCATGCCCGTGTGAAATTCCACCAGGTCCAGGGGGACACTCAGTATCCCCAGGAGGCTCAGACCAGTGCTGCTGCAGCCCCCAAAGAGGAGTGCCCCTCTTCCCACTCGTCTGTCCCTCAGGGTTCTCCCCTGAACTCCTCTGCTACTGGAGATCACCAGGAGCTTCAGGGAGCCATGGCCCCTAGCTCTCCTGATGCAGGGCCTTCCTGTGCAGGATCTGATGAATTTGCCCAGGGCCCAGAGGAGGAAAGTGCAGGTGCCTCCAAGGCAGCCCCTGCTACTCAGAGCCCTCTCATAGATCCTCTGACGAGAAAGACCAGCATGCTGGTGGAGTTCCTGCTGGACAAATACACCAAGAAGGAGCCAATCTCGCAGCATGCCCTGCTGAAGGTCGTTGGCAAGAAGTATTGGCAGCACTTCCCTGAGACCCTCAGGAGAGCCTCTAAGCACATGGAGCTGGTATTTGGCCTGGATCTGATGGAAGTCAACTGTAGCAGGAACATCTATGCTCTCATCAACAAGCTCAACCTCGGGGGCAATGAAGGTCTGAGTGATGAGAGGGGTCTGCCCAAGTACGGTTTCCTCATGTTGCTCCTAGGCATTATCTTTAAGAAGGGTAATGGCGCCCCCGGGGAGGAGGTCTGGGAATTCCTCAGTGTGTTGGGGGTCTATACTGGGAGGAGGCACTGGATCTTTGGGGAGCCCAGAAGGCTCATCACAAAAGATATGGTGCAGAAGAAGTACCTGAAGTACCGACAGGTGCCCAATGGCGATCCTCTGTACTATGAGTTCCTGTGGGGCCCGAGAGCTTCTTTGAGACAAATAAGATGAAGGTGTTGGAGGTTTTGGCCATGATCCATGATACGGTCCCGACTTCCTTCCCAGACCTCTATGCTGAGGCTCTGAGAGATCAGGCGGAGAGAGTAGGGCTGAGAGGCATGGCCAGGGCTCCAACAATGGCTGAAGCCAGTGCCCCTTCCAGGGCCAAGTCCTACAGCTCCTCCCACATCTAGGAGGGAGGCCCTGACACTTTCTTCCCTTTTGTGTTGGAACAGAGGTGTCAGGCTCCTAAACAGTACAGAGTAGTAGGGTGGAGGGAACAAAACTTGCATGTTCTTTACAGTTTTATATAGTAAGGGAGTTTAGGTACAACTCATTTTAAAAAATATATATCTTCTGTCCTTTATCCATAGGATAAATATCTAGTGAAAGTTGATTTAAATTAGATTAAGGAGATGAAGGAGGAGTTTAGTATTTTCAAATGTTAATTACTTTTCATAAGGTTTATTGTGCTTCAGAATACAAATGTATTAATCATATATATCACATTGTTTGCTGTTTTAAAATTTTGAAAGCCATAGGTTGGGTATATGTAAAACACATTGAACGTATTGAATATGTTGTTCACCATCTACACAAGGTGAGATGACACTGGAACAGAACTTTCTCAAAGAGTAGTCAAGCTGCTAGATAGTGCAGGTTAGTAGGGGTCGAGCAAACCAAGTTTAGATCTCTATTTTCTTCCTGGTTTAAACTAGTAACTTCTGCATATTATTTATTTCAATTTTATTAAATATTTTTACTTTTACCAGATTCTTTTTCTTCAGAATATTGGTTTGGTACTGATATTCCAGTTTTATTTACTGCTGTTTTAGGATTTTTAAAGTTACAGTTTTGGTAGATGTAAAAGAAATTCATGAACCATCTGTATTGTCTTTATGATCTGAAAGTAGGTAATATGTCGCTGAAAGAGAGATTTTCATGATAATGTGAAACTTGAACAAAGGCAATATTGAGAAACAAAAAAAAAACAATTAAGCAAATATAAAGGAAAAAGCTTTTAATTTGTAGTTTGCCTTATTTCTGTAACCATTTTTTAAAATAAAATATAGTTTGCCTTAATTAAGCTCATTTAAGAAAATTTATTTCTTAAAAAAATAAAAAAATAAGAATATTTATTTCTTTTGTCCCAATGCACTGCATAGTCTCTGCTATCTACTGGATAAAAATAACCTCAGATAGGAAGGTAGTATTTTGGAGGTTCATACTAAGCCATGCCCTGTGGGGCTTCCCAAGACAGGCGGGCATGGTGGAGAGGTCTGACACAATGTGGTCCACTTGAGAAAGGAATGACAAATCACTTCAGTATTCTTGCCTTGAGAACCCCATGAACAGTATGAAAAGGCAAAACGATAGGATACTAAAAGAGGAACTTGCCAGGTCAGTAGGTGCCCAATATTCCACTGGAGAGCAGTGGAGAAATAACTCCAGAAAGAATGAAGGGATGGAGCCAAAGCAAAAACAATACCCAGCTGTGGATGTGACTGGAGATAGAAGCAAGGTCCGATGCTGTAAAGAGCAATATTGCATAGGAACCTGGAATGTCAGGTCCATGAATCAAGGCAGATTGGAAGTGGTCAAACAGGAGATGGCAAGAGTGAACATCGACATTCTAGGAATCAGCGAACTAAAATGGACTGGAATGGGTGAATTTAACTCAGATGACCATTATATCTACTACTGTAGGCAGGAATCCCTTAGAAGAAACAGAGTAGCCATCATGGTCAACAAAAGAGTCCGAAATGCAGTACTTGGATGCAATCTCAAAAACAACAGAATGATCTCTGCTCATTTCCAAGGCAAACCATTCAGTATCATGGTAATCCAAGGTTATACCCCAACCAGTAACGCTGAAGAAGCTGAAGTGGAACGGTTCTGTGAAGACCTACAAGACCTTTTAGAACTAACACCCAAAAAAGATGCCCTTTTCATTATACGGGACTGGAATGCAAAAGTAGGAAGTCAAGTAACACCTGGAGTAACAGGCAAATTTGGCCTTGGAATACAGAATGAAGTAGGGCAAAGACTAATAGAATTTTGCCAAGGAAATGCACTGGTCATAGCAAACACCCTTTTCCAACAACACAAGAGAAGACTCTACACATGGACATCACCAGATGGTCAACACCGAAATCAGATTGATTATATTCTTTGCAGCCAAAGATGGAGAAGCTCTATATAGTCAAGAAAAACAAGACCAGGAGCTGACTGTGTCTCAGATCATGAACTCCTTATTGCCAAATTCAGAGTCAAATTGAAGAAAGTAGGGAAAACCGCTAGACCATTCAGGTATGACCTAAATCAAATCCCTTATGATTATACTGTGGAAGTGAGAAATAGATTAAAGGGACTAGATCTGATAGATAGAGTGCCTGATGAACTAAGGACGGAGGTTCGTGATATTGTACAGGAGACAGGGATCAAGACCATCCCCATGGAAAAGAAATGCAAAAAGGCAAAATGGCTGTCTGAGAAGACCTTACAAATAGCTGTGAAAAGAAGAGAAGTGAAAAGCAAAGGAGAAAAGGAAAGATACAAGCATCTGAATGCAGAGTTCCAAAGAATAGCAAGAAGAGATAAGAAAGCCTTCCTCAGTGATCAATGCAAAGAAATAGAAGAAAACAACAGAATGGGAAAGACTAGAGGTCTCTTCAAGAAAATTAGAGACACCAAGGGAACATTTCATGCAAAGATGGGCTCAATAAAGGACAGAAATGGTATGGACCTAACAGAAGCAGAAGATATTAAGAAGAGGTGGCAGAATACACAGAAGAACTTTACAAAAAAGATCTTCATGACCAAGATAATTATGATGGTGTGATCAATCACCTAGAGCCAGACATCCTGGAATGTGAAGTCAAGTGGGCCTTAGAAAGCATCACTACAAACAAAGCTAGTGGAGGTGATGGAATTCCAGTGGAGCTATTTCAAATCCTGAAAGATGATGCTGTGAAAGTGCTGTACTCAATATGCCAGCAAATTTGGAAAACTCAGCAGTGGCCACAGGACTGGAAAAGGTCAGTTTTCATTCCAATCCCAAAGAAAGGCAATGCCAAAGAATGTTCAAGCTACCGCACAATTGCACTCATCTCACATGCTAGTAAAGTGATGCTCAAAATTCTGTGGGCCAAGCTTCAGCAATATGTGAACCGTGATTTTCCAGCTGTTCAAACTGCTTTTAGAAAAGGCAGAAAACCAGCGATCAAATTGCCAACATCCACTGGATCATGGAAAAAGCAAGAGAGTTCCAGAAAAACATCTATTTATGCTTTATTGACTATGCCAAAGCCTTTGACTGTGTGGATCACAATTAACTGTGGAAAATTCTGAAAGGGATGGGAATACCAAACCACCTGACCTGCCTCTTGAGAAACCTATATGCAGGTCAGGAAGCAACAGTTAGAACTGGACATGGAACAACAGACTGGTTCCAAATAGGAAAAGGAGTACGTCAAGGCTGTATATTGTCACCCTGCTTATTTAACTTATATGCAGAGTACATCATGAGGAATGCTGGGCTGGAAGAAGCACAAGCTGGAATCAAGAATGCTGGGAGAAATATCAATAACCTCAGATATGCAGATGACACCACCCTTATGGCAAAAAGTGAAGAGGACTAAAAAGCCTCTTATGAAAGTGAAAGTGGAGAGTGAAAAAGTTGGCTTAAAGGTCAACATCCAGAAAACGAAGATCATGGCATCCGGTCCCATCACTGCATGGGAAATAGATGGGGAAACAGTGGAAACCGTGTCAGACTTTATTTTGGGGGGCTCCAAAATCATTGCAGATGTTGAGAGCAGCCATAAAATTAAAAGACGCTTACTCCTTGGAAGAAACGTTATGACCAAACTAGATAACATATTGAAAAGCAGAGACATTACTTTGCCAACAAAGGTCCGTCTAGTCAAGGCTATGGTTTTTCCAGTGGTCATGTATGGATGAGAGAGTTGGACTGTGAAGAAATCTGAGTGCTGAAGAATTGATGCTTTTGAACTGTGGTGTTGGAGAAGACTCTTGAGAGTCCCTTGGACTGCAAGGAGATCCAACCAGTCCATTATGAAGGAGATCAGCCCTGGGATTTCTTTGGAGGGAATGATGCTAAAGCTGAAACTCCAGTACTTTGGCCACCTCATGTGAAGAGTTGACTTATTGGAAAAGACTCTGATGCTGGGATGGATTGCAGGCAGGAGGAGAAGGCTACGACAGAGGATGAGATGGCTGGATGGCATCACGGACTCGATGGATGTGAGTCTGAGTGAACTCCGGGAGTTGGTGATGGACAGAGAGGCCTGGCATGCTGCAATTCATGGTGTCACAAAGAGTCAGACACGCCTAAGTAACTGAACTGAACTGAACTCAATAATCATAACTTCCATTAAATTAAAGACCAGTGTTTCTTAATCAGTATGACTCTGCTTTATATGTAGTACATGCATTCCAGCATTCATGCTGGATGGGATTTAGCAGACTCCACTTATAGATGGACAACTTGAAATTCTCTCAAGTTCACAAGACTGGTAAAGTGACCTTCATCAGACAAGTCCCCTGATGTGCACTAGTTCAGAGTCCTTCCCTTTCTTTGCAAGAGGAAGAACTGAGGAAACCTCTTTTCACCAGTGACATATTTGGTTCCATGACTAGGATTGCTGCCATGGTGAACTCCAGTGGTCTTGGCCAAACTGCTGGCTGGAGACCCCTGACTTTCGCTCTCTCTCTCCCATGAAAACTTGCTTGCTGTCACTCTCTGCTTTGTTCTGTTCCATGACCCACAGGGCAAGATCTGGGTCAGCTCACTGCGTCATGGCTCCCCTCAATTAAGAGCTGCAAGGAGCACACCCAGGCTGTGCATCCCCAAAGAACGCTTGGGTGGCAGTTGACACTGTCCTTAGGCCTGGTAGACACAGAATTTCCAATGGTGAAGGCGCCCATTGAGGCCAATACTTTTCTCCTCTCAGTCTTTGTCATTTCCTCTATGGTTCTACCCATTTTGAAGTGAGAAGTTTTAATAAGAAGACTGCATGATGTTCAAAGGAAGACTGAACAAATAATCAGGGACTTGATTGGGTGAGTTTCTTCTCTGTAAGTCTTTGATCCCAATTCCCTCCCTACACATTCTTAATCCCAGCGTGGTTCTGGGACCAGAACTGCATCAGGGGCTAAAACTGGGGGACTCTGCATTCTTCTCTAGATTTTTGGCCTACCTCACCACACCCTGACCTTACACTGTGGGCAATCCCCTCTCTTCTTGGGGTCTCAGGCAGATTTTATCAACCCCAGAGCAGAGGCAGTAAGCGAGCATCTTTCTCAGCAGGCTTAGACTTTCTGCCTAGGAGACAGTCCACTTCTCCCAAGATCCACAATCAGGAACTCCAACCACCCCCCCCCCCGACTTCATAGCTTTATACCTTCCCTCGTATTTTTGATTTCTCTTCTATCCTGCTCTCCAGACTTCTCAGACTGTCTCTTGATCCTTGAGCCTCCTTGCTGGTTAGGTGTTGCTTCTTTCACTTCTATAAAGTAATGCGGTCAGTCGCTAAGTCATGTCCACCCTTTGTGGCCCCTTGGACTGAAGCCCACTGGGATCCTCTGTCCACCGAATTTCCTAGGCAACAATACTTGAGTGGATTACCATTTACTTTTTAGTGTGCCTTCCCAATCCTGTGATTGAACCCACATCTCCTGCATTGCAGGTGGATTCTTAGCAAGGAGCCACTTCAGGAGTCCAAAGAGGAGCCTTCTCTGAGATCACAACAAGAATACCGTGAGGGGAACTTTTGCCCAGTATTGTTATCACTGCCTTGTGGTACTCCAGTCCTACCTTTCAGCTCTGTGTCTTTTTCTTTTACTTCAGTGATAACGGTAAACTTTTTAGTTGGCTCAGAGCCTAGGTCTCATCCCTCCCTCTCTCAAGACTTCAGGCCCTTGGATGCTGGTCATTCTTCCTCCCACTGGCTTCTGTTCCTTTTTGAGACTAACCCAAGGGGCCTCCTCAGGCTCACCAATCAGGTAGATTTCAGGTGCTCACAGGAAACCCACTGTTGACACTGGGAGTGCACCAGAACAAATAACTCCCATTGGTCCCTGTCTTGTGACATCCTAACTGAAAAATGGGAGGCAAGGGCGGAAGTCCCGTGCATCCAAATGTTCATGATCCTATTCCAAAATCCATGTCTAAAGAACTTTTAACTGCTGTGAAAGCACTCACACCCCTTTCAAAGTGCCTCCTTCTCCATCAGGAGACCGATGTTTTATATGATCAGCTTATTAGTCTACTTTCCCAAGAACCACAACCAGGAACTGCTACCTCCCCAGCTCAGGGGCGGGGGGGGGGGGGCAGTCTGCCAGACCATCCTCCTCTAATGCACCATCTAGGAAGCTGAAGACCCAAGATTCCCGAAAATCAACTCATGGATTTTACCTCTGGCATATTCAATGATAGAGGTAGGGTTGAAGAGGCAAAAAGGATTCAGGGACAACAGCAAAAAGCATCATTACACAAAGTGACAGCTCAAACCCCTGCAAAACCTTAGGGTTACTCTCCCTTAAAGCCAATGGCAGGGACAGAACCAGGAAGCCTGGATCAGAGCCACTGTCTTGTGCAGAAAGGATGGATCTTCGTACAGCCAGGAGGGTGACTGGTAGGATGAATTGCCAGAGTCCAGCTCCAGCAACCAGGGATTCAACCTGAAGAGGTGAATGATGTCGGCGAGAGAAATGAGACAGCCTCTCAATTTTCTATGGACTGCCTGTTTATTCAAAGTTTAAGATTCTCTTTTATACTTTTACAAAAGCATTAGACCAGAGGTTTGACATTTTCTGATCCCCCTCTCCCAGAATTATTATCTCCATAAATCATTGTTGCTCTTCAGAGTTCCTGCTTCAGTGATTCTCTCGGAATCAGCCTTATCATCCATTATCTACCCCTCTAATGTGTCCTATAGTTAACTTGTGATTACATTGTAACTCACACTACATTCCTCAGTTTACTACTTATCTTCCTAAATCCTGTTTGCTCCTAACATCCTGCGCTCACTATCTCTTAAAAAGGCTTCTAGCTATAGTGTCTCTAAAAATTCCTGACTTCCTATAAGCTATAGTAAAATATGCTAACTTTACAACACTCCTTAAATCTTTAACTTCTAACTGTTTTAATTATTTCTGATCCCTAAATTCGGTAAACTCCTTTGCCATAAACATTCTCCTCGCAAATAGGCTTCAGATCAGTCTCTCCCATGGCCTCAAGCTGCGGCCTATGTGCTCATCCTGGAACACTTTTTTGTAAAAGTCCTTGAACAAATGTCAGTGATTAACTTTATGAATTATTTTCAGAGCAATGCTGCAGAAGGCTTTATGCCTTCTCATGCTCCTCTCAAGAACAATAAGCACCTTAATATTCCTTTTCAGTCAACTCAGCCAAGGAGAAGAAAAGACAAGTCAGAATTACAAGACCTAACTCCTTCATACTGGGATCCGTGCCTGCGGAATGAGGAGAGGGGGCTGGGGACCGTGCCTCCATTTTGTCAGTAATGCCTAGCGCGTCTCCCGATAACGAATGCTCCCTGTTTGGGCAAAGTCCACCAGTACCCTACCTGACAGATGTACAAATGAGAGGGCATCCAGAAGCATGACCACAGTCTCTCCAGTCCTATAGGAGACTCAAGGCTGCCAAACCAAGCTGACTGAGCAGACCGAAGACTGATGGAACCTGGAACCTTAGTGGCTCCCAAAAGACACCTGGTCATTTCCCTAGAGGAGCCTCAGGTAACCCTCGATGTGGCAGGGAGGACAGTTATTTTATATGTGGGGCAGCTACCTGGTGCTGATTTCCCTTGGCCCTTGGCCCGCCAATCCTCCATGATAATGGAGATGGAAGGAAGGTCCCAAACCAAGTGACCTGCCCCTCCCCTCAAGTCCTTGCTAGGAAAGTTTACCTTTGATCATCAGTTTCTGATCATGTATGACTGCCCCCTCCTCTTGTTGGGAAGAAACTTGCTCACTAAATTCCAGACAAGAGTCCAAGCTGGAGACCCTCATGGAGATGACACTTAGCAAGAGAAACGACTGCTCTTGGCTTGGGGAGCCTGCCTCCATATTACAGGGACAGAATAGCATAGGATACAGGTAGCTGTCCCAGGTTACTCAGTGGAAAAGTGTGAACCTGCAGTGCGGGAGACAACAGTTCAATCCCTGGGTTTGGAACATCCCCTGGAAGAGGAAATGGCTACCCTTCCCAGCATTCCTGCCTGAAGAATCCCACAGACAGAGAGCCTGGAGTGCTGCAGTTCATGGGCTTGCAGAGTCAGACATGAATGAGGGCCTGAGCACAGACAGACAGAGAGACGGGTACCTGTAGAAGTCTAGTAGGGGCCTAGAGATAGAGAAACCTAGGGACCTTTGGGAGACCAGTATAAGTTACTGATCACTCAAGAAATGTATCAGAAGGTCGTGAAAGGTAGCAGGCTTGCTTAAATATAAAGCCATAAATGAAACACGACATATGCTTCAGTCCCATATGTAAAAGAGGAATGTTACCACCCTTCTACTGATTTGAAGAAGTACTATGATAATCGGAGCTTGACCTCATAGGGTCAGGCACTCTCCTGCCTCAAACGAAGTGGGAGGGAGTTATGTAAGCCTGACTTCTATTCAAAGAAGGCAGTCTTTCCCCCTCGTTCAGTTTCCTTTGATTATAAAATGCAGCCCACTTAATCCTCAGGGCAGAGCTCCATTACCTGCCTGCTTGCATTTCTTACAAGGGTCCTATATTAATACATCTACTTCTTGTCTAACACTTTGCCTTTCTGATTTCCTTCTGTGCTGAGACACAAAGAACCTGAGCCTCAGTAAGTCTAGGCACTAGGTGAGTGATTCTAAATAAAAGACCATGCTTCAGGTCCCAAACAGGATTTTGGCTGGATTCAAGTCCCGGCAAGGTGGGTTTCAGTCCCAGCCATGTGGGCTCAAGTCCCAGCCTGAGGTGAATATTTTCAAACAGAGGAGGTCTCCATGCCACTCTGTCCAAATTTTTCAACTTTGGCCTATTAAAATTGTTCACAGTGCTAGAACTAAAGTCATTTTCTTCTGCATTTCTGTGCACCGACTTCACTTTGACTTTTCACTTTCATGCATTGGAGAAGGAAATGGCAGCCCACTTAAGTGTTCTTGCCTGGAGAATCCCAGGGACGGAGGAGCCTCGTGGGCTGCCATCTATGGGGTCGCACAGAGTCGGACAAGAGTGAAGCGACGCAGCAGCAGCAGCAGCAGCAGCAGCAGTCGCCCATTATCTTTCCCTTTGTGTGTACAAATCCAGACACTGTATGCCACGAATGCCTCCACTTTGTGTGCTTATAAAATTCAACCGACGGTGCCTGCATGGGATGGAATGGAAAAAAAATAAAGAAGAAAAATGTTCTAAAAATTATCTGGCTACTTTTACAAAGGGGGCTTCCCTGGTGGCTCAGAGAGTAAAGAATCTACCTGCAATGAAGGACACCCAGGTTGGATCCCTGGATTGGGAAGGGCCCCTGGAGAAGGGAAAGGCAACCCATTCTAGCATTCTTGCCTCAGAAATCCTATGAACAGTGGTGCCTGGCCTGCTACAGTCAATGTTGTTGCAAAGAATCAGACAGGACTCAACAACAAGCTCACACCTCTTTTCCTTCACCATTTCTTCTTGTGTTTCTCCCATTTCTCCACATTTTGGGAGAGGTCTTGTTGATGTCTGACAGAAGGGAATCCTTCCTGCCCTACAGCTTCTAAAGTTTTTCCACTTTGTAAAGGATCTAGATTCCACATTTTCTTTATTTTACAGATGAAGAATTTGCATCTCGTTCCATGACTGTGGAGAAGGGACACACAAAGTACCTCTTTGTTATTGTAATAACTCTGATTTATGGATTTGAAAAAAAATTGAAATTATTACATATCAGCCCTTCCCACAGTCTTCTCATGATCTTTATAGTAAAATATAAATCACCTTTCACTGTCTGAGATGTTACTGTTGAATGAAAAGATGTCTGTGTTACTAAGAATGTTGCAAACATTGCTGGCAAATACCAACAGGATAAGATGACTTAACCACAAAGATCGCCAGCAGTTTCAATTATCCCCTGTATTTCCTTTGTTGCTGAAGTTAGTATGCTCCCCTTTCAGCAGATATGGTCTCTGTCCTTTTTAGCCTTTTCCACTTCTTGTAACTCAGAGACTATCTCTTGCCTCTCTTTCTGTGTTTACATAAGCATTTCCTCATATCCTATTGTCTTTGTATAGTTCTGCATTGTATTTTAAATCACTGCCTCTATCAGAAGCACATTCTAATCAAGTGACTCAGTCAACTGCAATGGGTTTAGGAAGGCTGTCCTATAAGGAGAGAAAAGCTGGACAGTAGCAACTGAACCACGAGTTGCAGCCTCCCTGTTTATTTCAAACCCTTTATTTTGAAATAATAGAGCCATAAATCGTAAAAACAATTATGGGAAAGATTGAAGGTGGGAGGAGAAGGGGACGACAGGATGAGATTTGTTGCATGGCATCATGGACTCGATAGACATCACTTTGAGTAAGCTCCAGGAGTTGGTGATGGACAGGAAAGCCTGGCATTCTACAGGCCATGGGGTCACAAAGAGTTGGACACGACTGAGAGACTGAACTGAACTAAGTGATGGTGAACACCTTTTCATGGACCCGTTGGCCTTTTGTACGACTTCTTTGGAGAAATATCTATTCAGCTCTTTTACTTCTAATCAATAGATATATCAAGGTGATGGGTGCCACTCCTACGGTTACATTACAGTACCTGGTGGCATTCCTTTGATCACAGACACTATTTTAGGAGACGTTATTTTGCTAGCAGATATGTTCTTACTTCCCTACCTACCTTGAATAAGAAACCTGTCAAGTTTGGAACTACCTATAAAAAGGGCAATGTGTCATGGAACTGCAAGCTGAGGTTAGGAACAGAGAACTGCAAAAACTATTGGCATGAACAACTCTGTCCAAACATCTGCATTAAGAAGCTTGACTCACCTCTAGCATTGTTTCTAGCAGCAACCTAAGGGCACATTCTAGGACAACTCGGCTACCCCTGAATTCCTGTTTAGAAAATTTCAAGGCTACCAAAGGAATCTGTTCTAGCCAACATCTGACATAAGCCCCTCATCTTCCTTTACTGAGAGTGTCTATTTAAAACAAAGACAAAAAAAAAAAAAAACCCTCACAATTTTAAATCCTTCCTCTGTCCCTTTGAGATGTATATATCTCCTACAACCCAGGAGTGTCTTTCTCAAGGACCTGAAAGCCTTTCCATTGAAATGTAACAGGAAGGAAGAGCAGAGCCTTTGTCTCCAGTTTTTGTGGGAAATGTGAAGTTAAACAACAGAAAGACCAATAGTTCAATTTTGAAAAAATAAGTAAAGGACTTGAAGAGATATTTCTACAAAAAAGATAAACGAGTCACAAAAAAGTATATGAAAAGATGCTCAGGATCATTAGGAAAATGTGTATAAAACACAATGGGATACCATTGGATCCCTCCTGTGTTGCTGGTAAGAATGCAAAATGGTTCAGCCTCTCTGGAAAACAGTTTGGGAGCTCCTCAAATTTAAAGAAAAAAATTACCATAGGACTCAGCAGTTCTATTCCCAGGTATATGATTTACACAATTTAGAACTTATAATCAAACAATTATTTGTACACAAATATTTAAAGATGCATTATTCATAAAAGCCCCAAACTGAAAACAATCCAAAATTTCTATCAACAAATAACCAAAATGTTGTATATTCTTAAAATGGAATAGGATTCAGTCATAAAGAGGAATGAAGCACTAGTAACTAAGAGACCATGGATGAGCCTTGGAAACATTATGCTAAATGAAAAGGTCACATACTATATGAGACCATTTATATGAATTATCCAGGATAAGCAAATTCAAAGTGACAGAGCGCAGACTGATGCTTCCAGGGACTAGGGAATAATGTGAATGAGAAGCAATTTTTTAAAGAGTAAGAGGTAAAGTAAGCAGATAGGATAGGTGGTCCTGGAGAAAGAGAACTTGGCATGGCTTTCTTGACATTAGAGACGCCATTTTGGGCCTAAGTCATTTTGCGATCGAAGCCTCTGGACAATGTTTACCCTTGAACAGACATCAGTGATAATGAACTTAAGGAAACAAAAGAATGCAGCAATGAGTGACTGTTATCAGGCAGGAGTAGTATCAGTAGCAAAGGTAATAAATCAGTTGTAAATACTCCTGGTCCTTTCAAGGATAAACATTAGCCGGAAGCACATCCTTCAGCTGTTTTGCAGAATTCAAATCCCCTCAAGTGATCAACCTCAAGATCAACCGGAACCTAAGGAATGGTGATTTTATCTTTTCTGACTTTCATGACTTCAATCACCTGTAAAGCTTGGACTCCATCGAACTTTGTGTCAACTCTATGCTGAACTCTCTGCTGCTCAAGCCCCTTCATGAATATGTATGTACCCTTAGCTTAAAATTTCCCCAATTTTGCTGTCTAGGGAAACACTGCTTTGGTAATGATCCCTGCTGTTCTCCTTACTTGCTGCAAGTAATAAATCCTACCTTCTCCTGCTCTTTGACTGGGCTGTGTCATTTGGCTCAACATTCACCAAGAGGTGAACACAGTTTTCTAGTCGGTAGAAGTTACTTTTTGGAATGAAGGATATGTTGAAATAAGACAGAAGCGGAGACTGTACAACACTGTGAATGAACTAATGGCACAGAATTATTTGCTTTAAAATGTTATCTGAAAAAAATAAAATAAAATGTTATCTGAATATATATACATATGAATTATATTTTTAATATATAATATTCTGTATAATGTATAATATAATCAAATGATTGATTCCACTATGTGTGTGTGTGTGTGTGTGTGTATACGTGCACACAGTATGTGTACTGCTGTTGTTGTTTAGTCGCTCAGTCGTGTCCAACTCTTTGTGAACCCTTGGACCATAGCCTGCCAGGCTCTTCTGTCCATGTGGTTTCTCACGCCAGAATACTGGTGTGGGTTGCTATTTCCTCCTCCAGGGGATCTTCCCAACCCAGGGAGCGAACCTGCATCTCCTGCAAATCTCCTGCATTGCAGGTGGATTCTTCACCTCTGAGCCACCAGGGAATAACTAGAGAATTAGCATTCTACCGACCCTAATGAAGTAATGGATAAGGGTGAAAGGAAGATCCTCACCAACTGTCAGTACTGCCACAAAGTAGAAAACAAACACTACATATCTCTAATGGAAGCACGCAATTTTGTCTCAGGAGTGATTAACCAATAAACAAATGAATAAATAAATAAACTTTAAACTGAACAAGCTGTTTCCTATAATTATTGAGGATTATTGATGCTGAGTTTCAAGTCTACTAGGTTCATTGTCTTATTCTCCATAGTGTTGTTTATGATTATTTTTGTTATAAGTATCATGACTTTAAATTTTAAAACTGAAGTAAAATGGGACAGCTTTTAGAAACCTATACATCACTAAATTGACAATGTAGTCCAAACCCACAGTACCATCAAAATGTCCATGACAAGCCAGATTTGGTGGCCCATTACACCAAACGGTCAGGGAGAAACTAATCACCATCTTCTCTGAATTCTTCTAAATCATACAAAAAGACAGAAAATGGATCAACCATTTCAACAGGGTCGCCCTCCTTGACACAAAGTCCAGGTAAGAATGTCCCAATAAAGGAATACTTGAGCAAAGATAACTCTCACACAGCCATGTGATTAAATGAAGAAATAGGCTGTGTCTAAGGAACACGACTAGCACCTAAAGAGCAGAAACAGCAACAAGGAACACACAGATATTATATTAGAAAAAAACTGACAACTGGAAACCACTGCATTTACAGAAAAAGGAGAAAATGCATTTGTAAAGGGAAAGAACAGTTTTTTTGCACAGTATTTTCAATACTGTTGACACCAAATGTATGAATTTTTCTTTGTTTTTCACACACAAACCAATTCTCTAACACCGGCTCAGTATCTACCACGATTCAATTTGTTTCTGACAGTATCTACCTGGAGTTAGCATCACATCTCACAAGTTAAGGGCTCATTCCCACAAGAGTACCTTCAGTTCAGTTCAGTCGCTCAGTCCACTTAGTCAAATCCAAGTCTCCTGTAATTCTGACTGACTGGCTTTAAATTGGGGTTACCACAAACCCTTCCCGGGGCTGAATAATTTTCTGAATCAGCTCAAAGTACTCAAGGAAACAGCTGACTTATTAGATGATTGGTCTACCATAAAACACCTGACTCCCTAACAGCCAAATGGACAAGATGCTTGGGGTGAGGTGTGGGAAAGGGGTGCGAAGCTCTGAGACCCTGTCCAGCTCCACCACCCTCACATCTCCTACATGTGTTCAGCAAACTGGAAGCTCTCCAAACCATCTTATTAGGATTCATTTGGAGGTTTCATTCCGTAGCCATAATTAATTAAGTCATTTGTTGCTGTTTACTTGCTAACTCATGTCTGACTCTTTGTGAACATATGGACTGTCGTCCACCAGGCTCCTCTGTCCATGGAACTTCTCAGGCAAGAATACTGGGTTAGGTTGCCATTTGCTCTTCCAGGGGAACTTCCCAAACGAGGGATCAAACCTGCATCTCTTGCACTGGCATGTGGATTCTTTACGGTTGAGCCACTGGGGAAGCCCCCATGGAACGTAGGAAGAATTCCCAAAAGAGGAAGAAACAATACATGGATATGTGGTACCATCTCCACTATTCGACAAAAATTTTCCTGCTTTCCCATGTGAATATCTCAGAAACCATCACTCTAATCCTCACAATGAGAAAAAACCTGAACAAACAAAATCAAAAACTCTTCCTAGGATCTATCAGAAAACTGATGTTACAGGGAAAACCACAGCCACGCCAAACTGAAGATCTAGGCAAATAAAGGGAATCACAG
The DNA here is from genome assembly GCF_016772045.2 of Ovis aries. NCBI lineage: Eukaryota > Metazoa > Chordata > Mammalia > Artiodactyla > Bovidae > Ovis > Ovis aries. Next base: position 24,841,154 of record NC_056080.1, on the reverse strand, counting down.
CTCATCAGCAGCAGAATGTCCTAGATCTAGGAATGAGGAGAAAATTCCAAGCCAGGCTTCAACAATACGTGAACTTCCAGATGTTGACGTTGCTTTTAGAAAAGGCAGAGGAACCAGAGATCAAATTGCCAACATCTGCTGGATCATCGAAAAAGCAAGAGAGTTCCAGAAAAATATCTATTTCTGTTTTGTTGACTATGCCAAAGCTTTTGACTGTGTGGATCACAATAAACTGTGGAAAATTCTGAAAGAGATGGGAATATCAGACCACCTGACACGCCTCTTGAGAAATCTGTAAGCAGGTCAGAAAGCAACAGTTAGAACTGGACATGGAACAACAGACTGACTCCAAATAGGAAAAGGAGTACGTCAAGGCTGTATATTGTCACCCTGCTTATTTAACTTCTATGCAGAGTACATCATGAGAAATGCTGGGCTGGAGGAAGCACAAGCTGGAATCAAGATTGCTGAGAGAAATATCACTAACCCGAGATGAAAGTGAAGAAGAACTAAAGAGCCTCTTGATGAAAGTGAAAGAGAAGACTGCATAAGTTGGCTTAAAACTCAACATTCAGAAAATTTAGATCATGGCATCCTGTCCCATCACTTCAGCAAATAGATGGGGAAACAGTGGAAACAGAGATGGAGTTTATTTTTTTGGGCTCTGAAATTACTGCAGATGGTGATTGCAGCCATGAAATTAAAAGACGCTTACTCCTTGGAAGAAAAGGTATGACCAACCTAGACAGCATATTAAAAAGCAGAGACATTACTTTGTCAACAAAGGTCCATCTAGTCAAGGCTATGCTTTTTCCACTAGTCACGTGTGGATGTGAGAGTTGGACTATAAAGAAAGCTGAGCACCGAAGAATTGATGCTTTTGACCTGTGGTGTTGGAGAAGACTCTTGAGAGTCCCTTGGAATGCAAGGAGGTCCTACCAGTCCATCCTAAAGGAAATCAATCCTTAACATTCATTGGAAGGACTGATGTTGAAGCTGAAACTCCAACACTTTGGCTATACCTAATGCAAAGAACTGACTCTTTTGAAAAGACCCTGAGGCTGGCAAAGATTGAGGGCATGAGGAAAAGGGGATGACAGAGAATGGGATGGTTGGATGACATCTAGGAAGCTCAGAGAATACCAAGCAGGATAAACAGAAAAGAAAAAAAAAAATCTAAACTTTGGCATATCACACTCAAACTTCAGAAAACCAAAAGGAAACATAATTCTTGAGGAACACTAGAGGAAAAAAAAAAAGAACTTGCTATAGAAGAACAAGAGTAACAATTACCTAAGATTTCTCTTCGTGAACCATGCTATCAAGAAAAGACTAGAATTAAAGTTTCAATTCATTGATAGGAAAAACAAAACACTACTACCAACCTAGAATTTAGTAGCAAGGGGGGAAAATCCTTCAACAATAATGAAAAACAAAGACTTTATATAACAAACAAAAACTGATGGAAATCTAGCAGAACTACTCTGCAAGAAATGCTAAAAGGAATTCTTCTGGGAAAAGGAAAATGATATAGGTCAGGAACTCTGGCCTATGTAAAGAAAGGAACAGAGTTACAGAAAGAATAAATGAAGTTAAAATAAACCTTTGTATGACCTTCAATTGATCAAAAAGATAACTATTAATTGAAAATAATAATAAACCCACAATGCATCTAGTGATTATACCTTATGGATAAAAGAAAAATGGCAGAAATGGTTGAAAGGCCAGGAGAGGAGGAACTGGGAAACAAGATACTTGCACCAACCATGAAGCAGGATGATGGTGTTATTTAAAAGAGAATTTCAATGAGTTGCAAATGTATCATGCAAACTCTACAAAAAGCAGTAAAAAAAATTTTAAACATAGAACTGATCTCCCAAGAGGAGAGAAAATGAAATAATGTTAAATCTTCATTTAAAAGTAGACAAGACAGAAAAACAGCAGAATATTAAAACAACAACAACAACAAAGAGTAAATTCAATGAATAGAAAACAGTTACAAATATGGTCAATGGTTAAACAAACTCGCATAATCACTTTTAATGTGAATGGTATAAATATACAAATTAAAAGGTAGAGATTGATGAAAAGAAATTGAAATAACAAAAATATACCTAGCCCTATGCTGTCCGTCTTTATTTTGGGCTTCCCTGGAGGCTCAGATGGTACAGAATCCACATACATTGCAGGAGACCAAGGTCCGATACCTGGGTTGGGAAGATTCCCTGGAGAAGGGCATGGCAGCCCACTCCAGTACTCTTGCCTGTAGAATCCCCATGGACTGAGGAGTCTGGCAGGCTATGTTCCATGGGCTCGCAAAGAGTCAGACATGACTGAGTGACTAAGCACATGGGGTCTATAAGAAACCCACTCTAAATTCAAAGACATGAATAGATTAAACGTAAAGGGACAGAGAAAACTATACAATGCTAATATGAGGGGTTAAAAAAAAACTGTACTCATTGAAACTATTTCTGGTAAAGCAGTATTCAGAACAAGAAAATCAGGAAAAAAATCAGCATTACTTAAAGATAAAGTGGTCAACACTCAAAGAAATCATAGCAAACCTTAAGGTCTATGGACCAAAAAAAGCTGTTAAAATAAAATACCCAGAGCAAACATTAATGTGTCAAATATACTCTCACAGGAGATATCAACACATCTCTTTTAGTAATTTACAGATCAGTAGGCAGAAAATCAGTAAGGTGCAGTTGAACTGAAAAGTAACAAACATTAACGAGATCTAAATGACATTTATAGAATACTGAATGTCAACAAGAAACACATTATTTTCAAGTTCACATGGAACATACAACAAGACAGATCACAGTCTAAGCCATAAAATGTACATCATCAAATTTAAAACAATACAAATAATACAGAGAATGCTCTCAGAGTGTGACAGAAATAAACTAGAAATTGATAACAAAAGACAGCAGGAAAATTAAAAAGATTATTTGCAGAGTAAACAATAAACATCTAAATAACACATGGGCCTAAGAGAAACTCTAATGAGAATATTTAAAATATTTTTACAAAATGAAAACAAAATTACAACTTATCAGAAGTTGTGTGATACAGCAAAATCAGTAGAGATACATACAGCATTGAGTGCCCATAACAAAGAAAACCTACAATTAATAACTTAAGCTTCTATATTAGTAAACTTAGAAAAGAAAAGGCAGAGTAAGAATAAATCAAAGCGGAAAACAATGACACTGAAAAAAGGAAGGTAATGCAGAAAAAGAACAAAACCCAAAGAAGTTTCTTTAAAGATACAAAATAAAAAGAAGATAAAATTCTCCCCAGGCTAAACAAGAAAAAAGAGAGAAAAGACAAATTAAATTAATAGTAGAAATGAAGGAGGGGCCATTACTACTCATTCCATGGACATTAAAAGGATAATGAGTGAATATTATAAACAACTCTGTGCCTACAAAAATGAAAGGTTCAATTGAGAAACTGCTTGAAGGGAAACTTAGCACCACTTCCACAAAGAAAAATATATACTCTGAACAGGTCTGTATCTATTAAAGAAATTTAATCTATAACTAATAAGCTTCCAATAAAGATAGTAACAGACCCAGATGTTTCCACTGATGAATTCTAACAAAAATTTAAGGAAGAAATGACAACAATTCTCTACAATCTCTCCTAGAAAATAGAAGCAAAAGGAACACCTCCTAATTCCTTTTCTATGAGGTGAGTATTATACTTGAACATCAAAAATCAGATGAAGAAATTAAGAGAAAAAAATTGCCCACAAATACCTCTCATGAACATAGAAGCAAAATCCCCAACAAAATATGAGAAAAGAAACCTAACAATCCATAGAAAGAATTACATATGATATCTAAGTAGGATGCATTTCAGATGTGCAACATTTGAAATCAGTAATCATAAATCATAATATCAATCATCTAAGGAAGATAATCACAAGATCAGATCAACAGATGAAAGGAAAAAATCATCTGATAAAATCCAACACCCATTCATCATCAAAATTCTCAGTAAACTAGATACAGACAGGCATTTCCTTAGCTTCATATAAAACATCTAAAAAGAAATACAGGTAAAACATCCTACTTCATAGTGAGAAGACAGATGCTGTCACACTAAGGTGAGGAAGAAGGTGAAGATATCCCTTCTCACCATGCCTATTCAACACTGTACTGAAAGGCCTAGCCAATGCAATGAGATGAGAGAAGGAAGCAAAAGATACAGATATGTGGAAGGAAAAATGAAAGTATAATCATCAAAAACAAGAAAACACCTGGCATTAATAAGCCAGGCGTATACGTTAATAAGGTTAATATAGTATCAATATATAATTATTATATAATCATATATTAATAAGGCTAATACACAGAGAAGGCAATGGCACCCCACTCCAGTACTCTTGCCTGGAAAATCCCATGGACAGAGGAGCCTGGTAGGCTGCAGTCCATGGGGTCGCTAAGAGTCGGACGCAACTGAGCGACTTCACTTTCACTTTTCACTTTCCACTTTCATGCATTGGAGAAGGAAATGGCAGCCCACTCCAGTGTTCTTGCCTGGAGAATCCCAGGGACAGGGGAGCCTGGTGGGCTGCCATCTATGGGGTTGCACAGAGTCGGACACAACTAAAGCAACTTAGCAGCAGTAGCAGCAAGGCTAATACATAATACTCAATTCTTTTCCAATAAAGAGATGAAACTTGCAATTAAAAACCTAACACCATTTACATTAGCACCAAAATATATTAGAAATAATTCTTTAAAAAACATGTGTAGGATTTACATGAGAATGAAAAAATTAAAGAAGATCTAAATAAATAGACACACAATGTCCATAGATAGGGAGATGCTATATTGAGATGTCACTTAATTCCAACTTAACCTAGATACTTAATGCAATTCTGTTCAAAATTCCAGCAAGTTAGGTTGTCGATAGCAGCCAACAATTTAAATTTTATGTCAAAAATGAAATGATCCATAATACCCACTGAAGTCAATATGAGAGATCAAAGTCAGAAAATTGATATTACTGGATTTCAAAACTTACTTTAAAGCTACAATACTCAAGACTGTATGCTATTAACAGAATACTAGACAGATCAATGGCACAGAACAGAAAATCTAGAAACAGACACCACAAACACTCAACCGACCTTTCACAAAGGCATAAAGGCAATTCAATGGAAAAAGACAGTCTTTTAAACTTATAGTCCTGGGATAACTAGACATCCATATCTAAGAAAAATGAATCCACATACAAACTCTAAACCTTTCAAAATAATTAACTCAAAGGGAATCACAGACTTAAATGACAAACTCACATTAAAAAAAAAAAAAAAATTGCCGGGACAGCCCTGGCAGTGCAGTGTTCAAGACTCAACACTTCCACTGCTGGGGGAAGAGGTTTGATCGCTGGTCAGGGACTAGATTCCACATGCCATATGGAATAGGCAAAAAGGTCTAGAAGATAACACGGGGGCAAAATTTGAGTTTGGTAATGAGAGTTTAGGCACAACACCAAAAGCACAGTCCATGAAAGAAAATAATAAGCTGAACCTTGTTAATATTAAAAACTTCTATCTGCAAAATATTCTATTAAGAGAATGAGAAAGAAAGGCCACAAAAGGGTAGTTACAAATCTATCTGCAGGGCAAGAATGGAGACACCGACCTAGAGAACGGGCATGTGGACACATCGGGGGAAGCAGACAGTGAGACGAATTGAGAGAGTGGCATGGACAAGTATGCACTACCATGTGGACAACAGGCATGTGGGGGAAGTTGCTGGGGGACACAAGGATCAACTCCATGACGACCTTGAGGGGTGAGGTCGGGGTGGGAGGGAAGTTAATGAGGGAGGGGATATATGTATACTGATAGCTGCTTCATACAAGAGAACCTGACACACCATTTAATTATCTTCTAATTTAAATAATTGTTAAAAATCTATGAATTTAAAAACTAGAAAAAAAATCTAGGGAAGTACACATAGCCACTAGAGTTACATACAACAATGCCAAATGAATAAAAATCAGAAGTAATGAAAAGCAAATGATCACAGTAACAATTTGATTCTCAAATTAAAATTCTTAGAAAACAGGACAGGAAATATTCAAACATATAAGAGACTTCAAAAATCTGTAATAAAAAAAAAAGATCACGGCAACAAAATCATCCAGTTGTAATGGAAGAATCAACAATTACTTACAATCAAGTAACAGAAAATACACCATAAACAAAAGCAACCATAGAAAAAATTTACCCACAAAGAAACTTTAGAAAAATGTATACAGTCTTCATGGAGGCAACAAGAAGAATTTCCTGAGAGTCTTAGGAAAATGAAGGCTCAAACAGAATAGTATGTTATGTATATTCACGACAAGCAGATATTGTAAGACTGTCAATTTTCTGTAACTCCTTTACAGAGTTAGTACCACATTCAGAGTAGCTGAGACCACAATGAAACACAGTCTGCGGTTTTATGTACCCAGAAGTAACCACGGAAATCTTACGGAAAGAATAAATAAAACTATTAACAAAAAGGAAACATAAAAGTAAATAATCCCTGATGGACAGTAAGTCTCCAGTGAACTTGACCCTATGTGTGCCCAGGTGCGGGAGTACTTAAAGAGACTGGCACAGATGTGCAGCCTGCAAGGGAAGCAGACCACAGGATCAGCTGGAAGAGGCTTTAAACTTGAGCCCTGGATTCTTCCACTCTGCCCTGGGATCATGAATCTCCACTGCTTCACTGAAGGAATCTGAGGCAGCACCTCCGAGGGCCCATGCCAGGACCATGGGGCACTAAAATTTCGCTTGGATGTGGCAGTACAGCCCAGATCATGAAATCACGAGCACAAAGTTTGTTGTGTATGTGCTTAGTCACTGAGTTGTGTCCGACTCTTTGTGACCCCATGGTCACCCCGAGGCTCCTCTGTCCAAGGGGAAACTCCAGGCAAGAATACTAGAGTGGGTTGCCATGCCCTCCTCCAGGGGGTCTTCCCAACCTACAGATTGAACCTAGGTCTACTGCAGTGCAGGCAGATTCTTTACTGTCTGAGTCACTAGGGAATGCTGCTGCTTCTGCTGCTGCTAAGTTGCTTCAGTCGTGTCTGACTCTGTGCGACCCCATAGACAGCGGCCCACCAGGCTCCCCCATCCCTGGGATTCTCCAGGCAACAGCACTGGAGTGGGTTGCCATTTCCTTCTTCAATGCATGAAAGTGAAAAGTGAAAGTGAAATCGCTCAGTTGTGTCCGACTAGTAGCGACCCCATGGACTGCAGCTTACCAGGCTCCTCCATCCATGGGACTTTCTAGGAAAGAGTACTGGAGTGGGGTGCCATTGAACTGGCCCCTTTATGATCACCTTAATAGACTATCCCCCAGGGACTAAAAGAGAAAAGTTAGTATCACACAAATTGTCCAAACGACAGAACTTCATCTCAGAACGTTTGAGCAATGACCCTGCAGTCGACTGAGAGCCCACAGTGAGAACTGTCAGGCTAAGGAGCCCCTTCACTTACTCTTCTGGAATGGTATGAGCATGGTTGGGGACAGGGGTGGACTTATACCAGTAAGGGAAGGATTTCCAGGCCCTGTCAGCAGTCATATTGAATGAAGTTTCTGAGTGAGATGTGAGGGGATCCACACCTCAGAAGACAGTCTCCCATCCTTCCCTCTCAGCTCATCTTACCTGTAGCAGCCATTTCCAGGAAACCTTGGGTAGAAACGGTGAGATGAGACGTATATGCACTTCATACGGGAGACTCGGGGGTTCACATTTTCGATATGAGGCCTTGTCCTCGGATGAGCAGATGGATTGTAGCCCAGCATCTACAGGGGTTAAGGCAAGGCATGGAGAACGACAGAGCATCGCTTACTCCAGAAGAGGGAGCCCAGAGAGCCCTCGCTGTTGGTCTCATGGGCTCCAGGACGGCTGTTAGGCTTGGGCTCCCCAATTCTTCCTGCTGCGGGTGCTGACACAAGTGAGCGGCATGGAGTGAGCCAGCTGACAGTTCAGGACAGGGACGTCCCAGGACCCCTTAAGAGTCAAGGCAAAGTCCACGTGCCAATCCCGGGAGAAGCTCCCCCGGAACCCCGCCTGTCCAGGTCCCGCCCCTGCTGCCCTCCTGGAGCCCAGATGCGCAGGACAGGAAGTGACGTCCTCCTAAGCATGCTGGGGGAGCGACGCCATGCTTGACAGTGCCCCTATCTCTGAGAGCTGCCATTGACGGTGGCCAGCGGGAGCAGTCCCAAGTGTCATCGGGTGTCAAGATCGGACGTGACGTGAGTTACGAGTGCAGGGACACGTCTCTGCACCCCGAATCCCATTTCCCTCTGAGAAGAGGGGGCCCCACAGCCTCTGGCCACCCTAGCCCTGCACTCAGACCAGAGGATCCAGCCTAGCTCTTAGGCCCCAAGACCGTCCACTAACCCCTATGGGGTCTCGGGAAAGAATGCCTCAGTCAGTTTCTGCTGGATCCCAGCTCCGCTCAGTAGAGGGACAGCCATGAGCCTGTAGAGTGAAGGAGGGACCCTCGGGGGTACTGAGGGTCTCCATGCAGCAGAACGGAAGCCATGTGTAACCTCCAACTCATCGTGATTTCGCTGCGGATCATCCAGGCAGCCACCGGGCTGCTCTAAAGGTTCAGGGGCTCCCTCACTGTGACCGCGGATGCGGGACACTCAAAGAAGAGGGAACTTTGGTCTGAGGGGCTGGCAGCTGGTTAGTAGAGTGAGGATGTCAGGTTTGGGAAGTCAGGATGAGGACCGTCCTCCCGGACTAATGGGTGCCTCAGGACCCTCCCCTGTGATCAGATCTTCCTCCCGGCCAAACATCGGGAAGGAAAGTGGTGGCCTGAGAAGGGAGCTTGGAGCCTGGTTGTGAAGGGGCAGCCACGAGACAGCAGAAGGAAGGTGTTGGGACCCTTCAGTGGGGGGTTGAGCATGCTCTCCTCTGCTCGTCTGGGGTGACAGGGAAGGTGGCAGCGTCAATTTCAGACAGGAGAGGGGGCGTTGGATATGGGGGTGTCTCGCACCAATTTTCATCCTGACTCTGAATGTCAGCTGAGAGGACTTGCCTCCCCTGCCAGCACCCACTGCCCCGCCCCTTCTAACACCCAGGCAGGACTGTCTGCTGCGCCCCAGGGCTCACTTTTCCTTGCTACTCAGCGGTCTCGGGGGACACGCTGAGCAGGAGAACAGGAGCCCTGTGGGTCCTAGAGTACTGGCCTCAAGGACCCCTCAGAGGTGGCTTCCATTCCATTCAGGGGGGACTCTCCTCGCTGAAGGTTCTCACAGCTTGTCCTTGTCCCTCCTCCAGGTGCCCTCCTTGCCTGCTTTCCTGCCCGGACTTCCACTTGTGGTCCCTGACCTGCTGTCACCATGCCTCGGAGGCACAAGAATAAGTCCCATGCCCGCGAGAAACGCCACCAGGTCCGGGGGGACACTCAGGAGGCCCAGGCCAGTGCTGCTGCAGCCCCAAAGGAGGAGTGCCCCTCCTCCCCCTCTTCTGCTCCTCAGGGTTCTCCCCTGAGCTCCCCTGCTGCTGGCGATCGCCAGGAGCTTCAGGGAGCCATGGCCCCTAGCTCTCCTGATGCAGGGCCTTCCTGTGCAGGATCTGATGAAGGTGCCCAGGGCCCAGAGGAGGAAAGTGCAGGTGCCTCCCAGGCAGCCCCTGCCACTCAGAGCACTCGCAAAGATCCTCTGGCCAGGAAGGCCAGGATACTGGTGGAGTTCCTGCTGGAGAAGTACACCAAGAAGGAGCCCATCGCGCAGAAGGCCCTGATGAAAATCGTCAGCAGGAAGTACAGGCAGCACTTCCCTGAGATCCTCAGTACAGCCCGTGAGTGCGTGGAGCTGGTCTTTGGCCTGGAGATGAAGGAAGTCGATCGTAGCAGGAACATCTACACCCTCATCAGCAAGCTCAACCTCGGGGGAAATGATTGTCCGAGTGGTGAGGGGGGGCTGCCCAAGTCCGGTCTCCTCATGGTGCTCTTGGGGGTCATCTTCATGAATGGTAACCGCGCCACCGAGGAGGAGATCTGGGAATTCCTCAGTATGTTGGGGATCTATGCTGGGAGGAGGCACTGGATCTTTGGGGAGCCCAGAAGGCTCATCACCAAAGATCTGGTGCAGAAGGAGTACCTGAACTACCGCCAGGTGCCCAATAGTGATCCTCCACACTATGAGTTCCTGTGGGGCCCGAGAGCTTGTGCTGAGACCAGTAAGATGAAGGTACTGGAGGTTTTAGCCAAGTTCCACGGTAGGGTCCCTAGTTCCTTCCCAGACCTCTATGACGAGGCTCTGAGAGATCAGGTGGAGAGAGCATGGCTGAGAGGTGCTGCCAGGGATCCAACCATGGCTGAGGCTAGTGCCCCTTCCAGGGCCAAGTCCCGCAGCTCCTCCCACATCTAGGGAGGGGTCAGGGCACTTTGTTCCCTTTGTGTTGGAAGAGAGCCGTCAGGGTCCTAAATACTGCAGAGTAGTAGGGGTGGAGGGAACAAAACCCATATCTTCTTACAGTTTTAAATGGTAAGGGAGTTTAGATCTAGTTTGTTTTAACAAAATATACATCTGTTTTCTTGTATTCATATGAGAAATACCTAATGAACGATGATTTAAATTAGAAAGGTAAAGAGGTGAAGGAGGTGTTTGGTATTTTCAAATGTTCTTCTGATAAGGTTTATTGTGCTTCAGTATTCGAATGTATGAATTATATAAATCATAGTTTCTAGCTGTTATAATGTTTTAAAAGTCTGGGTATTTGTAAAACACACTGAAAGTACTGAATATATTGTTGACAATGCAAACAAGATAACATGACATTAGAAGAGGATGTTTCTTGAACAGCAGTCAAGCTTCTAAAGAGTGTGTGGTAGTAGGGGGTAGATCACGTTTATTTCTATCACATTTCTCTCTCTGTTTCACACAAGAAACTTCTACATATTATTTGTTTTTTTTTTTCAAATGTTTTTACTTCTAAGAGGTTGTTTTTCTTCAGAGTATTAATTTGGTAATGGTACTGATGTTATATTCACTGCTGGTTTAAAAGTTTTAAAGATACAGTTTTGGTAGACATAAAAGACATTTAGGAGCCATCTGTATTGTCTTTCTGATCTGCAAGTAGGTAACAGCACTGCAAGAGTGATTTTCATGCTAATGTGAAAGAAGACCACAGAAACTATTGAGAAACAAAAAGAAAATGGAGAAAAGAATAGAGTAAAAAGTCTTTAACTTGTGGTTTACTTTATTTCTTTTAAAGATTCTTTTAGTAAAAATAAAAAATACTCTGACTTATTTAGCTCATTTAAGAATATTTGTTTCTTTTGCCCTAATTCACTGCATATTCTCTGCTCTCTCCTGGATTAAAAATAAACTCAGATGGGAAGGTGGTATTTGAGGGGTTCATAGTAATCATACCTTCCACTTATTACAAACCAATACTTCTTCATCAGTATGCCACTGCTTTATATGTAGTACATGCATTCCAGCATTCATGTAGGACTGGATTTAGCAGACTCCATTTGTGGATGGATAACTTGCCAATTTCTCAAGTTCACAAACTGATGAAGTGACCTTCCTCGGACTAGTCCCCCAGTCTGGATTAGTGGACATCCCACAGTGTCCACTTCTCCCAGGCTAAGCCAGACATCATGTCTTTTCATTCATTTTTCCTCTAAACACTCCAAAAAATGTGTCTCATTGGATACATAGGGCCCTGTCCCAAAGAACTGTTTTGGAATAAAGTTTAAAAAATGGTGCTAAATGAATGGTATGAAAGAAGACAGAACTACTCAGGGACAAGGTGGTCATGAACACATGCAATGTCAGATACCCTGAAAAGATCAACATGCCCTCATTTATCCTTCCTGAGTCTCAGGGACATAAAAGCCTTAGCTTAAGCGCTGTGTCCTCAGGTCAATGGATGGAAGAGTCCCAGCCTCTGATAGTTATCAAGGGGAAGATTTTAGAACACTAGGGGTCCCACAAACTATATCCTGCTTCTTGCCTTGTGTGGCCATGGGGAGAGCAGTCTGTCTGAGGTGCGCCTTCCTTTCCTGCAGGGCAAGGGTGGAGGGGTTCTCAGGGAGTTGAGTGCCTTGGTATTGCAGCAGCAGCTCTAATTCTGCCCACACAGGAGATCCTATCAGGCCTTCATAGGATTTATAGTGAGGACACTGGGTGCTGATGAGTGGACCCCCCCATAGCAAGTGGGACAGCACAGAGGAACAGGCAAGGGTAGACAGGGAGTACCTCTCTCCCCTCCCCTACTGTTTTCTCAAGGCAGCAAAAGCCTTGGCCACAGGCCAGCTGATTCAGCCAGTAGAGAGGGTGGATTCCGATATGCTACCCGAAGTCAAGGTAAGAAACCTGATGTAAGACTGGGGGCCTACTGACTCCAGAAGAGAGTGGAGCCCTAGAATGTTCTCCTCAGAAGGCCCCAATAGCTTTGCACACCTCTGGTTCACCTTGTCTTCCAATCAAGAACTTCCTTTGTGCTGAGGAGCACAGCCTGAGGTGAGTGGAGGGTGCAGTCTGGGTCTGGTCAGGAGTGAGGATGAGATCCCTGAACGAGGGGCAAGAGGACCACTCAGCCCAGAACAGGAGAGACTGTGGAGGCCCACCCCTGATGTCAGCCTTATGAGACCCAGGAGAAAGCTTTATGGCTGAAGTGCTTCTCTTTCTGCTGGAGTGGTCTCAGGGAGGTGAGAGCCTTGGTCTACTGGGAGAAGCCTCACTTCAGTACAGAGTGGAAACTGCTGCTGCTAAGTCACTTCAGGCTTGTCCGACTCTGTGCGACCCCACAGACGGCAGCCCACCAAGCTCCCCCGTCCCTGGGATTCTCCAGGCAAGAACACTGGTGTGGGTTGCCATTTCCTTCTCCAATGCATGAAAGTGAAAAGCGAAAGTGAAGTCGCTCAGTCGTGTCCGACTCTTAGCGACCCCATGGAATGCAGCCTTCCAGGCTCCTCCACCCATGGGATTTCCCTGGCAGGAGTACTGGAGTGGGGTGCCATTGCCTTTTCCGAGAGTGGAAACTAGTGACTGCAAATGAGGATAAAGGGACTGCACCTAGAATACAGCCCTGCCCCTCTACACCTCGCACTGGCATATTTGGGAATGTGGGCATGATGCACCCCACACATTTCCTTTTAGAGCATCTCAGGAGGTGAGGCGCTGTGGCTCAGGGGTCAACCTCAGGAGGAACTCCAGGTCATGCCAAGAGTCAAGTAGAGGACCATGGGGACTAAAGGAACCACTCACACTATACCACTTTTATAGAATCCCTCCTCTAGGGTCAGCCATGAGTGACCACAGGTTGGCAGCCCTCACATCCTCCAAGGTGGTCTCAGGGAATTTAAGGCTGTAGCATGAGAGGACAGGTCTCATTAGGAGAGGGAAGTCAGTGTGAGGACCTGGAGAGAGGACAGTAATAGTGAAAGGAGGGAGGAAATACAGGTCTTCCTAGGAGCCTGACTGAGGACAGGTGCAGCCAGCCATCAGAAGGCCTCAATTTCCAGTCCCAGCTTTCTGTCCTGAGAGACCACAGGTAGATGTGGTAAGTTGGGCAACCTCCGCTTTCTTCTATTGGGTCTCAGAGAGTTGTGGGCCTTACTCTGAGCACATGTCCTCAGGTAAAGAGACAGAAGCTGCAAGACCTCCCAGCATTTCCCAGAGGACACCTGGTCATTTCTCCAGAGGAGCTTCAGGTAACCCTTGATGTGGCAGGGAGGACAGTTCTTTCATATGTGGGTCAGCTACTCTGTGCAGACTGATCTCCCCGGGCCTTTGTCCTTCCAATGCTCCATGATAAAGGGAACTGAAGGAAGGCCCCAAACCAAGTGACATGCCCCTCCCCTCAAGTCCTTGCTAGGAAAGTTTACCCTTGATGTTTCTGCACATGCATGACTGCTTCTTCCACTTGTTGGGAAGAAAATTGTTCACTAAATTCCAGACAATAGTCCAAGCTGGAGACCTTCATTTAGAAGGCTCCCACCAAGAGAAACGACAGCTCTTGGCTGGGGAAGCCTGTCTCCATATGACAGAGATAGAATAGCCTAGGACACATGTAGCTGTCCCAGGTGACTCTGTGGAAAAGAATCCACCTGCAATGCAGGAGATGAAGGTTTGATCCCTGTTCTGGAACATCTCCTGGAAGAGGAAGTGGCTACCCATTTGAGTATTCCTGCCTGGAGAATCCCATGGACAGAGAGGCTGGAGCGCTGCAGTTCATGGGGTTGCGAAGAGTCAGACATGAATGAGGGCCTGAGCACAGACACACAGACAGAGAGGTAGATCTAGAAGTCTAGGAGGGGAATAGAGATAGAGAAACCTAGGAACCATTGGTAGACCTTTGTAAGTTAACATTGTTGAAGAAAGGGATTAGAATGTAGTGGAGGAAGGCAGGTTTGTTTAAACATAAAGCCATAAATAATACAAGATATGTTTCCCAGGCCTTTAGGTAAAAGAGGAATGTCACGGCCCTTCTATCCATTTGAAGTTCTATAATAATCCAAGTTTGACCTCATAGGGTCAGATACTCTCCTGCTCCAAATGAATTGGGATGGAGTGATGTAAGCCTGACCTCTATCAGAGAAGGCAGTCTTGGCTAGTCCTCCACTTTCCATTGATTATAGAACGTATTCCACTTAATCCTCCAAGTAGAGCTCTGTCACCTGCCTGCTTGCATCTCTACAAGCATCCTATATAAATAAACATATTTATTGCCTAACATTTGCCTCTTGCTGAATTCCTTCTGTGCTGAGACACAAACAACCTGAGCCACCCTAAGTCCAGGTACCAGGTAAGTGATTCTAATTAAAAGACCATCGCTGAAGAGTTGCCCTTAGGATTCCAATGAGGTCCCTTACGTCCAAGTCTTCCTTGCCTTCAGGAAAAACTCTGAACTTTGAAAGACTTGCCAGGGAGACTCTGCTGGCTTGGCAATGCTTAATTTGCCTACAAAAGCCCTCTCCCTTCTCCCGATGATACTAACCATCAGCCAGCCCCAGAGCCCTGTTCACAGGAACTCTTTCTGGGCAAAAGAGGGAGCCTCTTGGATCACAGACCTCTTCTTCACTATACTCAGCATTGAACACCACTGCTCCCGGCCCCCACCACCAACGTTTTGCCCTCTAACCTGGGGCTCCAGACCTCCTTAGACTCTAATCACCTCAGGAAGTCATACGGCCCACCAGACTTCCATAAGAATCCGAGTTCCCCTCCCCATGCAAGATCTCAGTTGGATAAAACAAGATTAAGGAAAATTCTCAGATGACCCCAAAAAATATCTAGACAAGTTTAGACATCTATGACTTTTGAGTTAACCCAGAAGGACATTTATATCATCCTTGCTCAGACACTCTCTCAGGCAGAAAGGACAACTATATACAGATTCAGCCCTCAGCTCTGAGACAGCTATCACATGGCAAACGCCCAAACATTTCCCATGGGAATGATGGCTGTTCCCTGTTCAGAAACTCATTGGGAGTATACTACTTGAGCCAGGTTAGCAGCCAGGGATGCTCTGTCTTCCTCTTCCCCACCTGAACACTGGTGGTCAGAGCACACCCAGAGAGGCTCCCTGTTCTGCCCAATGACCACCAGTAGGTTTCCAGCCATGTCAGGACCAAGCAAGACAAAGTGCCTGCACGGGGTGGCACAGGTGCACCAAGACCTAAAAGGTAACTAATGTAACCCAGGGTTCACGATGCCATATTTATAAAAATAGCACTGTGGTTTCTGTCTTCCCTCCCACTCCATGGATTTTGCCTGGGTACTCATGGGTAATTGCCTGCACACTAGGAGAAAAGTTATATAACCTAAAGCTGTCCATCAACTTGTCAGTCAAATGACACAGGACACACATGACCCTACCCCATGGCAGGACCCCTTCTGGTTTCCAGACAGCCTGCTCTCATCCTTCTCAGGAGTGTAATTTTGCTCTGCTTCATAAAACTGATACTTAAAACTGCTCTGTTTCTCTAATGAATTATTTCTCTTTGCTAGGACAAAAGCAGGATATCAGTGTTCTGCTGGTGAAATATAGATCACATATTTATTACTGTTTATCAGGATCCAGTTAAAGTTTTTATATTTTATAATGCAATTTTAGAAACTTTTCATTCCTGTGTGATCTAGAACAAGAAAACACAGCAATGGAAGAGGAATTTCCATGCAAATTTGAAGAGACTCTGTGGTAAAAATAACTTAGGTCAAGTAAAAAAGAAAAGAGAAAGAAAATTTTGGTAACTTTTTGGTTTTGTTAAATTCTTTTAATACTCCTTTTTAGTAAAAGTATGTCCTTAGATTATTCAAGATTGTGGGAGAAATTAAATAGTAATAAAGTAGACACCTTTACCATTGTCACTCCTATTTCCAATTACTAATTGAGTATCTACTCCTTGGAATGCTCCATGGCAGAACTGGAGATGGTAATAAAAAGAAGCCTGAGTGACTGTCCATAGAAGTTCAGTGTCTACAAGTTGCCGCCATATCAAGCAGATGGTGAGGTACCCTTTGAGACCTAAACATGTGACAAGTTGAAACAAGGGATGAGAACAAGAGGAGGTTTCAGATTAGAGCAGTCAAAAGTAAATGCTTTGAGGCGAGGAATGTGGGCGCTTTGGGACACTGCAGTTCCCTTGAGGATGTAACTTGAAGTTAGGTGGGTTGGTGGGCTAAATGAGGCTGAGTGAATTGAGGGCAGGGAGTGACCCTGAAATAGGGGGTTTAAGTTAAGAAGCTGAAGAACCGAATGGAAGATTACCCTTGATTTTTACTTCAAGACTGTGGGTAAACAGACACTCTCCACCTGGAACAGGAATACAATGGGTTCTGTGCTCCTGCCCCAGTATAGGGAAACACAGTGCACAAACTGGGGATTTAACCCCACTGCCTCTAGGGTGTTTGCCAGAAAGAAGGATGGTATTTCCTTGAACTGAGATATCTAATACCCACTGTAACAGCACTCTCCACACTGGGGTCAGAGGCCACTATGTTACAGAGATGTTCTACTGCCTATTTTAATTTGGGGAACTTCAAATGAAGGCTGCACTTTTGGTACTGGTGAAATTAATGAAAATGGGGGGGGTGGTTTTGATGAAAACGCAACTGGAAGGGAAGATCTTCGTCCTTAACACAAATTCTAGAAGTTCTGAGTAGCATCCAGGCAGGAGAGATTCCTCTACATTCAAATGACATAATTACAAATGGGGAAATTTTATACAGTTTTAATGTTTAAGCAGAACTTTGTTCACCCCCAAAGTGTCACGTATTTCTGATATCTCATGCAATTAAAAAAACATTCTCCAACAGTTGATACTATGGTCTGTGGTCATAATTATCAGAGGAATAAATGTCATTCTTTGAAATCCATTAGTGCAAGAGCTTTATAAACACACATATATTACAATAGTTCTACAAAATAGGGTTTAGAAGACTCACTTTGCAGATTATGAATTTGGTAATATTCTCAAGTTCACAAGACTTGTGACAGAGCTAGAAATAGACATTTGGTCTGCATATGTCGAGAGGCCACACTGTTCCACTCCTCCCAGCCTGAGGCAGACCTAGTGTCCTTCAGTTCTCCTTCAGGACTTCTCCTGAAGTTCTCATCTCACTACTCCAAACTATTTCAGAGGCTTCTGTTTCAAGCTGGCGGTGTAGCAGGATGTCTGTTCGTCTCTTCCTGCACCATAACTGCAACTAGCTGTTGGACAACTATCAACAAGAGGATGCTGGAACACACTGAAAATGATATCCCACGTTCAAAGAAAAAGTGGAATTATCAAAGTTCTGTACCTCACATCAAGGAACCCAGCCTGCGGTTCTGACAAAGGGACTTGGAATTCCCTGGTCATCTGACCTTGAACGGCAGTGGGGTTTGATTATAGGACTCCTACAGAAGTAGGGGAAACAGACACACCACTCTTGGAGGGCACAAAGAAAGTCTCGCATGCACCAAGACCCAGAGAAAAGGAGCATTTACTCCACAGGAGACTGAATCAGACCTACCTCCAAGTGTTCAACAGTGTCCTGTGGAGGCATGGGTCAGCTGGGGCTCACCACAGGGATGGGGGCACTGGCAGAAGCAGTCCTAGAGGTCCTCCTTGGCGCAAGCCTTCTTACAGGTCAGCATTAACTCTGCAATAGAGACCACAGACCCATAATTCAAAAAGTGACAAGCTCTCTAATGTTCACTGTAGGGCTCTTTACAACAACCAGCACATGGAAGCAACGTAGATGTCCATCGACCGATGCAAGTATAAAGAACCTGTGGAAGGTACATGCGATGGAATATTGTTCTTGTTATTTTGTTGCTAAGTTGTATCTGACTCTTCTGAGACCCCAAGGACTGTAGCTCACCAAAACCCTCTGTCCTTGGGATTTCCCAGGTAAGAATACTGGGGTGTGTTGCCACTTCCTTCTTCTGGGTATCTTCCTGACCCAGAGATTGAACCCATGGCTCCTGCATTGGCAGGCAGATTTTTTACCATTGACCCACCAGGGTAACCCAGTGGAATATTTCTCAGTCATAAAAATGAACAAAATTGTGCCATTGTTAGAGAGGCAGATGGACCTAGAGAGCGACATACAGAGAAGGAAGTCAGAAAGAGAAAAACAAAGATTGAATATTAATGTATATGTGTGGGATCGAGGAGAATGGCACAGGGGACCCTATTTGCAAAGCAGAAATCAAGACAGTGATATAGAGACCAAACGTATGGTGCCAAGGGGGAAAGGGTTAGGGTGGGAGGAATTAGAATATTGGGATTGACACATACACACTACTGATACTATGTGTAAAATAGACACCTGTTGGGAATATACTGTATAGCACAGAGAACTCTCCTTAATTCACTGGGATGTCCTCAATGCAGGGGAAATCCAAAGTGAGAGGGTATATGTATATGTATACCTGATTACTTTTAGTATGGAATAGAAGCTAACAAAACATTGTAAAGCAACATACTGCAAGAAATATTGAAAAAAATAACAAGAGTTAGACAAATACCTTCTTTGTCTTTGCTGCCATTGACTCTTAACAGTGACTGTAAGTGTACTTTTATTTAAACATTCCTTGATTTTCCAAAGAACAATGCAAAGTAAATCAGATTTTTCCTTCATAGGCTATTATTTAACACAGTGTTTTTACATGTTAACATGTACCTTACAAAATGTAAATGTCATACAAAGGAAACTAGGATTAATGACTTTATAAATTTCTCTTCTTTACTGTATTTGTTTTTACTTTCCTAGTTAGTATGGGAGAGCAAAACATGCCATCTCAAAATGTCTCTTTTGATACACAGGTCATTCTAACTGAAAACAATCTAGGCCAAAAGATTCAGAAAGGAACTTGACCTTGGGCCTAACTGCCTAAAAGAACTTATACACAGGTCCTGTTCCCTGAAGAGAACTATGACCAGAGATAGCTGCAAAGATTATGGGCAAGGGGTGGTGGCGAAATCTTGGCAGGGCCTAGAGATGAGAGTCCACTCTGTGGCCCGGGGTCTCTGCCTGGCACAGAAAACATTCATTTACCAACATTCCTTTCCCCTTCTCCATGTGAACTGCCTTCCTACCCTTTCAAGTCCCAAACAACTGCCATTAACATTTTCTTCTGTCTTTGGCTCTGGGCTTTGTTCATGTTGATGAGTTATTCAGTTTTCCTTGGTCTCTCTCATGTCTATGTGTTATTATACTTTTATTTTATCCTATTCATCTGTCTCACATCAATTTAATTCTTCGACCACCCACAGAAACCTAGAAGGGCAGAGGGAAATTTCATCCTCCTGCATATTAGCTACATCTCACATATTTCTTTCTGTGTTCAAAATCCTTAATGAAGTATTCAATAACAAACTAATGGCTATGAATGTCATTAATGATTTTAGTCATATTGATATAAGAACATATTTCTTTATGTTTTTCTAATTTTCATTTATTTATTTACTGAACATTACCCCCGCCCAACAGAGGAAGAGTCAGTTTTCCTCATAGCCAGTCCCTCCCATCAACAAGCTTCCACAAGCCTCTTAAATTCATTCTTCAGAGGGCAGACAGAAGACCTACAATGCCCTATCCTCTAGAACGAAAACCACAATCACACAAAGCTAACCTAAATGATCCCGTGGATCACACCTTTGTGTAACTCAAAAGCTACGGGCCAGGATTTGCAGGGCCACCCAAGGTGGATGGGTCATGGTGGTGAATTCTAACCAAATGCGGTCCACTGGATAGGAGAATAGCAAACCACTTCAGTATCGAGAACCCCATGAACATCAGAAAGGAAAAACAAATGATACCAGGAGATCATACCAGGGGGAGATACCTGAGCCCCGCAGGTCAGTACATGTCTAATATGGTATTGGGGAAGAGCCCAGTAATAGCTCCAGAAAGAATTAAGAGACTGGGCCAAAGTCAAAATGACGCTTAGCTGTGGATGTGTCTGGTGGTAAAAGTAAAGCTCGGTGCTTTAAAGAACAGTACTACATAGGAACCTTGAATGTTAGCTCCATGAATCAATAGAAATTGGTCAAGCAGGAGACGGCAAGACTGTTAACATTTTAGAAATCAGACACTAACATGGACAGGAATGGGTGAATTTAATTGAGATTACCATTGTATCTGTGGGCAAAAATCCATTAGAAGAAATGGAGCAGCCTCATAGTCAAAAAAAGACTGTGAACTGCAGGTACTGGGTGCAGTGTCCACAAGGACAGAATGATCTTGGTTCATTTCCAAGGCAAAGCATTCAGCATCACAGTAATTCAAGTCTATATTCCAAACACTGATGCCAAAGAAGCTAGAGTCCAGTGGTGCTATGAAGATGTACATCACAGCCTAGAAC
This sequence comes from Ovis aries, assembly GCF_016772045.2. Taxonomy (NCBI): domain Eukaryota; kingdom Metazoa; phylum Chordata; class Mammalia; order Artiodactyla; family Bovidae; genus Ovis; species Ovis aries. Next base: position 24,820,301 of record NC_056080.1, on the reverse strand, counting down.
TAATATCCCCCCAAAATGTCCTATTCATAATAGGGGACTGGAATGAAAAAGTAGGAAGTAAAAGGAGTACGTCAATGATATATATTGTAACCCTGCTTATTTAACTTATATGCAGAGTCCATCATGAGAAACCCTGCACTGGAAGAAACACAAGCTGGAATCAAGATTGCTAGGAGAAATGTCAATAACCTCAGATATGCAGATGATACCACCCTTCTGGCAGAAAGTGAAGTGGAACTAAAGAGACTCTTGATGAGAGTGAAAGAAGAGAATGAAAAACCTGGCTTAAACTCAACATTCAAGCAACTAAGATCATGGCATCTGGTCCCGACACTTCATGGCAAACAGATGGGGAAAAAGTAGAAACAATGGAAGATTTAAATTTCTTCTCCAAAATCACTGTGGATGGTGAAAGCAGCCATGGCGGTGGTGGTGGTGGTTTAGTCACTAAGTCGCGTCCCACTCTTGCGACCCCATGGGCTGTAGCCTCCCAATCTCCTCTGTCCCTGGGATTCTCCAGGCATGAATACTGAAGTGGGTTCCCATTTCCTTCTCCAGGGGATCTTCCTGACCCAGGAATTGACCCTGGATCTACTGCACTGCAGGCAGATTCTTTACCAACTGAGCTATGAGGGAAGCCCCAAATTAAAAGACACCATGAAATTAAAAGATGCTTTTTCTTTGCAAGAAAAGCTATGACAAACCTAGATCACATAATAAAAAGCAGAGACATCACATTGACAAAAGAGGTGTGTCTTGTCAAAGCTATGATTTTCCCAGGGGTCATGCGTGGATGTGAGTGCTGGACCGTAAAGAAGGCAGAGCACTGAAAAATTGATGCTGTAGAATTGTGGTGCTGGAGAAGACTCTTGAGAGTCTCCTGGATAGAAAGGAGATCAAACCAGTCATTCCTGAAGGGAATCAACCCTGAATATTCATGGGGATATCTGATGCTGAAGTTGAAGCTCCAAACTTTTGGCCACCTGATGGGAAGAGCCGACTCATTGGTAAAGACCCTGATGTTGGGAAAGATGGAAGGAAAAAAGAAAAGGAGGCAGCAGAGGATGAGAAGTTTGGATGGCATCACTGATTGGATGGTCATGAGTCTGAGCCAACTCCAGGAGATGGTGAAGTATAGGGAGCCTGGTGTGCTACGGATCATGGGTCACAGTCAGAGATGACTGAGCAACTGAACAAAAGCAACAACACAGAACTGCAAACCAGCAAAAGTAAAATATATTGTAAGCAATGGACAATAGTTAATAACACCATATTGATATGAGTTGCTCAGTTTTAACAAATGAACTTGTATCACTTGAACCAATCCAAGATGGTAATAACAGAAGATGCTAAGTGGGGGAAGAGACTGGCTCTATAGGAACTCTGTACACTATCTGCTAAATTTTCTGTAATCCTAAATCTGTTCTTTAAAAAAATGCAGATGCTCACAAGACAAGATGCTCACCACTCATCATGAAGAAATGCAAACCAAAGCTACAATGATGCATCAACTCACACCTGCCAGAAAGGCTATCATAAAAAAAATCTAGAAACAGTAAGTGCTGAAGTGGCATGGAGAAAAGGGAACCCTCTTGCACTTTGAGGGGGAGTGTAAATTGATATAGACACTATGGAGAACAGTATGGAGAGTCTTTTCAAAACTAGAAATAAAACTACCCTATGACTCAGCAATCGCACAACTGGGCATACACACTGAGAAAGCCATGCGTGAAAACATGCATGAACCACACTGTTTATTGCAGCACTATTTACAATAGCTAGGACGTGGGCGCAACCACCTCAACTTCCACTGACAGATGAATAGATACAGAAGTTGTGGTAGCTATATAAATGGACTATTACTCAACCATAAAAAGTCACAAATTTAAGTCAGTTGTAGTGAGGTGAATGCACCTAGAGTCTGTTACAGGAAGTGAAGTAAGCCAGAAAGAGAGCAAAAAGTATTGCATATTAATGCATTTATATGGAATCTAGAAAATGTCACTGATGAATCTATCTGCAGAGTAAGTATAGAGACACATGCAGAGAAAAGACGTGGACACAGCAAGGGATGGAGAGAGAGGGACAAACTGAGAGAGGCTGTGATGTATATACACGGCCATGTGTACCAGAGATAGCTAGTGGGGAGATGTTCTGGAACAGAGGCAGCTCAGACTGCTGTCTGTGACAACCTAGAGGAGTGAGATTGGGGTGGTGTGAGGGATGCTTATGGAGGCGGATATATGTATACTTATGGCTGCCTCATAGTGTTGTACAACAGAAACTAACACACTAAAAAGCAATTATCCTCCAATTAAAATTTTTCATAAATGCTCTACTGATTTAAAATGTAGAAAAAATCTGGACAAGGACACATAGCCAGTACAGAGTTATATACAACAATGCCAAATGAATAAGAACAATGAAAACCAAATGATAACATAAGAATTTATCCTCGAATTAAAACTCTTAGGAAACACGCACAGGAAATATTCAAACATATAAAGAACTTCAGCTATCTCATATAAAATACATCACCATAGCAAAATCAAGAGTCTGGCCTGGAAGAATCAACAATTACTTAGGTCACGAAATAGAAAATACACCATAAATAAAAGCAACCATACAAAAAATGGACCTACAAAGAAACCTCAGAACAATGAATGCATTCCACATAGAAGCAACAAAAAGACCTTCCTGACAGCCTTAGGAGAAAGAAGTCTCAAACAGAATAGTATGTTCTGTGTATTCCTGAGGAGCACATATTGTAAGACTGTCGATGTTCCTTAACTCCTGTACAGATCTACTCCAGTCAGACCAGCTGAGACCACAATCAAACATGGCTGCTGTTTCCTGTACCCAGAATAAACCATGAAAAACTTATAAAAGGAATAAAGACAACTATTAACAGAAGCAAAAACACAAAACTAAATAATTCCCTAGGCAAAGTAAGTCTCTAACGAACTTAACCCTATGAGTGCCAAGGTGAAGGAGTACTCAGAGACTGACAAGGGGTGTGCAGCCTACAAGGGAAGAAGACAACAGGATCAGCTGGAAAAGGCTTTAAAGTTCAGCCCTTGATTCTTCCACTGTGCCCTGGGGCCATAAATCGCTACAGCCTCACTGAAGGAATCTGAGGTAGCATCTCAGAGCTCCCATGCCAAGACCATGGGGAACAGAAGTTTGAGTTGTATGTGGCATATGGCCCAGAGGTCATGAAATAACCAGCACAAGCTTTGCTAATGGATGACAACTGGCCCTTTTAAGTGATCACCTTAATGGACTATCACACAGGGACTAAAAGAGAAAATGTAGTACCACAAAAGTTGTACCAAGGACAGAAATTCACCTCAGAACTTTCGAGCAATGCCCCTGCAGTCGACTAAGAGCCCACAGTGAGAACCGTCAGGCTAAGGAGCTCCTTCACTTCTCTACTGGGATTGTGTGGGGCATGGTTGGGGACAGAGGTGGATTCATACCAGAAAGGGAAGGATTTCCAGGCCCTGCCAGCAGTCAATATGAAGATCCTGAGTGAGATGTGAGGGGTTCCACACCACAGAAGGCAGTCTCCCATCCTTCCCTCTCAGCTCATCTTACCTGCAGCAGCCATTTCCTAGAAGCCTCAGGCAGAAGTGTCCAGGGGAGATGTACATGCACTTCTCACCAGGAGTCTCGGGACGGGATGTCTTCGATGTGAGGCCTTGGTCTCAGGTCAGCAGATGGCACGTAGCCCACCACCTACAGGGGACAAGGGAAGACACGGAGATTGGACAGAGCATCACTGAGCCCAGACGACGGGGCCCGAAAGTGCCCTCACTGTCATTCTCAGGAGATCCAGGAAGCCAGTTCGGCCAGGCCAGAGACAATTCCTGCTGGGGTGCTGACGGAAGCTAGAGCCTGGAAAGGAGGCCTGTAGACTCCGCTCAGTACAGGAAAGGTCTCAGGATCTGCTGTGATTCAAGGAAAGGTGCACATGCCAATCCTCCGGGAAGCTCCCCCGGAACCCCGCCCACCCTGGCCCCGCCTCTGCTGTCCGCCTGGAACACAGAAGCACATGACAGGAAGTGACGACCACGCACACACGCTGCGGCTGCGAAGCCATCTTGGAGAGCTGATGTCGTCTTAGAGAACTGCCGTGCAGGGTCCCCAGACGGAGGACTCCCAGGTCTCACAAGGTGTCCAAATGTGAGGTGACGTGAGTTACAAGTGCGGGGACACACGTCCGGCACGACCAAGCCTTTCCCTCTGAAAAGGGGGCCGGACAACCCCTGGCCTTCCTGCCCCTGCTCTCCCCTGGAAGATTCGGGCCTGCATCTTAAGCCCCAAGTCCAGCCACGTCACCCAGGTGCTCTCCTAGAGGACGGCTTCCGTCCGGGGCTGGTGGACTCCAGTTCTGCTCAGTAGAGGGAAAGCCACTAGCCCTGTAGCTAAAGCAGGGACCCTCGGGGGGTACTGACGGTCTCTCCAGCCCAGAATGGCGTCCATGTGATACCCCCACCCCCCGCGACTTGGCCTCGGAGCATGCGGGTAGGGTCCGGGCAGCTCTAACGGCTGCGGGGCACCCTCATTGTTATCTCGGATGTGGGACAGTGACGGAGGAGGGGACCTCGGTCCATGGCATTGGTAGCTGGTCAGTACAGGGAGAATGTCAGGGCTTAGGAGGAGCCAGGGTGAGGACCAGCCTCCCTGACACATGGGCCAATCATGACCCTCCCCTGTGGTCAGCGCTTCCTCCCGGCTACACAAGGGGAAGGGAGGCTGCGGTCTGAGTGGGGAGGTTAGAGCTTGCTTACAGAAGGGCGGGTCCCGGGACCCTTAGGTGGGAGGCTGAGTGCTCCCTCCTCTCCTCCAGAGTCACAGGGAAGGTGGCAGCGTCAGCTTCAGAGCAGAAGAGGGATCGGGGCGGGTGCTAGGGGGTCATTCCCCGTTTTTCATCCTAACTCTGAATGTGAACTGAAAGGACATGCCTCCCCTGCCAGCCCCCACAGGCCCCCGTCTAACGCCCAGGCAGGGCTGTCTGGCTACGCCCCAGGGCTCGCTCTCACTTCCTCCTTAGGGGTCTCAGGGGACAGGCTGACTAGGAGAACAGGACACATGTGGGTCCTAGAGCAGTGGCCTCAAGGCTCCCTACAAAGCGGACTTGGTTTAAGCCGGGAAAGACTCTCCCTGGTGAAGGCGCTCACAACAGTTCTTTGTCCTTCCTCAAGGGGCCCTCGTTGCTTGCCTTCCTACGGCACGCCCGCCTGCGTTTCCTGACCTGTGTCATCATGCTTCGGAAGCACAAAAACAAGCATCATTCCCGTGGGAAACGCCATGAGGTCGAGGGGGACACTCAGGAGGCCCAGGCCTGTGCTGCAGCCCCAGGAGAGGAGTGCCTCTCCTCCCCCTCTTCTGTCCCTCAAGGTTCTCCCCGGGCTCCCCTGCTGCTGGCAATCGCCAGGAGCTTCAGGGAGCCATGGCCCCTAGCTCTCCTGATGCAGAGGCTTCCTGTGCAGGATCTGATCAAGGTGCCCAGGGCCCCAAGGAGGAAAGTGCAGATGCCGCCCGAGCAGCCCTGCTCGCTCGGAGCATTCACAAAGATCCTCTGATGGGGAAAGCCAGCATGGTGGTGGATTTCCTGGTGGAGAGGTACACCAAGAAGGAGCCCATCACACAATGCCATGCTGAATGTCATCGGAAGGAAGTACAAGCAGCACTTCCCGGAGATCCTGAGCAGAGCCTCTGAGCGCGTGGAGCTGGTGTTTGGCCTGGAGCTGAAGGAAGTCGACTGCAGCAGGAACATCTACGCCCTCGTCAACAAGTTCACTCTCGGGGTTGAGGAAGGTTCAAGTGATGAAGAGGAGCTGCCCAAGTCTGGTCTCCTCATGGCGCTCCTGGGCATCATCTTTATGAAGGGTAACCGTGCCACCGAGGAGGAGGTCTGGGATTTCCTCAATGTGTTGGGGATCTATGCTGGGAGGAAGCACTCCATCTTTGGGGAGCCCAGAAAGCTCATCACCAAAGATCTGGTGCAGAAGGGGGTACCTCAACTACCGCCAGGTGCCCAATAGCGATCCTCCACTCTACGAGTTCCTGTGGGGCCCGAGATCTTATGCTGAGACCAGTAAGATGAAGGTGTTGGAAGTTCTGGCCAAAATCCAGGATACGGTCCCGAGTTCCTTCCCAGACCTCTTATGACGAGGCTCTGAGAGATCAGGCGTTTAGAGCAGGGCTGAGAGGCATTCCCATTTCTCCAGCTATGGCTGAGGCCAGTGCCCCTTCCAGGGCCAAGTCCTACAGCTCCTCCCACATCTAGGGAGGGGTCAGGGCACTTTGTCCCCTTTGAGTTGGAAGAGAACAGTCCACCTCCAAAATAGCGCAGGGTAGTAGGGGTGGGGGGAACAAAACCCATGTGTTCTTTACAGTTTTAATAGTATGGGAGTTTTTTAACAAAATATGCATGTTTTCCTTTTATCCATATGAATACTATCTAGTCAAAAATAGATGATTTCGGTAGGTAGGTAGAGGTGTTTTATACAATTTTTAAATATTACTACTCTTCATAAGGTTTATTTTGCTTCAGAATCTAGGTTTATTAATGTCATGGAGTCATGTTTACTGCTATTAGGTTTATGACTAGGAGTTCGTCATTTGTAAACAAGCTGAAAAGACTTCAATATTTTCCCTATGGTCCAGAATGAGGTAATACAGCATTGGAATAGGATTTTACTTGGAAATGTGTAAGAATCCTAGAGATAAATATTTGGGATCAGAAAGCTTTCAGAGTAAACGCAGGTTTCTTCTTCATTTGTCTTATTTGTCCTCTTTCCTTGTAAAAGCTGATAACATGGACTTAGATTTGTGTAGCTTATTCAAACTGTATGACACTTAAATCATAATAAAATAGAGTCTTTGCTCATTATTTCTGTTTTCTGCCAAATGAATTAACCATCTTCTGTTTAGAAGGCTTTCTTATAGTACTGGGTTGGTAAGAAAATGAAGACCAAGCCACTGCCCATGGAATTTTGAGTCTAGCAGCAGGTACCATCTATGGAAGGTGGTGAGCTAACTCTAAGGAATCAACAAATCATAAAGTTAAATGGGGAAGGTGTGGAAGAGGAGGTTCCAGCTGAGAGCAAGCACGTCTAAGTTACCTGACTAAGGCGGCACTGGGTCTTGAGAAATGTCTAGTTCCTCGGTGGGAGGTCATTTTCAGTCCAGATGCATGATGGGCTAGATGAAGCTGTGGGAGTGATGCCAGAACTCATACCATGGTTCTCAGAGGTGAGGCTGTAAACCTGGAATATATCTCAACCATATGTTAACCATTATTTGGGGATATCCGAAAACTATAGGGAATCTCAACTTAGGGAATGGAAGGGGCCCTGTGCACTTGAGCCAGGGGAGTGTACACTCACACTACATGGTTTCATCAAAAGCTGTCCAGACAGTTTCTGAGAAATAAGGGTGATACCCATTGGAGCGAGATGCCTAGATGTCACTAGACTGTCTCTCTCTTTTGGGGATGGGAGCACCAGAACTTGCTCTGTTAAATGGGCAGTTTAATTAGGTTGTGTTTAGTGTAATTTGGCTAACTTTAAGGGTGGGCTCAATTTTTTCTGTCAGTGGGCTTAATTTAGGGGTGGTTTGGACAAAAAACAGCACCTGAGAGGGAAGTTGTTGGTCCTTGAGACAAATGAACTTGTACTTTCACCCATGCGGAGAAGGTAACCCCAAACACATCGTAAAACAGGTGCTCAAATAGGGAAATACCGCTTAGTTTTACTTGCTTGGGAGCATTAGTGCTGATGTGGATTTGATTATTGTTTGGAGTTGCATATGCTCTAATATAGCCTGGAAATAAAATTATATGATGGAAGTTTGTGATCATTCAGGGTCAAAATCACCTTCGTAATAACTGCCATTCATTCAACGTACCAAAGCTTGTCTCATACTGTGCCAGGTGATTTACATACATCACACATGTCTGTGGTCCTACACTATAGACTTTTTCAAACACAATTTGCAGATAAAGAAGCTCAAAATCAAAGCTCATAAATGATAGGAGCTGGACTGAACCCCGGCATTGAATTCCTCCAGAGCCCATACTGTGCCACTCCTCCAGGACGAGGCCAACCTTGGGTCACTTCCTCTTTGTGAACATAAGTCAAAAGAGGTATTTCACATGCTAAATAGCAGAATTTCATACCCCAAACACGATTTTGGAATAAAAAGCCCCAGAAATAAGTAACAAAAATATTAAAAGTGAAGTACGAATAAAGAAGGAGACAGCATTCAGTGACAATTTATCTACAAAGGAAATGTCAGTAAACCACAAAAGATCAGGGATGCACAAAATCATTTAATTCAGCCCCTTCCTTTCAGAGAGTAAATCTGTTATAGTGAAGGTTATACAAGAGGCTGTGTCTGGTCAGTGAAGAGAAGGAAGAGATCAGTGTGTTTTCTCTGATAGCACACCACCTATGCTGGGGCCCCCTCCCGGACTGCAGCTTCCCCATCACTCCTGGGTATCAACCCATTCTCTGTGAGATTTGGTGCAGGCAGACTAAGACTTTTCAAAGATGTGGCATTTCCCAAGAAGTCTTTCATAGAAGAGACAGGAGTCAAGGTAAAGACAGATGAATGAGGAACTGAAGTCACAGAGAGACTGGCCTGTGTCTGCTCTCAGAAGGCCAAGACAGGGCTGCCAGGCTGCACATTCCCTCACTTCTCTTCAGGGCTTGCAAGGACATGGACTTTGCTCTACATGGGTCACCTCAGGCTGAGAGAAAGTGGAAATCCAGAGTCCCCCAGGAGTCAAGGTGAGGCACCTGAGTCAGGTCATACCCCTACACTGAACACAGAGGGCCCCAAGAAGCCTCAATCCTGATGTCATCCCTAAAGGCACAGGTAGGAGCAGACTCGTGTGGCATTCCCAGACTTTCCCTCTCGGGCATCACAGGGAGGGAGGAGCTTAGTCTGAGGAGAGCTCCCTTATGTAAACAAAGGAGCCCCACACCCTGCCAGGAGTCAAGCTTTGGATGTATGAAAGCCCCTGACCTCAGAACTCTGAGGAAACCGCACAGAACCCTGCCCTTCCGGGCATCCCTTGGATACCTGCTCATTGTTGTCATGACATGCCCATTTCCTTCTATGATGTCACAAGGCAGGTGGGACATGGTCCAAGGGGTATAGCCTAGGGCCAGCAGTGGGATTATTTCCAGGTTTTCCAGAAACCAACTGAATACCCTGAAGACGAAGGGAACCACACACCCCATCACCGTATGATTCATCCTCTGTGCCTCAGAAGACCAGGGACGGGTATGGACAGATGAGGAGAATCTTACTTTCTCCTCGGGGTCTCATGGAGATGCTTGCCCTACTATAAGAAAAGTATAGTAGTAGAAGGGGCGGACCTAAGGGGAAGGGAGGGTAGAATTTCAGGCCACAACAGAGGTCAAAACAAGGACTGAAGGATCATCTACCAATAAAAAGAAGTGATAATCAATCCAGCCCTGTTCCTTATAGCCCTTGAAGAACCAGGGCAGAGTTATCAAGCTGAAGTTCCACCAACATTTACTTATATCAGGTGTGTCGGAGGTGAAACCCTTAGTATGAAGATGCAGATACCATTCCAAGAAAGGGGTGGGGACACCAGGCCCTATGGGGAACGAATGGCAGCAGCTGCTGCTGCTAAGTCACCTCAGTCATGTCCGTCTCTGTGCTTTCCCATAGATGGCCCCCATGAGGATCCCCCGTCCCTGGGATTCTCCAGGCAAGAACACTGGAGTGGGTTGCCATTTCCTTCTCCAATGCATGAAAGTGAAAAGTGAAAGTGAAGTCGCTCAGTCGTGTCCGACTCAGCGACCCCATGGACTGTGGCCCACCAGGCTCCTCCATCCATGGGATTTTCCAGGCAAGAGTGCTGGAGTGGGGTGCCATTGCCTTTTCCGGGGGAACCAAAGGAAGCACTCTTAATTCGTGTTGAGGACTCCAGAGGCAGGGACAGAAAACTTCCCAGTGCGCACTCAGTACTGCGTGATAACTACTGACTGAGGTGATGCGGTGAGGACCTCTTCACTTCTCAGAAATCCCAGGAAGCTTTGTGATGCCAACTACAGAACAGCAGAGGGAATAGGTCCTAGGACTGGCCACTAGTTGGGTTGGTGGTCTTGAATGTGAAATAACAGATGCCTCTGTGTAGGAGACTACCAGCCCCTTCTGTCACCCCAGCATGCCTGAGGCAGGGGTAGCAGGATGCAGCCTAAAGATCACTCTAATTTCCTTCAATATGTTTCCCAAAGGACAGGCTGATTAAGAGAATAGGAACCCTGGGGGTTTTCGGAACAGTGCCCTCAAGAAAACCACAAATGTAGCCTTCCTGATAACCAAGGTGGTATTCCCCTGCTGCAGCTGCACACTCATCCTTCGTCATCCTGTGGGCCCTTATCACCTGCCCTCCTACTCACACTTCTAATCATTGTCCCCCAGAGCAGTCATCATGCCTCGAGGTCAGTCTCATAAGCTCTGCATCCGTGAGAAACGCCACCAGGCCCGATATGAGCCCCAGAGTCACAAGGGAGTTCAGCCCACTGCAGTAATGGAAGAGCTTCCCTCTACCTCTTCTCTTTTAGAAGATAAATCACAGAGCTCATCAGCTACTGGGTCAAATAGCACTTCCCAGGAGTCTTTGGAAGCCCCATCTACTACCAGCACTTTTTCAACTACTGCTGACCCAACATCTGATGAAGAAGATACCAGTCAAGATGAGGAAGATTCACGTTCCTCATCTTCTACCGAAAACACCTACCATGATACTCTGAACAGCATGACAAGTTTGTTGGAGCAGTTCCTTCTGTGTAAGTATAAAATGAAGCAGCCCATCATGAAGGAAGACATGCTGAAGATTATCCACCCAAGATACCATCACCGATTTGCCGAGATTCTCAAGAGAGCCTCTGAACACATTGAGGCTGTCTTTGCAGTTGACTTGAAGGAAGTTGACTCAACCATCCACTCCTATGACCTCGTCAGCAAACTGAACCTGCCCAACAATGGGAGGGTGTGGGTTGGTAGGGGCTTACCTAAGACCGGTCTCTTGATGACAGTTCTGGGTGTGATCTTCGTGAAGGGCGGCTGTGCTGTTGAGGAAGACATCTGGAAATTCTTGAATATGATGCAAGTATATGCTGGGAGAAAACACTTCATCTACGGAGAGCCCAGGAAGCTCATCACCAGAGACTTAGTGACGATGAAGTACCTGGAGTACCGTCAGGTTGCCCACAGCGATCCTCCATGTTACGAGTTCCTGTGGGGTCCACGAGCCCATGCTGAAACCAGCAAAATGAAAGTCCTGGAATTTTTGGCAAAAGTCAATGATACGGTTCCCAGTGCCTTCTCAATACAATATGAAGAAGCTTTGCTAGATGAGGAGAGAGCTCGAGCCACAGTTCCAGCCAGGCCTGGCACCACTGTCCCTTCCAGGCATGATCCACTGCCATGTCCAGCAGCTTCTCCCACCCCTACCGAAGACGAAGACTTTTAAAAGATCATCCAGATAAGAAAATGTGACATCAAAATAGGGACTTTTGCCGAAATGGGAAGCAATCCCGCAATAAAAGTGCTGGGACAATGGAATGAAAAAATAAAATGAAACAAGTTTCAAAACATGATCAACCTTGATTGTTCTCCATCTTTTCGGTCTTCTGTTTTGTAAAATTAAATAATTTATACCTCGATATGCTTCTTGAAAAATGCAGGAGGTATTAAACCTTAACAAGTTAGACCTCTTCCTGTCTTCATTTACTTTTTGAGCACCTGCTCTTTGAAAGGCTCTATGCTAGTTCTGGTGAGGCTAAGATCAATACCTAGCCTATCCCCATACAACTTTATAAAGAAGGAGCTGCAATCACATAAGCAAGATCTTGAGATAGCCTTTAGGAATGACAGGAAAGTAAAAAGACTATCCAGGTACAAATCTCTACCTGGGGTAACATACAGATCTGTTAGGCTCTCCACAACAAAACCCCACAGAATGGGTGGCTGAAACAAAGGAAATTTATTTTCTCAGAGTTCTAGAGGCTGCAAGTCCAAGATGAGGGCTGGTTTACCCTGAGGCCTCTCCCCTTGGCTGCCAGGTGGCTACCCTCTTCACTTGCATTCCTTTTGAGTGCATATATCCCTGGTGCCTCCTTTTGTGTCTCAATTTCTTCTGATAGTTACACTGGGTTATGACCCACACTAATGACTTCATTTTAACTTAATCATCTCTTTAAACACCTTATTTCGAACTACAGTTGCATTCTGAAGTACTCTGAGTTATGACATGAATATGTATTTGTGGAGGGGACACAATTTGGCCCCTAACAGACAGAAATCTAAGGTGTCTCTGCTCTTATCTCAATGCAGGAGATTCCCGTGAACAGACTGGTATTCTACGCACATCATCTCCAGGGAGGTTCTGAGATGTGAGAGTGAACTCCCTTGGGGTGTGTTGGGAAGAAAGACATTCCTCTCTTTACCCTTTTTGAATTCTTGTGGTTAGACCACTAGTAAACTTGACACAAGACAGGGTAACAGGAGACAAAGAGACAAATTGCAATTCATGTGCACAAGAAGTGTCATAGAAATGGGACCTAAGAAGTGGGCAAAGCAGGCAGCTTCTTTATTTAGTAGACAACAAAACAATTTGTGAGGAATTGACAGGACAAATCCACTTAGGTGTAGGGTACTCACCTAGTAAGGAATCTAAACAGAATCTGTACCCAGGGTAGTAAACTAAAGACTTAACAAGGTTTGTGTATACAGGCTTCTCTTCTCGAACTGCCTATTTCTGGTTAGAAGGGTTTCCCTCTGCCTCCAGATACAGGCAGTACATCCTTCATATGAGATGTATTTCCTGCTCTCAGGGATGCAGAAATTTGGGGGCAGCGGAATGTCCCTCCTCTGTTGGCTGTTTCATAAGTAACTTGAATTCAAAATAATCAATATGCCACTGTGGTATATTTGGGGGCAGAGTGCCCTAAGCCTTGACAGGTCCCTCCTCTGAAACTTGCCTGCAAGTCTCACATGATAAAAGCTGATCTGCTCACTGTGGAGAGAGAGAATGGACTAGTGGAGTCCTCCATTTCATGGCAGCAGTTGCATAATTCTGAGAGCAGGTCAGTTCATTTAAAGAGCGGTATCTCATTTCAATAGGTGGTGATGCAGGTGGGCTCCCAAAGCCAGGCCTAGGGTGCAAGCAGTATCAGGTAGTTATTAATAAGAGGCATTTCTATGGAAACAAAAGAAAAGCAGACGTTAATGATTGGACTGGTTATAAACCAGTTTCTGTGCCCAGGGCGTAGTCAGTGAAGTTTTCTAGGTGTCAGGATTGAAGCAACTATTGCAGTTTGAAATGTCTCTATCACAGTTAGCAATATCTCTGGGTGATCAGGTTCACTTTTTGAGTGGCTCGTACAGCAACAGGCATGAAGTCTATTTGAACATGAGCTGTTGTGACAATTTCTCTGATCTTTGCATCAAGTCATCTAGCTTCACGTTGCAAGACTTCAGGAAAATGGCAATGTTAGTTCTCAGTGATTCAAGTCAAAAGAATGGGAGAGTGATCAGATCAAGATGGCAGAGGTGTATCGCTCAGAGCTCACTGTCTCACCACAGACACATCAAAAGGATGGGAGAAATTGGGAATTTTAGTAAGAAAGTCACAGGTAGATATGAGTGGATACTAGAAAAATTCAGGATCCAACCCAGTTTGCAGGTAAATAACAATACTTCAAGGAAAACGTAATATCACTAGAAGCTAATATCCACACATGTATAGTACACCTTCTATGGAACCATTTTTTGCTGTCTATCATCTCCCTCATTTCTACCAAAGACAGGAAAACTAAGACCTAATTTGTTTGCAAATGAAGTCTACATTCAATTAACTTGGCCTGATTATTTATCTAAGTACAGTAAGAATAACGATTTGCCATATAGGCGCTTTTAAATCTGCTTTGCTGGAATGGTTTATAAGGAGTCTCCAGAAGGAAATTTTAATAGCCTCTTGAGGCTAGGGAGCCACAGCAAAGACTTGTTGTCAAACTTAGAGATCTGGATGAATTCTTCTCTTCCTGAAGTCCCCAAAACATCCTAAAGTTCCTGTGCCTGCCAGAAGTGATCTTCATTACACACTTGGTAATGCTAATGGGAATTCTGTCAGCAAGTTCCCAGGCTGTTTTTCCAATGGGTTTTTATGGCTCCATGGAAAAAGCAAGAGAGTTCCAGAAAAACATCTATTTCTGCTTTATTGAGTATGCCAAAGCCTTTGACTGTGCGGGTCACAATAAAATGTGGAAAATTCTGAAAGAGATGCGAACACCAGACCACCTAACCTACCTCTTGAGAAACCTGTATGCAGGTCAGGAAGCAACAGTAGAATTGGACATGGAACAACAGACTGTTTCCAAATAGGAAAAGGAGTACGTCAAGGCTGTGTATTGTCACCCTGCTTATTTAACTTATATGCAGAGTCCATCATGAGGAACCCTGGGTTGAAAGAAGCACAAGCTGGAATCAAGATTGTCGCGAGAAATAGCAATAACCTCAGATATGCAGATGATACCACCCTTATGGCAGAAAGTGAAGTGGAACTAAAAAGCCTGTTGATGAAAGTGAATGTGGAGAGTGAAAAAGTTGGCATAAAGCTCAACATTCAGAAAACGAAGATTATGGCATCTGGTCCCATCACTTCATGGGAAATAGATGGGGAAACCGTGGAAATGGTGTCAGACTTCATTATTTTGGGATCCAAAATCACTGCAGATGGTTACTGCAGCCATGAAATTAAAACATACTTACTCTCTGGAAGAAAAGTTATGGGCGACTAAGATAGCATATTGAAAAGCAGAGACATGAGTTTGCCAACCAAGGTCCATCTACTCAAGGCTATTGATTTTCTAGTGGTCATGTATGGATGTGAGAGTTGGACTGTGAAGAAGCCTGGCTGAGCACTTAAGAATTGATGTTTTTGAACTGTGGTGCTGGAGAAGACTCTTGAGAGTCCCTTGGACTGCAAAGAGATCCAAGCAGTCCATTCTGAAGGAGATCAGCCCTGGGATTTCTTTGGAAGGAATGATGCTAAAGCTGAAACTCCAGTACTTTGGCCACCTCATGAGAAGAGCTGACTCACTGGAAAAGACTCTGATCCTGGGAGGGATTGGGGCAGGAGGAGAAGGGGACGACAGAGGATGAGATGGCATAAAAAAGGTCAACACAGCAAAATCAAGACACTGGTCTGGAAGAATCAACAATACTTAGACCATGTAATAGAAAACACACCATAAACAAAAGCAACAATATGAAAAATGTAGCTGCAAAGAAACCTTGGGAAAATGTATGCCGTCTACAGGAAGGCAACAAGAA
The DNA here is from genome assembly GCF_016772045.2 of Ovis aries. Classification (NCBI taxonomy): domain Eukaryota; kingdom Metazoa; phylum Chordata; class Mammalia; order Artiodactyla; family Bovidae; genus Ovis; species Ovis aries. The sequence continues at coordinate 24,804,914 of NC_056080.1, read as the reverse complement.
GAATTTCCTGAACCCTTTAGGAAAAAGAAATCTCAAACAGAATAGTATGTTATGTGTATTCATGAGGACACATTTTAAGAATGTCGATTTTCCTTAAATCATTTACAGATTTAGCACCACATCCAGAGTAGCTGAGACCACAGTCACGCGTGGGCGGCTGTTTCCAGTACCCAGAACAAACCATGGAAAACTTATACAAGGAATAAAGACAACTAACAGCAAAAGCAAGAACACAAAACAAATAATCCCTGAGGAACAATAAGTCTCCACTGAACTTGACCCTATGGGTGCCCAGGTGGGGGAGTACTCTGAAGCTGACACTGGTGTGCAGGCCACAGAGGAAACAGACAACAGGATCAGCTGGAAAAGGCTTTAAACTGGAGCAGTTGATTCTTCCCCTGGGCCATGGGACCATGAGCCTCTACTGCTTCACTGAAGGAACCTGAGGCAGCATCTCAGAGCCCCATGCCACGATCATGGGGCACCAAAGTTTGGGGTGGACATGGCAATATCGCCCAGAGGTCATGCAATAACCAGCACAAGCTTTGTTAGTGGATGACAACTGGCCCTTGTAAATGGTCAGCTTAAGAGACTGTCACACATGGACTAAAAGAGAAAAGTTGTATCACAGTAATTGTACAAAAGGACAGGAATTCATCTCAGAACTTTTGTCCAATGCCCCTGCACTCGACAAAAAGCTCACAGTGAGAACTGTCAGGCTAAGGAGACCCTTCACTTTCTCTGCTGGGATTGTGTGGAGCATCGTTGGGGACAGGGGTGGTTTTATACCAGAAAGGGAAGGGTTTCCAGGCTCCATGTGCAGTCAATATGAAGATCCTGAGTGAGATGTGAAGGGTTCCACATCACTGAAGCCATTCTCCCATCCTTCCCTCTCACTTATCTTACCTGCAGCAGCCATTTCCAGGAAGCCTTAGGCAGAAGCAATCAGAGGAGATGCCAGTGTGCTTCTCACCAGGAGTCTGGGGATTTGACATCTTCCAGGTGAGGCCTTGCCCTCAGGTCAGCAGACAGCACGTAACGTAGCATTACAGTCAGGGGAAGACAGGGATGGTGGACAGAGAGCATCACTCAGCACACATGTGCCCCAGAGTGCCCTCACTGTCTCAGCAGCTCCAGGAAGGCTGTCAGGCTCGGGCTCCTAAATTCTTCCTGCTTGGTTTACAGAGAGTACTCAGAGGCAAGGATTGAGGCCAGTTGACTGAGATCAGCAGGGACATCCCAAGAGCCACTATGAGTCAAAGAAGGGACCACATCCCCCCTCTTGCCTGAAACTCCCCCAGAACCCCGTCCACCCAGGCCCTGCCCCCGCTGTCCTCCTGGCGCCCAGATGCACATGATAGGAAGTGACGGCCCCCTATCCACGCTGGGGTGTGATGCCATCTTTGAGAGGGCTGCTATCTTTGAGAGCAGCTGTAGCTGTGCCCAGAGGGAGGAGTCTGAGGTCTCAACAGGGGTCCAAGTCGGAGGTGACATGAGTTACAGGTGCACTGGATAGTTACAAAGATACGCCCTGGCACTCCCACACTTTTTCCATCCGAAGAAAAGGGGACATTACAGCCCCCCGGCCACCTCACACCTGTTCTACGCCTAGAGGCTCGGACCTGGCTCTTAGGTGCAATGTCCATCGGCTACACATGTGGGTTCTCAGGACATAACCTGGGTCCAGGGGTGGTGGATCTGGGTGTGGGTTTGCTGGACCCAGGCTCTGTTCAGTGGAGGAAAGTCTGGGATTCTGGAAGGAGGGACCCACAGGGGGACTGAGTGTTTCCACATCCCAGATTAGAGACCACGCCTAACCCCTTACCCCGTGTGACTTATCCAGAGAGCAACCAGTCAGCATCTGGACAGTTCTAAAGGCTGAGGGGCTCCCTGACTGCAATCGCCGACAAGGGACACTCAGGGAAGAGGGGACCTCATTCCGAAGGGCTGGAAGCCAGTCAGCAGAGGGAGGATGTCAGGGCTTGGGAGGAGTCAGGGTAATGACCATCCTCCGCATCACATAGCTGACTCAGGACCCTCCGCTGTGGCCAGCACTTCCTCCCAGCCAAACACAGGGACAGATTGGTGGTCTGTCAGGGTAGGTTGCAGCTTGGTTGTGAAGGGGCAGCCTCGAGACAGCAGAAAGGCAGGTCCCAGATCCCTTCATTGGGGGCCTGAACACTCCCTCCTCTCATCATCTGGGTGACAGGGAAGGTGACAGTGTCAACTTCACAGCAAGAGAGGGAACAGGGTGGGTGGGTTTGGGTGCGGGGGGGATATGAGGGAGTCTTGCCCCAGTTTTCATCATGACTCTGAAATGTGAACTGAAAGGACCTGCCTCCCCTGCCAGCCCCCACAGGCCTCGCTCTAACGCCCAGGCAGGGCTGTCTGGCTGTGCCCCAGTGATCACTCTCACTTCCTACTCAATGGTCTCAAGGGAGGGGCTCACCAGGAGAACACGAGACTTGTGGGTCCTAGAGCACTGGCCTCAAGGACCCCTCAGAGGCGGCCTGGGTTCAAGCCAGGGAGGACTCTCCTCACTGCAGTTGCTCACAACATCTGCTTGTCCTTCCTCTAGGGGCTCTCCTTCCCTGCCACCCTGCCTGCATGCGCCTGTGATCCATAACCAGTGTCACCATGCCTCAGAGGCACAAGAACAAGTAGCATGTCCATGTGAAATTCCACCAGGTCCAGGGGGACACTCAGTATCCCCAGGAGGCCCAGACCAGTGCTGCTGCAGCCCCCAAAGAGGAGTGCCCCTCCTCTCCCTCCTCTGACCCTCAGGGTTCTTCCTGAGCTCCCCTGCTACTGGAGATCACCAGGAGCTTCAGGGAGCCATGGCCCCTAGCTCTTCTAATGTAGTGCCTTCCTGCACCGGATCCGATGAAGGTGCCCAGGGCCCAGAGGAGGAAAGTGCAGGTGCCTCCAAGGCAGCCCCTGCCACTCAGAGCACTCGCAAAGATCCTCTGACCAGGAAGGCCAGCATGCTGGTGGAGTTCCTGCTGGACTAATACACCAAGAAGGAGCCCGTCTCGCAGCACGCCCTGCTGAAGGTCATTGGCAGGAAGTATAGGCAGCACTTCCCTGAGATCCTCAGGAGAGCCTCTAAAGCACATGGAGCTGGTATTTGGCCTGGAGCTGACGGAAGTCTACCCAAGCAGGAACATCTACGCACTCATCTACAAGCTCAACCTAGGCGGCGATGAAGGTCTGAGTGATGCAGGGGGTGGGGGGTGGGGGGGGTCTGCCCAAGTCCGGTTTCCTGATGGTGCTCCTGGGCATTATCTTCATGAAGGGTAACCACACCACAAAGGAGGAGGTCTGGAAATTCCTCAGTGTGTTGGGGGTCTATACTGGGAGGAGGCACTGGATCTTTGGAGAGCCCAGAAGGCTCATCACCAAAGATACGGTGCAAAAGAAGTAACTGAAGTACCGACAGGTGCCCAATGGCGATCCTCCACACTACGAGTTCCTGTGGGGCCCGAGAGCTTCTCTGAGACAAATAAGATGAAGGTGTTGGAGGTTTTGGCCATGATCCATGATACGGTCCCGACTTCCTTCCCAGACCTCTATGCTGAGGCTCTGAGAGATCAGGCGGAGAGAGCAGGGCTGAGAGGCACGCCCAGGGCTCCCACAATGGCTGAAGCCAGTGCCCCTTCCAGGGCCAAGTCCTACAGCTCCTCCCACATCTAGGGAGGGAGACCCTGACACTTTCTACACTTTTGTGTTGGAACAGAGCTGTCAAGCTCCTAAATAGTAGAGAGTAGTAGGCTGGAGGGAACAAAACTTGTATGCTCTTTACTGTTTTATGTACTAAGGGAGTTTAGGTACAACTCATTTTTTTTTAATATATATCTTTTTTCCTTTATCCATAGGAAAAATATCTAGTGAAAATTGATTTAAATTAGACTACGGAAATCAGGGAGGAGTTTAGTATTTTCAAATGTTAATTACTTTTCATAAGGTTTGTTGTGGTTCAGAATACAAATGCATTAATCATATAAATCACATCGTTTGTTGCTTTAAAGGTTTGAAAGCCACTGGTTGGGTATATGTAAAACACATTGAAGGTATTGAATATGTTGTTCACCATCTACACAAGGTGAGATGACAATGGAACAGAATTTTCTCAAAGAGTAGTCAAGCTGCTAGAAAGTGCAGGTTAGTAGGGGTCAAGCAAACCAAGTTTAAATCTCTATTTTCTTCCTGATTTAAACTAGTAATTTCTGCATATTATCTATCTCATTTTTATCAAATATTTTTACTTCTAGCAGATTCCTTTTCTTCAGAATATTGGCTTGGTAATGATATTCCAGTTTTATTTATTGCTGTTTTAGGATTTTAAAGTTACAGTTTCGGTAGATGTAAAAGAAATTCATGAACCATCTGTATGTCTTTATGATCTGGAAGTAGGTAATATGTTGCTGAAAGAGATTTTCATGGTAATGTGAAACGCGACCACAGAAAATATTGAGAAACCAAAAAACAATTAAGCAAATATAAAGGAAAAAGCTTTTAATTTGTAGTTTGCCTTATTTCCTCTAACCCTTTTTTTTGGTAAAAATAAAATATCCTTTGCCTTAATTTAGCTCATTTAAGAGTATTTATTTCTTTTGTCCCAGTGCACTGCATAGTCTTTGCTCTCTACTGGATAAAAAAACCTCAGATAGGAAGGTGGTATTTTGGAGGTGCATAATAAACATAACTTGCATTAAATTAAAGACCAGTATTTCTTAATCAGTATGACTCTGCTTCATATGTAGAACATGCATTCCAGCATTCATGCAGGATAGGATTTAGCAGACTCCATTTATAGATGGATAACTTGCAATTGTCTCAAGTTCACAAGACTGGTAAAGTGACCTTTATCAGACAAGTCCTCTGATGTGCACTAGTTCAGAGTCCTTCCCTTTCTTTGCAAGAGCAAGAACTGAGGAAATCTCTTTTCACCAGTGACATATTTGGTACTGTGCTAGGATTGCTGCCATGGTGACCTCAGTGGCCTTGCCCAAACTGCTGGCTGAAGACTCTTGACTTTCACCCTATCTCTCCCATGAACACTTGCTTCCTGTCACTCTCTGCTTGGTTCTCTTTCCATGACCCACAGGGCAAGATCTGGGTCAGCTCACTGTGTCATGGCTCCCCTCAGTTAAGAGCTGCAATGAGGACGCCCAGGCTGTGCACCCCCAAAGAACGCTTGGGTGGCAGTTGACACTGTCCTTAGGCCTGGTAGACACAGAATTTCCAATGGTGAAGGCGCCCATTGAGGCCAAGACTTTTCTCCTCTCATCTTTGTCATTTCCTCTATGGCCCTATCCATTCTGATGTGAGAAGTTTAACTGAGAAAACTGCATGACGTTCAAAATAAGACCAAATAAGTAATCAGGGACTTGATTGGGTGAGTTTCTTCTCTGTAAGTCCTCTAGTCCAATTCCCTCCCTACACGTTCTTAATCCGAGTGTGTTTCCAGGACCAGAACTGCATCAGAGGCCAAAACTGGGGGACGCTGCATCCTTCTCTAGATTTTTGGCATACCTCACCACACCACAACCTTACACTGTGGGCGATCCCCTCCTTTCTGTGGATCTCAAGAAGACGTTACCTATAGAAAGGGCAATGTGTCATGGAACTGCAAGCTGAGGTTAGGAACAGAGAAATGCAAAAACCATTGGCATGAACAACTCTGTCCAAACATCTGCATTGAGAACCTTGACTGACCTCTAGCATGGTTTCTAACAGCACCCTAAGGCCACATTCTAGGACAACTTGGCTACCCCGGAGTTCCTGTTTAGAAAATGTCAAGGCTACCAAAGGAATCTGTTCCACCCAAAATCTGACATGAGCCCCTCATCTTTCTTTACCAAGAGTGTCTATTTAAAACAAAGACCAAAACAAATCAAAACAAAACAAAAAACCCTCACAATTACAGGAAAAGTGTGACATAAATAAACTAGAAATTGATAACAAAAAGACAGCAAGAAAGATAAAGATTATTTGCAGAGTAAACAATAAACTTCTAAATAACACATGGGCCAAAGGAAAATCTAATGAGAAATTTTAAAATAGTTTTACAAAATGAAAAAATAATTATAGCTTATCAGAAGTTAAGTGATACAGCAAAATCAGTAAAGATGTATACACAGCATTGAGTGCCTATAACAAAAAAACCCTACAATTAATAACTTAAGCTTCTATATTAGTAAACTTGTAAAAGTAAAGAAAAAGCAGAGGAAGAATAAATCAAAGCAGAAACCACTGACACTGAAAAAAGGAAGGTAATGCAGAAAAAGAACAAAATCCAAAGAAGTTTCTTTAAAGATACAAAATAAAAAGAAGATAAATTTCTCCCCAAGCTAAATAAGAACAAAGGGAGAAAACACAGATTAAATTACTAATAGCAGGAATGAAGGAAGGGCCATTACTACTGATTCCATGCACATTCAAAGGATAATGAGTGAATATTATAAACAACTCTGTGCCTACAAAAATGAAAGGTTCAATTGAGAAACTGCTTGAAGGGATATCTTAGCACCACTTTCACAAAGAAAAATACATACTCTGAATAGGTTTGTATCTATTAAAGAAATTTAATCTATAACTAATAAGCTTCCAATAAAGACAGTAACAGACTCAGAGGTTTCCACTGATGAATTCTATCAAAATTTTAAGGAAGAAATGATCACAATTCTCTACAATCTCTCCCAGAAAATAGAAGCAAAAGGAACACCTCCTAATTCCTTTTCTATGAGGTGAGTATTATACTCGAATATCAAAATCTCATGACGAACTTAAGAGAAAAAAATTGAACACAAATACCTCCCATAAACATAGAAGCAAAATCCTCAACAAAATATAAGAAAAGAAACCTAACAATCCATAAAGGAATTACATAATATATCTAAGTTGGATGCATTTCAGATGTGTAACATTTGAAAATCAGTGATCATAAATCATAATAACAATAGTCTAAGGAAGATAATCACAAGATCAGATCAAGAGATGAAGGAAAAAAATCATCTGATAAAATCCAACACCCATTCATCATCAAAATTCTCAGCAAACTAGATACAGACAGGCATTTCCTCAGCTTCATATACAACATCTGAAAAGAAATACAGGTAAAACATCATACTTCAGAGTACGAAGACAGATGCTGTCATACTAAGGTGAGGAACAAGGTGAGGCTATCCCTTCTCACCATATCTATTCAACACTGTACTGAAAGGCCTAGCCAATGCAATGAGATACAGGAAGGAAGCAAAAGATACAGATATTTGGAAAAGAAAAATGGAATTATAATCATCAACAACAAGAAAACTCCTGGCATTAATAAGCCAGGAGTATATGTTAACAAGTTTAATATATTATCAATATATAACTATTATATAATTATATATTAATAAGGTTAATACATAATAGTCAATTCTTTTCCAATAAAGAGATGAAACTTGCAATTAAAAACTTAACACCATTTACATTACCACCAAAATATATTAGAAATAATTCTTTAAATACATGTATAAGACTTACATGAGAAAAACTCATAAACTGCACTGAAAAAAATTAAAGAAGATCTAAATAAATAGACACACCACGTTCATCGATAGGGAGATGCTGTATTGTTGAGATGTCACTTATTTGCAACATAACTTAATATTTAATACAAGCCTGTTCAAAATTCCAGAAAGTTAGCTTGTAGATAGCAGCCAACAATTTAAATTTTATGTCAAAAATGAAATGATCCATAATACCCACTGAAGTCAATATGAAAGTTCAAAGTCAGAGCATTGATATTACTGGATTTCAAACTTACTTTAAAGCTACAATACTCAAGACTGTATGCTATTAACAGAATACTAGACAGATCAATGGCACAGAACAGAAAATCTAGAAACAGACACCCCAAACACTCAATCGACCTTTAACAAAGGCGCAAAGGCAATTCAATGCAAAAAGACAGTCTTTTAAACTTACAGTCCTGGGATAACTAGACATCCATATCTAATAAAAATGAATCCACATAAAAACTCTAAACCTTTCAAAATAATTAACTCAAAAGAAATCACAGACCTAAATGAAAAACTCACATTAAAAAAAAAAAAACTTGCAGGGACATCCCTGGCAGTCCAGTGTTAAAGACTCAACACTTCCACTGCGGGGGGAAGAGGTTTGATCACTGGTCAGGGACTAGGATTTCATATGCCATATGGAATAGGCAAAAAAATCTAGAAGATAAAACGGGGGCAAAACTTGAGTTTGGTAATGAGATTTTAGGCACAACACCAAAAGCACAGTCTATGAAAGAAAATAATAAGCGGAACCTTGTTAATATTAAAAACTTCTATCTGCAAAAGATACTATTAAGAGAATGAGAAAGAAAGGCCACAAAAGGGTAGTTACAAATCTATTTGCAGGGCAAGAATGGAGACACAGACCTAGAGAACGGGCGTGTGGACACATCGGGGGAAGCAGACAGTGAGACGAATTGAGAGAGTGGCATGGACAAATGTGCATTACCATGTGGACAACAGGCATGTGGGGGAAGTTGCTGGGGGACACAAGGATCAGCTCTGTGACGACCTCGAGAGGTGAGGTCGGGGGTGGGAGGGAGGTTCATGAGGGAGGGGATATATGTATACTAAGAGCTGTTTCATAAAAGAGAACCTGACACACCATTTAATTATCTTCTAATTTAAATAATTGTTTAAAAAAATCTATGAATTTAAAAACTAGAAAAAAAAATCTAGGGAAGTACACATAGCCACTAGAGTTACATACAACAATGCCAAATGAATAAAAGTCAGAAGTAATGAAAAGCAAAAGATCACAGTAACAATTTGATTCTCAAATTAAAATTCTTAGAAAACAGGACAGGAAATATTCAAACATATAAGAGACTTCAAAAATCTTGAATAAAAAAAAGATCACGACAGCAAAATCATCCAGTTGGTCTGGAAGAATCAACAATTACTTAAACCAAGTAACAGAAAAGACACCATAAACAAAAGCAACCATAGAAAAAAATTTACCTACAAAGAAACTTCAGAAAAATGTATACAGTCTTCATGGAGGCAACAAGAAGAATTTCCTGAGAGTCTTAGGAAAATGAAGGCTCAAACAGAATAGTATGTTATGTATATTCACGACAAGCAGATATTGTAAGACTGTCAATTTTCTGTAACTCCTTTACAGAGTTAGTACCACATTCAGAGTAGCTGAGACCACAATGAAACACGGTCTGCTGATTTTTGAACCCAGAAGTAACCACGGAAATCTTATGGAAGGAATGAAGAAAACTATTAACAAAAGTGAAAACATAAAAGTAAATATTCCCTGATGGACAGTAAGTCTGCACTGGACTTGACCCTATGTGTAATGGTAAATAATCCCTGATGGACAGTAAGTCTCCAGTGAACTTGACCCTATGTGTGCCCAGGTGCGGGAATACTTAAAGAGACTGGCACAGATGTGCAGCCTGCAAGGGAAGCAGACAACAGGATCAGCTGGAAGAGGCTTTAAACTTGAGCCCTGGATTCTTCCACTCTGCCCTGGCATCATGAATCTCCACTGCTTCACTGAAGGAATCTGAGGCAGCACCTCCGAGGGCCCATGCCAGGACCATGGGGCACCAAAGCTTGGCTTGGATGTGGCAGTACAACCCAGATCATGAAATCACTAGCACAAAGTTTGGTGTGTGTGTGCTTAGTCACTGAGATGTGTCCGACTCTTTGCGACCCCATGGACTGTAGCCCACCAGGCTCCTCTGTCCAAGGGGAAACTCCAGGCAAGAATACTAGAGTGGGTTTCCATGCCTTGCTCCAGTGGGTCTTCCCGACCCCTGGATTGAACCCAGGTCTCCCGCACCGCAGGCAGATTGTTTAGTGTCTGAGCCACCAGGGAATGCTAGTGGATGAGAACTGGCCCTGTGAAATGATCAGCTTGATAGACTATCACCCAGGGACTAAAAGAGAAAAGTTAGTATCACACGAATTGTCCAAAACGACAGAACTTCATCTCAGAACGTTTGAGCAACGACCCTGCAGTTGACTGAGAGCCCACAGTGAGAACTGTCAGGCTAAGGAGCCCCTTCACTTACTCTTCCGGAATGGTATGAGCATGGCTGGGGACAGGGGTGGACTTATACCAGTAAGGGAAGGATTTCCAGGCCCTGTCAGCAGTCATATTGAATGAAGTTTCTGAGTGAGATGTGAGGGGATCCACACCTCAGAAGACAGTCTCCCATCCTTCCCTCTCAGCTCATCTTACCTGTAGCAGCCATTTCCAGGAAGCCTTGGGTAGAAATGGTGAGATGAGACGTATGTGCATTTCATACTGGGAGACTCGGGGGTTCACATTTTTGATATGAGGCCTTGTCCTCGGATCAGCAGATGGGACGTAGCCCAGCATCTACAGCGGTAAGGCAAGGCATGGAGAACGACAGAGCATCGCTTACTCCAGAAGAGGGAGCCCAGAGCGCCCTTGCTGTCGGTCTCATGGGCTCCAGGACGGCTGTTAGGCGTGGGCTCCCCAATTCTTCCTGCTGCGGGTGTTGACACAAGTGAGAGGCATGGAGTGAGCCAGTTGACAGTTCAGGACAGGGACGTCCCAGGACCCCTTAAGAGTCAAGGGAAAGTCCACGTGCCAATCCCAGGAGAAGCTCCCCCGGAACCCCGCCTGTCCAGGTCCCGCCCCTGCTGCCCTCCTGGAGCCCAGATGCGCAGGACAGGAAGTGACGTCCTCTTAAGCATGCTGGGGGAGCGACGCCATCTTTTACAGTGCTGTTATCTCTGAGAGCTGCCGTTGACGGAGGCCAGTGTGTGCAGTCCCAAGTGTCATCGTGTGTCAAGATCAGACGTGACGTGAGTTACAAGTGCAGAGACCCGTCTCTGCACCCCGAATCCCTTTTCTATCTGAAAAGAGGGGGGCACACAGCCTCCGGCCACCCTAGCCGTGCACTCAGACCAGAGGATCCAGCCTAGCTCTTAAGCCCCAAGACCATCCACTAACCCCTAGGGGGTGTCGAGAAAGAATGCCTCAGTCAGGCTCTGCTGGATCCCTGCTCTGCTCAGTAGAGGGAGAGCCACGAGCCCTGTGGAGTGAAGGAGGGACCCTCGGGGGAATGAGTGTCTCCATACACCAGAACGGCAGCCATCTGTAACCCACCACTCACCGCGATTTGCCTGCGGATCATCCGGGCAGCCTTTGGGAGATCTAAAGGCTGAGGGGCTCCCTCACTGCGACCTCAGACACGGAACACTTGGAGAGGAGGGGACTTGGGTCTCAGGGGCTGGCAGCTGGTCAATAGAGTGAGGATGTAAGGTTCGGGAAGAGTCAGGATGAGGACTATCCTCCCTGCCAAAGGGTGCCTCAGGACCCTCCCCTGTGGTCAGCATTTCCTCCTGGCCAACATCAGGAAGGGGGCCGGTGGCCAGAGAGGGGAGCTTGGAGCCTGGTTGTGAAGGGACAGCCACTAGAAAGCAGAAGGAAGGTTTTGGGACCCTTCACTGGGGGGCTGAGTACGCCCTCCTCTCCTCGTGTGGGGTGACATGGAAGGTGGCAGTGTCAATTTCAGACAGGAGAGGAAACGGGCTGAGTGCGGGATTGGGGGCGTTGGATATGGGGGTGTCTCTCACCAATTTTCATCCTGACTCTGACTGTCAGCTGTGAGGACCTGACTCCCCTGCCAGGCCAAGCTGCCCCAAAACATCTAATGCCCAGTCAGGACTGTCTGCTGCGCCCCAGGGCTCACTCTCCCTTGCTACTCAGCGGTCCCAGGAGACAGGCTGAGCAGAACAGAAGCCCTGTGGGACCTAGAGCACTGGCCTCAAGGACCCTCAGAGATGGCTTCCATTCAAGCCAGGGAGGAAGTTCCTTGCTGAAGGTTCTCACAGTATGTCTTGTCCCTCGTCCAGGTGCCCTCCTTGCCTGCTTTCCTGCCCGCATTTCCACCTGCGGCCCCTGACCTGCTGTCAGCATGCCTCGGAAGCACAAGAATAAGTCCCATGGTCGCCTGAAACGCCACCAGGTCTGGAGGGACACTCAGGAGGCCCAGGCCAGTGCTGCTGCAGCCCCAAAGGAGGAGTGCCCCTCCTCTCCCTCTTCTGCCCCTCAGGGTTCTCCCCTGAGCTCCCCTGCTGCTGGCGATCGCCAGGAGCTTCAGGGAGCCATGGCCCCTAGCTCTCCTGATGCAGGGCCTTCCTGTGCAGGATCTGATGAAGGTGCCCAGGGCCCAGAGGAGGAAAGTGCAGGTGCCTCCCAGGCAGACCCTGCCACTCAGAGCACTCGCAAAGATCCTCTGGCCAGGAAGGCCAGGATACTGGTGGAGTTCCTGCTGGAGAAGTACACCAAGAAGGAGCCCATCACACAGAATGCCCTGATGAAAATCGTCAGCAGGAAGTACAGGCAGCACTTCCCTGAGATCCTCAGTACAGCCTGTGAGCGCCTAGAGCTGGTCTTTGGCCTGGAGATGAAGGAAATCGACCGCAGCAGGAACATCTACACCCTCATCAGCAAGCTCAACCTCGGGGGAAACGATTGTCCAAGTGGTGAGGGGGGGCTGCCCAAGTCCGGTCTCCTCATGGTGCTCTTGGGGGTCATCTTCATGAATGGTAACCGCGCCACCGAGGAGGAGATCTGGGAATTCCTCAGTATGTTGGGGATCTATGCTGGGAGGAAGCACTGGATCTTTGGGGAGCCCAGAAGGCTCATCACCAAAGATCTGGTGCAGAAGGAGTACCTGAACTACCGCCAGGTGCCCAATAGTGATCCTCCCCGCTATGAGTTCCTGTGGGGCCCGAGAGCTTGTGCTGAGACCAGTAAGATGAAGGTACTGGAGGTTCTAGCCAAGTTCCATGGTAGGGTCCCTAGTTCCTTCCCAGACCTCTATGAGGAGGCTCTGAGAGAGCAGGCGGAGAGAGCAGGGCTGAGAGGTGCGGCCATGGCTCCAACCATGGCTGAGGCTAGTGCTCCTTCCAGGGCCAAGTCCTGCAGCTCCTCCCACATCTAGGGATGCAGGCAGGGCCCTTTGTTCCCTTTGTGTTGGAAGAGAGTAGTCAGGCTCCTAAATAGTGCAGAGTAGTAGGGGTGGAGGGAACAAAACCCATATCTTCTTACAGTTTTAAATGGTAAGTGAGTTTAGATCTAGTTTGTTTAACAAAATATACATCTGTTTTCTTGTGTTCATATGAGAAATACCTAAGGAACAAAGATTTAAATTGGAAAGGTAAAGAGGTGAAGGAGGTGTTTAGTATTTTCAAATGTTCTTACTTTTGATAAGGTTTATTGTGTTTCAGAATTCAAATGTACGAATTATATAAATCATAGTTTCTAGCTGTTTTAATGTTTTAAAATGTTTAAAATGTTTGGGTATTTGTAACACACACTGAAAGTACTGAATATATTGTTGACAATGCAAACAAGATAACATGACATTAGAAGAGAATGTTTCTTGAAGAGCAGTCAAGCTTCTAAAGAGTGCATGGTAGTAGAGGGTAGAACACATTTATTTCCATCATATTTCTCTCTCTGTTTCACACGAGTAACTTCTACATATTATTTGTTTCTTTTTCTTCAAATATTTTTACTTCTAAGAGGTTGTTTTTCTTCAGAGTATTAATTTGGTAATGGTACTGCTGTTATATTCACTGCTGTTTAAAAGTTTTAAAGGTACAGTTTTGGTAGACATAAAAGACATTCAGGAGCCATCTGTATTGTGTTTCTGATCTGCAAGTAGGTAACATAGCACTGCAAGAGTGATTTTCATGCTAATGTGAAGGAAGACCACAGAAACTATTGAGAAACAAAAAGAAAATGGAGAAAAGAATAGAGTAAAAAGTCTGTAACTTGTGGTTTTACTTATTTCTTTTAAACTTCCTTTTAGTAAAAATAAAAAATACTCTGACTTATTTAGCTCATTTAAGAATATTTGTTTCTTTTGCCCTAATTCACTGCATATTCTCTGCTCTCTCATGGATTAAAAATAAACTCAGATGGGAAGGTGGTATTTGAGGGGTTCATAGTAATCATACCTTCCACTTGTTAAAAACCAATACTTCTTCATCAGTATGCCACTGCTTTATATGTAGTACACGCATTCCAGCATTCATGCAGGACTGGATTTAGCAGACTCCATTTGTGGATGGATAACTTGCCAATTTCTCAAGTTCACAAACTGATGAAGTGACCTTCCTGGGACTAGTCCCCCGATCTGGATTAGTGGACATCCCACAATGCGCCACTTCTCCAGCCTAAGCCAGACATTATGTCTTTTCATTCATTTTTCCTCTAAACACTCCAAAAAATGTGTCTCATTGGATACATAGGGCCCTGTCCCAAAGAACTGTTTTGGAATAAAGTTTAAAAAATGGTGATAAATGAATGGTATGAAAGAAGACAGAACTACTCAGGGACAAGGTGGTCATGAACACATGCAATGTCAGATACCCTGAAAAGATCAACATGCCCTCATTTATCCTTCCTGAGTCTCAGGGACATACAAGCCTTAGCTTAAGCGCTGTGTCCTCAGGTCAATGGACGGAAGAGTCCCAGCCTCTGATAGTTATCAAGGGGAAGATTTTAGAACACTAGGGGTCCCACAAACTATATCCTGCTTCTTGCCTTGTGTGGCCATGGGGAGAGCAGTCTGTCTGAGGTGCGCCTTCCTTTCCTGCAGGGCAAGGGTGGAGGGGTTCTCAGAGAGTTGAAAACCTTGGTCTTGCTGCAACAGCTCCAATTCTGCCCAAGTAGGAGATCCTAACAGGCCTTCATATTATTTACAGTGAGGATACTGGGTGCTGATGAGTGGACCGCCACCACCCTCCATAACAAGGGGGATGGCACAGAGCGACAGGCAAGGGTAGCCGGGGAGTAGCTCTCTCCCCTCCCCTTCTCTTGTCTTAAGAAAGCCTTGGCCACAGGCCAGCTTATTCAACCAGTAGAGAGCATGGATTCCGATATGCTACCAGAAGTCAAGGTAAGAAACCTGATCTAAGACTGGGGGACCACTGACTCCAGAAGAGAGTGGAGCCCTAGAATGTTCTTCTCCTCAGAAGGCCCCAGTAGCTTTGCACACCTCTGGTTCATCCTGTCTTCCAATCCAGAACTTCCAAGAAAGTAATGCCTTTGTGCTGAGGAGCACACCCTGAGGTGAGTGGAGGATGCAGTCTGGGTCTGGTCAGGAGTGAGGATGAG
Organism: Ovis aries; assembly: GCF_016772045.2. NCBI lineage: Eukaryota > Metazoa > Chordata > Mammalia > Artiodactyla > Bovidae > Ovis > Ovis aries. The sequence continues at coordinate 24,789,725 of NC_056080.1, read as the reverse complement.
ATCCCAGAATGAGGGGCAAGAGGACCACTCAGCCCAGAACATCGGAGACTGTGGAGGCAAACCCCTGAGGTCAGCCCTATGACACCCAGGAGAAAGCTTTCCGGCTGAAGTGCTTCTCTTTCTGCTGGAGTGGTCTCAGGGAGGTGAGAGCCTTGGTCTACTGGGAGAAGCCTCACTTCAGTACAGAGTGGAAACTAGTGACTGCAAATGACGATAAAGGGACTGCACCTAGAACACAGCCCTGCCCATCTATACCTTGCACTGGCAAATTTGGGAACGTGGGCATGATGCACCCCACACATTTCCTTTTAGAGCATCTCAGGAGGTGAGGCTCTGGGGCTCAGGGGTCAACCTCAGGAGGAACTCCAGGTCATGCCAAGAGTCAAGTAGAGGACCATGGGGACTAAAGGAACCACTCACACTATACCACTTTTATAGAATCCCTCCTCTAGGGTCAGCCATGAGCGACCACAGGTTGGCAGCCCTCACATCCTCCGAGGTGGTCTCAGGGAATTTAAGGCTGTAGCATGAGAGGACAGGTCTCATTAGGAGATGGGAAGTCAGTGTGAGGACCTGGAGAGAGGACAGTAATAGTGAAGAGAGGGAGGAAATACACGTCTTCCTAGGAGCCTGACTGAGGACAGGTGCAGCCAGCCATCAGAAGGCCTCAATTTCCAGTCCCAGCTTTCTGTCCTGAGAGACCACAGGTAGATGTGGTAAGGTAGGCAACCTAGTTTCTTGAATGTTGAGTGTTTAGACAGAATTTCTTTTCTAGACAGAGTTTCCTGACATGTTTTTACTCTCTTCTTTCACTTTCATCAAGAGGCTTTTTAGTTTCTTTTCGATTTCTGGCATAAGGGTAGTGCCATCTACATATCTGAGATTATTGATATTTCTCCCAGCAATCTTGATTCTAACTTGTGCTTCATTCAGCCTGGCATTTCACATAATGTACTATGCATACAAGTTAAATAAGCAGGGTGACAATATACAGTCTGATGTACTCCTTTCCCAATTTGTCATCAGTCCATTCTTCCATCCAGTTCTAACTGTTGCTTCCTGATCTGTATACAGATTTCTCAGGAAGGAGGTTAGGTATTCTGGTATTCCCATCTCTTAAGAATTTTCCACATTCTATTGTGATCCACACAGTCAAAAACTTTAAGGGTAGTCAATAAAGCAGAAGTAGATGCTTTTCTGGAATTCTCTTGGTTTTTCTATGATCCGATAGATGTTGGCAATTTGATCTCTGTTTCCTCTGCCTTTTCTAAATCCAGCTTGGACATCTGGACATTCTTGATTCATGTACTATTGAAGCCTAGCATGGAGAATTTTGAGCAGTACTTTGCTAGCATGTGAGATGAGTGCAGTTGTGTGGTAGTTTGAACATTTTTGGCATTGGCTTTCTTTGGGATTGGAATGACAGCTGACCTTTTCCAGTCCTGTGGCCACTGCTGAGTTTTCCAAATTTACTGGCATAGTAAGTGTAGCACTTTAGAGCATCATCTTTCAAGAGCTGCAAAAGCTCACCTGGAATTACATCACCTCCAGTAGCTTTGTTTGTAGTGATGCTTCCTAAGGCCCACTTGAATTCGCATTCCAGGATGTCTGTCTCTAGGTGAATGATCACTTCATCGTGGTTATTGGATCATTATGATCTTTTTAGCATAGTTCTTTTGTGTATTCATGCCACCTCTTGTAAATAGCTTCTGTTTCTGTTAGGTCCACAATGTTTCTGTCCTTTCTGAGCCCAATGTTGCATGAAGTGTTCCCTTGGTATCTCAAATTTTCTTGAAGAGATCTCTAGTCTTTCCCATTCTGTTCTTTTCCTCTATTTCTTTGCATTGATCGCTGAAGAAGGCTTTCTTACTTCTTCTTGCTATTCTCTGGAACTCTGCCTTCAGATGCTTATCTTTCCTTTTCTCCTTTGCTTTTTACGTCTCTTCTTTTCACAGCTATTTGTAAGGCCTCCTCAGACAGCCATTTTGCTTTTTTGCATTTCTTTTCCATGGGGATGGTCTTGATCCCTGTCTCCTGTACAATGTCACAAACCTCATTCCATAGTTCATCAGGCACTCTATCTATCAGATCTAGGCCCTTAAATCTATTTCTCACTTCCACTGTATAATCATAAGGGATTTGATTTAAGTCATACCTGAATGGTCTAGCAGTTTTCTCTACTTTCTTCAATTTGAGTCTGAATTTGGTAATAAGGAGTTCATGATCTGAGCCACAGTCAGCTCCTGGTCTTCCTTTTGTTGACTGTATAGAGCTTCTCCATCTTTGGCTGCAAAGAATATAATCAATCTGATTTCGGTGTTGACCATCTGGTGATGTCCATGTGTAGAGTCTTCTCTTGTGTTGTTGGAAAAGGGTGTTTGCTATGACCAGTGCATTTTCTTGGCAAAACACTATTAGTCTTTGCCCTGCTTCATTCTGCATTCCAAGGCCAAATTTGCCTGTTACTCCAGGTGTTTCTTGACTTCCTACTTTTGCATTCCAGTCCCGTATAATGAAAAGGACATCTTTTTTGGGTGTTAGTTCTAAAAGGTCTTGTAGGTCTTCACAGAACCGTTCCACTTCAGCTTCTTCAGCGTTACTGGTTGGGGCATAGACTTGGATTACTGTGATATTAAATGGTTTGCCCTGGAAACGAACAGAGATCATTCTGTCATTTTTGAGATTGCATCCAAGTACTGCATTTCGGACTCTTTTGTTGACCATGATGGCTACTCAATTTCTTCTGAGGGATTCCTGCCCACAGTAGTAGATATAATGGACATCTGAGTTAAATTCACCCATTCCAGTCCAGTTTAGTACACTGATTCCTAGAATGTCAACGTTCACTCTTGCCATCTCTTGTTTGACCACTTCCAATTTGCCTTGATTCATGGACCTGACATTCCAGGTTCCTATGCAATATTACTCTTTACAGCATCAGACCTTGCTTCTATCACCAGTCACATCCACAACTGGGTATTGTTTTTGCTTTGGCTCCATCCCTTCATTCTTTCTGGAGCTATTTCTCCACTGATCTCCAGTAGCATATTGGGCACCTATTTACCTGGGGAGTTTTGCCTTTTCATACTGTTCATGGGGTTCTCAAGGCAAGAATACTGAAGTGGTTTGCCATTTCCTTTTCCAGTGGACCACATTCTGTCAGACCTCTCCACCATGACCCGCCAGTCTTGGGTTGCCCCGCTGGCATGGCTTAGTTTCATTGAGTTAGACAAGGATGTGGTCCTAGTGTGATTAGACTGACTAGTTTTCTGTGAGTATGGTTTCAGTGTGTCTGCCCTCTGATGACCTCTTGCAGCACCTACCATCTTACGTGGGTTTCTCTTACCTTGGGTGTGGGGTATCTCTTCACGGCTGCTCACAGCAAAGCATAGCCGCTGCTCCTTACCTGAACGAGGGGATTCTCCTCACCACCGCCCTTCCTGACCTTCAACATGGGATAGCTCCTCTAGGCCGTCCTTCCCCCTGCGCAGCCACTGCTCCTTGGTTGTTGGGTTGCTCCTCCCAGACGCCACCCCTAGCCTTAGGCATGATACTAAGTGACAAATAAATGAAGTTTTGTTGCAGGTGTTCAAAGTGTCCAGGGAAAGGAGGTCTGAGACCTCGGTGGCAAAAATCTGTTTTCTTTTCCTTTCCAGAGTTATGGACCTGGCAGGATAGACATTGCTGGTAGACTGTTTGCACAATTTTATAAAAATCTTCCTACCAGTGTCTATAATTTGAGTCATTTTAACTGATGGTCAGGGAAAGAGTTGCTAGAAAGCTGGGAGGAACCAAGGGGTCATATTGAATTTCTCATAGCCCCAACTATTTATTTCATTTAAAGCTACTGTTTACGCACTTACTTTCTCCAGTTTGGGAGCTGCTGCTACTGCTGCTGCTGCTAAGTCGCTTCAGTTGAGTCCGACTCTGTGTGACCCCATAGACGGGGGCCTACTGTCTCTGGGATTCTTCAGGCAAGAACACTGGAGTGGGTTGCCATTTCCTTCTCCAATGCATGAAAGTGAAAAGCGAAAAGTGAAGTCGCTCAGTCATGCCCCGACTCTTAGTGACCCCATGGACTGCAGCCTACCAGGCTCCTCCATCCATGGGATTTTCCAGGCAATAGTACTGGGGTGGGGTCTGACTGGTGCCATATTAAATAGACATCAGGATGACAAAAGTCTGGCAATGAAGGGTCAATTTTTTTGGCAGAAGCAAAATGGACTTTATCTACACGTGCCTCAGTGTTCACAGATTCTTTTGTTGTTGATGCCTGTACATAAAAGTCAGCTTCAGTGTTTCTCTGATACTTGGGTTTAGTCCTTTTAGTGTGAGCTTCAATTTTGATGACAGACAACATTCTACTACAGGACATATAAGACTTCCAAAAGTTTATAATAATTCCTGAAACACTTATAATGCACACCTATACAAGTCTGAAAGTGTGAGTTGCTCAGTTGTGTCTGACCCTTTGCGACCCCTTGCCCTGTAGCCCACCAGGCTTCTCTGTCCATGGAATTCTCCAGGTAAGAATACTGGAGTAGGTAGCCATTCCCTTCTCCAGGGGATGTCCCTGACCCAGAGATCGAAGTCAGATCTCTGGCACTGCAGGCAGATTCCTTACTGTCTGAGCCACCTGGTAAGCCAGACACAATGTAAAAAAGGCTTAACATTACTTCTTATTTGGCAATGCTTCCCATGTAATTTAACATAACCAATATTCTTAATTAGTTTAATATCTCTCTTTTTATAAGGAGAGAGAACAAATCTTTGAGATATTTCAGGGGCCCTCTGAAATAACATATACCTCAAAGCTACTTCTAAGTCAAAAAGACGTGTAGAATTTGATTTGGAAGAAGCTTGTCAAAAATATCAAAGAGGCTTTAAAACATTTAGTCACATAGATCACTGGGAAAAAATGCTTAGTTATCCATTTAACCAAAATAACAATTAAAGACTTCATAGGCAAATATAGGTTATATGGTTCTGAATAAAATTTAGCTCTTTTAACATCCAGAGGACTAGGTTTACTTAAGCAATCATGTTCTGATAAAGATAAAACAAGATACTATATATATATATATGTATGTATATGGTCAGATTCCTTCAAGGTAAAGAAAAACTTTCGTAATTTCTTCTTACCAAGAACAAACCCATAGAAAAAAGACAGTTTGTCCTTTGAACAGAGATAAAACCAAATTCCAATTTTATACCAGGTTACTTTTAATACTTAAACTCATTTACTTAATTAAATTGATTCCAATTTTATTTATTCCTGACCACACATAAAATTCCTTTCCAAAGATTTAGTTTTTCACAAAACTTACAATTTTCTATGTTCATTTTAGTTTGTGCCTTTGTTTTCTTTCCCATTTGGGAATAATCAGCCTTACAAAAAACTACTTTCTTTTTCCTTAACAAAAACATCTCCATACCATATAACTTTTATTACCACCAAACACATTCTATTTCTGTTATTATATTCAGTAGCTTTAACCACATATTAAACTTCTTAATCCTTTTAATTTTAATTTTTTAGTGAAAATAAAGAAGTAAACAATTCTTCCTTGTATTAATACTTTGTGGCTCGGCAAGCTTAAAAATACACTGTATAATTTCTAGAAATAGAATAATCTTTCAATAAAGCATAAGGTACATTTATTAATAAACCAAAACATACTTAGTCTCTTGTAGTAAGAGGTGAAATATATGCAAACTTAGACTTGTTCAACAATGAATGTTTTAGTATTTTATCTTATTTGGGAATGACTAAACAGTCAACAAATTTTCATCACTTAATTTAACTTAGCAAAACTCTAAGAGTATAAATTACCAAAGAGATTTAGGAAACAATTTGAGTAGACATATGACAAAACGATTATTTTTAAAAAGTTCACCTAAAAACTCCTATCTCATTTATATCTATTTAATTCTTTTGTCCTTAATAATCATACTTAGATTACTCATGAAAACTTCATTAAAGCATTTAGTCATTATCTTAAGACCTTTTGACTCTTTTTTGTTTGTTTGTTCCAGACAAATGTTGCAACAGAGACATTAGTTCATTTGACTAGTAAACCCAGTAGAACAAAAGTTGGTTATCCATATTTTATTTTATGCTAACTCTGAAGATATACCCATATTAATCCAGTAAGCTTAAATTTAGCTTTTATTTACTGAAGATTTTCTAGCTCATGTGAACTCGAAAAATATCTGGGTTGGTGTTTATTAAACTTTTAAGAATTTTTATATAAGCACTAATTTTTTAAGACAATTAAATAGAGCTTTTTTACAAATATGATTTTGGCAACATAATCTGGAAGTAGAAAGATCCCATATTTATAGTGTATACATATAGACATACAATTAGCTCAAAGTTTTCACCGTAAAACTTTAGTCATGAATCAGGTACAGTACAAAACTCACTGGTTTATAAAAGCAACTGGAATTAATTAAGTATACTCATTCAGATGGGTAAAGTATTTTTCTTTGTTTGTGGAGAAGACTTTTAAGATCCGTATTTTCCCTTGACAAGCAATTTTAAAGAGACTGTTTAAGCAAGGGGGTGTTTTAGCAGTATGAGGTCCATTTTCTATTTTTATTTTTAATTCTACAGACTAAGCTAACCCAGACTCATTCTCAGGTGCTGTGACCTGTGTTAACATTTGAAAGACATGATAGAATTTATAACTTCGAGGGGCAGAGAAAAAAAATGTGAGTTTTCTCCTAGGAGTTTTGGAGCATATCATTCCATTGTGATAAATATTTGAGTAATTACTATTAATTTTTTTCTTAAGTAAAGGAAAATTTTACTCTAATACCCTGATTATTTATAATATCTACAAGCATTTTAGTAGGGATGGACAAAGCCTTGGGACTTGTCAAGTTAGGTGTGTTTTGACTTGCTTCTAGAATTGTATTTCTGATTTTATATTTACAAGACAAAGACCGTTGTTTTTGTTAGCCTTTGGCTCCAGCTGATTTGTTCTGAGATTACGTGTAGGAGGTCCTGAAAATTTACTGAGGAAGCAGGATTATTTTTAAGGAGAATTTTGTTGGATTTCTGTTTAAGTTCTTTCATCATAATAAGGAATATCTTAAGGGCAGTCATTATAATTTTTTTTTCCTTTCAATTTGATCCTCATGTAAGTATCAATATGACAGATGTTTATGATGACAGCTCCCACAAAATGTTTTCCTTTTAAATACAGCCAATTTAAAGGATCCATCATCTGGCCATTGGCAAGTAGGCTCTTATATTAATTTCAAACAGCAACTCAAACCAGTAAGTTTTTTTTTTTTATTATTGCTTAACCAAAGATGCAAGAAACATATAACAAGAGAGTATTTAGCCTTCACAAGATCCAGAAAGTTCATTCCCAGAGTTAGTCAAAAAAGCAAAAGCCTTTTTGTTGCTACAGGTGGTATGAATGATGTAGTGAAAACAAGCTCTCTAGTGTCCCACAAAATGTGGGGCACTCTAGCCATAAGCTCACTAATTCATGACACCAGGCAGGCACTATTGGCATGAGGCTTTCCAGTGCTAACAAGAAACACAAGCTGAGATGACAAATGCCCCTTATGGACCAGGACCCCTTATGACAAGCCCCCCTGAGAGCTGGCCCAACCAGACAAAGGGAGTGCTGCTGGTGGCTTCATGTCTTGGAACTCCAGTCTATTCAACAAGCCACCAGATATACCCCAGTAAATGTACCTCCTGGATGGCAGAGATCAGACAGAATATTCTCACTGGACAAAATGATGAGCTCTCAAGATATAAAAGAAGATGGAAAGTATAATCTCATCTGGTTTCTACTTATGGGAACTACAGCAAAGTTTGTCTAAATAGACACAGGTCTGATGAGAATTGCTGACTCACCACTCTGTGAGGCTGGTTGGAACAGCAGGCTTATAGAGCCTATCCCTGCTGTACTGCCTTATGGTTCTTTCTCCTTATGACAAATGACACAACAGACAAAGTAAAACAGTGACCATGTTTGAGAAGAAAAGAATCCCTAAGTCTCCCCAAGTCCAAGGAACTAGCTACACAAATATTACCTCCTGCTAATCTAAATTTAGAGAGAAAAAAAGGGACTCTGACTACTTTCCCTCGCATCAGAGCGTGAAGGCAGAGATCTGGGAGACTGACATGATAAGACATCTTACCTTCTGTGGCCTTTGTCAGATGTCCCAGGATCTCTCAGTAGCAGCAGTCTCAGGATGAGAAACCTCCTGGCTGTCTTGCCAGCTGTCAGGGAGGGAGAAATTTATGCCTCTGTGCCTCTTGGGTTCCTGTGATTGGACTAATAATAAAATTGACACAGACAGGTTAACAGGAGAAGAAGAAACAAATTGTAATTCGTGTGCATGAGGGTGTCCTAGAAATGGGACCTAAAGAAATGGCCAAAGCAGGCAGCTTTTATATGTTTTAGACCTAGAAACAATACGTTTTTGAGGAATGGACAGAACAAATAAACGTAAGTTTTGAGGGCTCAATTAGTGAAGAATCTAAACAGAATTTGAGCTTAGGGTAGTAAATTAAAGACATTTGTGTATACAGACTTCTCTGACTGAATTCTCTATTTTTGGCTATAAGGGTGTTCTTCTACCTCCAGATGGAGGCAGTGCATCTCTCATATGACAGACTTCTTTCCTGCTTTCAGGGAGACAGAAAAGAGGGTCAGAATATCACTCCTGCAATGGCCTTTTCTTAAGTAACCTGACTACAAGGTAATCAATATGTCACTGTGGCATATTTGGGGGCAACCTGCATTGAGCCCCAACAAGTGAGATGCACAAGAGCCACTCTGTTGACACTTTCTGCCTTGAACAGGTAGAGCCAAATCCCAATGCACGAAAAGAGCATTTTAATTGGGTTATCTTGAGTACTTTGGCAAATTCTAAGAGCGGGCTAGATAAATTTGGTGGGGAAAAACAAATAAAAACAGACATGGTTTAGATAGAAGGGAAACTGGACTAAAAGAGTTGGTACATGACAAAATTCCAGGAAATTTGAGTTGCTTCCAGGTTGGGGGGGGGAACCTCCACACCAAACTTAAATAATAAATCCTCTAACATGGAAAAGACTTAATTTTATTTGCTAAAGCAAAATTTTGACTGATTTGGTATTGTTCTGTCTGAGAGTGCTGCGTTTCCCCTGACTTATTCTGGATTTAAGAAAACATTCCTACACAGGAAGGTGATATTGTCTAGGTAAAAATAATAACTGCCATTCATTAAACATCCAATATTTGCCAGGATTTTGATGGGTGGCTTATACACAATAAATACATTCCCACAGTCATACAGTTCACTTCAGTTCAGTCGCTCAGTCGTGTCGAACTCTTTGTGACCCCATGAATTCAGCATGCCAGGCCACCTTGTCCATCACCAACTCCTGGAGTTCACTCAAACTCACGTCCATCGAGTCGGTGAAGCCATCCAGCCATCTCATCCTCTGTCGTCCCCTTCTCCTCCTGCCCCAAATCCCTCCCAGCATCAGAGTCTTTTCCAATGAGTCAACTCTTCGCATGAGGTGGCCAAAGTATTGGAGTTTCAGCTTTAGCATCATTCCTTCCAAAGGACACAGTCATACAAGATAGGGTTTATCAAATTCATTTGGTAGATGAAGAACTTGCATTATTCTCATATTCACAAGGTGGTAAGTAACAGAGCTAGACTGGACTCCTGGTCTGAGCATCTCTAGGGCACACTCTTTTCTACCACTCCCATCCTAAAGTTGACCTTGTGTATTTTTACTCACTTTTCTTCTCTCTGTTCTGGAATATATCTCAGGTGATTGAAGAAACAATAAAAATAAAATGCACTGTGTGCCCAAAATACTGCATTGAAATACATAAACAGGGGAATAAGAACCCAAATAATGAGGGGTATGAATAATGAAAAGAAGGTTACGACCTGGTAACAATATGAAAAATTATATGTGGAGTGTCAGTTAACCATGAAATAGGGGGGGGTCTCACGAAATTATCAGGCTCCCCCAATTTCTGTAGTATGCAAGTCTTATAGAACAGAAGTTGTACCGGAAGCCAAATCTGGGTGGTAAAGAGAAGAAAGAAATCAGCATGTTTTTTGATTTTCTCTCTGAAAGCTCAACTCCTATCTAAGTCCTCTACCTGGCACTTCAGCTTCCCTATCTTACATCATTCCTGGGACACAGAACCATTGCCCTTAAGACTCATAGTAGAGATAGTACTTAGGAGTTTGCACAGATGTGGCTTTTACAAGGAAGTTCAGTTCAGTTCAGTTCAGTTCAGTCACTCAGGCGTGTCCGACTCTGTGAACCCATGAAACACAGCACGCAAGTCTTCCCTGTCCATCACCAACTCCCAGAGTTCACTCAGACTCACGTCCATCGAGTCCGTGATGCCATCCAGCCATCTCATCCTCGGTCGTCCCCTTCTCCTCCTGCCCCCAATCCCTCCCAGGATCAGAGTCTTTTCCAATGAGTCAACTCTTCGCATGACGTGGAAAAAGTACTGGAGTTTCAGCTTTAGCATCACTACTTCCAAAGAAATCCCAGGGCAGATCTCCTTCAGAAAGGACTGGTTGGATCTCCTTGCAGTCCAAGGGACTCTCAAGAGTCTTCTCCAGCACCACAGTTCAAAAGCATCAATTCTGCAGCGCTCAGCCTTCTTCGCAGTAAACTCTCACATCCATACATGACCACAGGAAAAACCACAACCTTGACTAGACGGACCGTAGTCCGCAAAGTAATGTCTCTGCTTTTGTTTTTTTTTTTTTCTTTTTTTTTTTTTAATTTTAAAATCTTTAATTCTTACATGCATTGCCAAACATGAACCCCCCTCCCACCTCCCTCCCCATAACATCTTTCTGGGTCATCCCCATGCACCAGCCCCAAGCATGCTGCATCCTGCGTCAGACATAGACTGGCGATTCAATTCACATGATAGTATACATGTTAGAATGGCATTCTCCCAAATCATCCCACCCTCTCCCTCTCCCTCTGAGTCCAAAAGTCCGTTATACACATCTGTGTCTCTTTCCCTGTCTTGCATACAGGGTCGTCATTGCCATCTTCCTAAATTCCATATATATGTGTTAGTATACTGTATTGGTGTTTTTCTTTCTGGCTTACTTCACTTTGTATAATCGGCTCCAGTTTACACTGTTGGTGGGAATGCAAACTAGTACAGCCACTATGGAGAACAGTGTGGAGATTCCTTAAAAAATTGCAAATAGAACTACCTTATGACCCAGCAATCCCACTGCTGGGCATACACACCGAGGAAACCAGAATTGAAAGAGACACATGTACCCCAATGTTCATCGCAGCACTGTTTATAATAGCCAGGACATGGAAACAACCTAGATGTCCATCAGCAGATGAATGGATAAGAAAGCTGTGGTACATATACACAATGGAGTATTACTCAGCCGTTAAAAAGAATTCATTTGAATCAGTTCTGTCTCTGCTTTTGAATATGCTTTCTAGGTTGGTCATAACTTTTCTTCCAAGGAGTAAGCGTGTTTTAATTTCATGACTGCAGTCACCATCTGCAGTGATTTTGGAGCCCAAAACAATAAAGTCTGACACTGTTTCCACGGTTTCCCCATCTGTTTCCCATGAAGTGATGGGACCGGATGCCATGATCTTCGTTTTCTGAATGTTGAGCTTTAAGCCAACTTTTTCACTCTCCACTTTCACTTTCATCAACAGGCTTTTTAGTTCCTCTTCGCTTTCTGCCATAAGGGTGGTGTCATCTGTGTATCTGAGGTTATTGCTATTTCTCGCGACAGTCTTGATTCCAGCTTGTGTTTCTTGCAGTCCAGCGTTTCTCATGATGTACTCTGCATATAAGTTAAGTAAGCAGGGTGACAATATACAGCCTCGATGTACCCCTGTTCCTATTTGCAACCAGTCTGTTGTTCCATGTCCAGCTCCAACTGTTGCTTCCTGACCTTCATACAGATTTCTCAAGAGGCAGGTCAGGTGGTCTGGTATTCCCATCTCTTTCAGTAGTTTCCACAGGTTATTGTGAAGCCATTCATTAAAGAGACAGGAGCTGAGACCGGACTCGGGTGCAGGACTACTGAGGAGAACACCACCCGATCGTGTAGGGAGTCCTGCAGGGACAACCCTATACCTACTCTTAGACCTGTGCCATCAGGCAGCTTCCTGCAAGGAAAGTCTCAAGTAGGTGAGGACCTCGTTGTAAGGACAGTGACAGAAGGAGGTGCCCAAGGTCCGGGAAGGAGTGTGATTGAGAAGCTTATGTGAAACTGAGGGTGCCCTCCACTCCCAGAGGGGGCGCCAGAGATCGAGGCACTATCTATGGTGAGGTGCTCACTTCCTCCTAGGTAGTAGCTAGCACTCACTCCTTGCTAGGCGGCTAAGGAAGGAGAGCGAGTTTGCCTCTGGCGGTGGTGCGTGTGCTCAGGCGTGTGAGCATTTGCAGGCGCCAGCAGGAACGTAGTCAAGGTGAGGAGCCTGAATGACGAATGGGAGACACCCCCCCAAACTCCCAACCTCCCCCACCCCGTGTCGCCCGGCCCTCCCGTCCGTGCCTTGTCCCCAGCTCCGTGCATCGTCCCCCCTCCCCGGTGTCTCGCCTCCCCCCCCCCAACCCCGTGCCTCGCGCCCACAAAGCCCTTATGCTCTGGTGGAGGAAGATTCCTGCCCAGAGGCTCTCCGGGAGGTGAGGACCTTGGTTGAAGTGGGTGGCCCCAGTTCAGAGGGGGAAGAAGACCCTAACAAGTGTCTGAGAGAGGAAACGCAGGTGGAAAGTCCGAACAATGCCCTGCTTGTTGCTCAGAGGACCCAAGCATGGCGGTCAGGTAGAGGCGAGCCTTCCTTTTCTACAGGATGGATTAGGAGCTCGACCGCCTTGCCCTGAAGGAATTCGAGGGCGCAACTCTTGAGTGAGGTCTGAGGGACCTCACCCCAGAACAGTGAAGTGGCACAGGACTTGTGTTTCCGGTCAAGCTTGGCAGGACCCGAACATGGGGATCAGCCTGACTTCTTTGAGGAGGGTCTTGGAGATTATGAAGGTGTTGACGTTTTTAGGGGAGGGGCCTCAAGGTAGCAAAGGAAAGCATTCTCGGGTGGCCAGGGCTTGGGATGAGGACCCTCTGTGAGGACAGAGGGAATCCCTGCCCTGCTGGCAGCCTGGCGTGTCTGTGCAACTGGTGATGTGATGACCGACACTGATTTTCTCTTAGGGTATGGCGAGGATAGAATTGTGAAGGGATGCGGGGGCGGGGGGCGTGGGGCGAGGCAGGAAGGCCGCACGTGGGGCAGGTGAAAGATTTTATTTATAAGGAGTAGTTTATTCCCCCACAGTAGAAGGATTTCCAGATCTCCCCAGGAGTTGTATGGGGGTACAAAAGAATCCATCCCCTATTCTCAGCCTTAGAGACCATGGGAAAGTGGGAGAACCCTCATACGTTACTGGGTTGTTGTCTCAGGAGAGGCTGGCAGGAAGACAGAAATCCCAGACCATGCAAAGGGTCAAAGGAAAGATTGAGAGGACTACCAGTCATCGAATCAGTTCAGTTCATTCTAGTCACTCAGTCATGTCTGACTCTTTGTGACCCCGTGGACTGCAGCATGCCAGGCTTCCCTGTCCATCACCAACTCCCAGCACTTAATGAAAACTCATGTCCATAGAGTTGGTGATGCCATCCAACCATCTCACCCTCTGTCGTCCCCTTTTCCTCCCGTGGTCAATATTTCCCAACATCAGGGTCTTTCCCAATGAATCACTTCTTCCCATAAAGTGCCCAAAGTATTCACCTTCAGCATCAGTCCCTCCAATGAATATTATTCATGACTGATTTCCTTTGGGTTTGACTCGTTTAATCTCCTTGCAGTCTAAGGGACTCTCAAGAGTCTTCTCCAATACCACCGTTCAAAGCATCAATGCTTTGGTGCTCAGCTTTTTTAATAGTCCAACTCTCACATCCATACAGTCCAGTTCAGTCGCTCAGTCATGTCCGACTCATTGCGACCCCATGAAGCACAGCGTGTCAGACCTCCCTGTCCATCACCAACTCCCAGAGTTCACTCAGACTCAGGTCCATCGAGTCCGTGATGCCATCCAGCATCTCATCCTCGGTCGTTCCCTTCTCCTCCTGCCCCAATCCCTCCCAGGATCAGAGTCTTTTCCAATGAGTCAACTCTTTGCGTGAGGTGGCCAAAGTACTGGAGTTTCAGCTTTAGCATCATTCCTCCCAAAGAAATCCCAGGGCTGATCTCCTTCAGAATGGACTGGTTGGTTCTCCTTGCAGTCCAAGGGACTCTCAAGAGTCTTCTCCAGCACCACAGTTCAAAGCATGAATTCTTCGGTGCTCAGCCTTCTTCACAGTCCAACTCTCATATCCATGCTTAACCAATGGAGAAACCATAGCCTTGGCTAGACGGACCTTTGTTAGCTAAGTAGTATCTCTGCTTTTCTATATGCTATCTAGGTTGAGTATAGCTTTCCTTCCAGGGATTAAGCGTGTTTTAATTTCATGGCTGCAATCACCATCTGCAGTGATTTTGGAGCCCAAAACAATAAAGTCTGACACTGTTTCCACGGTTTCCCCATCTGTTTCCCATGAAGTGATGGGACCGGATGCCATGATCTTCGTTTTCTGAATGTTGAGCTTTAAGCCAACTTTTTCACTCTCCACTTTCACTTTCATCAACAGGCTTTTAGTTCCTCTTCGCTTTCTGCCATAAGGGTGGTGTCATCTGTGTATCTGAGGTTATTGCTATTTCTCGCGACAGTCTTGATTCCAGCTTGTGTTTCTTGCAGTCCAGCGTTTCTCATGATGTACTCTGCATATAAGTTAAGTAAGCAGGGTGACAATATACAGCCTCGATGTACCCCTGTTCCTATTTGCAACCAGTCTGTTGTTCCATGTCCAGCTCCAACTGTTGCTTCCTGACCTTCATACAGATTTCTCAAGAGGCAGGTCAGGTGGTCTGGTATTCCCATCTCTTTCAGTAGTTTCCACAGGTTATTGTGAAGCCATTCATTAAAGAGACAGGAGCTGAGACCGGACTCGGGTGCAGGACTACTGAGGAGAACACCACCCGATCGTGTAGGGAGTCCTGCAGGGACAACCCTATACCTACTCTTAGACCTGTGCCATCAGGCAGCTTCCTGCAAGGAAAGTCTCAAGTAGGTGAGGACCTCGTTGTAAGGACAGTGACAGAAGGAGGTGCCCAAGGTCCGGGAAGGAGTGTGATTGAGAAGCTTATGTGAAACTGAGGGTGCCCTCCACTCCCAGAGGGGGCGCCAGAGATCGAGGCACTATCTATGGTGAGGTGCTCACTTCCTCCTAGGTAGTAGCTAGCACTCACTCCTTGCTAGGCGGCTAAGGAAGGAGAGCGAGTTTGCCTCTGGCGGTGGTGCGTGTGCTCAGGCGTGTGAGCATTTGCAGGCGCCAGCAGGAACGTAGTCAAGGTGAGGAGCCTGAATGACGAATGGGAGACACCCCCCCAAACTCCCAACCTCCCCCCCCCCGTGTCGCCCGGCCCTCCCGTCCGTGCCTTGTCCCCAGCTCCGTGCATCGTCCCCCCTCCCCGGTGTCTCGCCTCCCCCCCCCCAACCCCGTGCCTCGCGCCCACAAAGCCCTTACGCTCTGGTGGAGGAAGATTCCTGCCCAGAGGCTCTCCGGGAGGTGAGGACCTTGGTTGAAGTGGGTGGCCCCAGTTCAGAGGGGGAAGAAGACCCTAACAAGGGTCTGAGAGAGGAAACGCAGGTGGAAAGTCCGAACAATGCCCTGCTTGTTGCTCAGAGGACCCAAGCATGGCGGTCAGGTAGAGGCGAGCCTTCCTTTTCTACAGGATGGATTAGGAGCTCGACCGCCTTGCCCTGAAGGAATTCGAGGGCGCAACTCTTGAGTGAGGTCTGAGGGACCTCACCCCAGAACAGTGAAGTGGCACAGGACTTGTGTTTCCGGTCAAGCTTGGCAGGACCCGAACATGGGGATCAGCCTGACTTCTTTGAGGAGGGTCTTGGAGATTATGAAGGTGTTGACGTTTTTAGGGGAGGGGCCTCAAGGTAGCAAAGGAAAGCATTCTAGGGTGGCCAGGGGTTGGGATGAGGACCCTCTGTGAGGACAGAGGGAATTCCTGCCCTGCTGGCAGCCTGGCGTGTCTGTGCAACTGGTGATGTGATGACCGACACTGATTTTCTCTTAGGGTATGGCGAGGATAGAATTGTGAAGGGATGCGGGGGCGGGGGGCGTGGGGCGAGGCAGGAAGGCCGCACGTGGGGCAGGTGAAAGATTTTATTTATAAGGAGTAGTTTATTCCCCCACAGTAGAAGGATTTCCAGATCTCCCCAGGAGTTGTATGGGGTACAAAGAATCCATCCCCTATTCTCAGCCTTAGAGACCATGGGAAAGTGGGAGAACCCTCATACGTTACTGGGTTGTTGTCTCAGGAGAGGCTGGCAGGAAGACAGAAATCCCAGACCATGCAAAGGGTCAAAGGAAAGATTGAGAGGACTACCAGTCATCGAATCAGTTCAGTTCATTCTAGTCACTCAGTCATGTCTGACTCTTTGTGACCCCGTGGACTGCAGCATGCCAGGCTTCCCTGTCCATCACCAACTCCCAGCACTTAATGAAAACTCATGTCCATAGAGTTGGTGATGCCATCCAACCATCTCACCCTCTGTCGTCCCCTTTTCCTCCCGTGGTCAATATTTCCCAACATCAGGGTCTTTCCCAATGAATCACTTCTTCCCATAAAGTGCCCAAAGTATTCACCTTCAGCATCAGTCCCTCCAATGAATATTATTCATGACTGATTTCCTTTGGGTTTGACTCGTTTAATCTCCTTGCAGTCTAAGGGACTCTCAAGAGTCTTCTCCAATACCACCGTTCAAAGCATCAATGCTTTGGTGCTCAGCTTTTTTAATAGTCCAACTCTCACATCCATACAGTCCAGTTCAGTCGCTCAGTCATGTCCGACTCATTGCGACCCCATGAAGCACAGCGTGTCAGACCTCCCTGTCCATCACCAACTCCCAGAGTTCACTCAGACTCAGGTCCATCGAGTCCGTGATGCCATCCAGCATCTCATCCTCGGTCGTTCCCTTCTCCTCCTGCCCCAATCCCTCCCAGGATCAGAGTCTTTTCCAATGAGTCAACTCTTTGCGTGAGGTGGCCAAAGTACTGGAGTTTCAGCTTTAGCATCATTCCTCCCAAAGAAATCCCAGGGCTGATCTCCTTCAGAATGGACTGGTTGGTTCTCCTTGCAGTCCAAGGGACTCTCAAGAGTCTTCTCCAGCACCACAGTTCAAAGCATGAATTCTTCGGTGCTCAGCCTTCTTCACAGTCCAACTCTCATATCCATGCTTAACCAATGGAGAAACCATAGCCTTGGCTAGACGGACCTTTGTTAGCTAAGTAGTATCTCTGCTTTTCTATATGCTATCTAGGTTGAGTATAGCTTTCCTTCCAGGGATTAAGCGTGTTTTAATTTCATGGCTGCAATCACCATCTGCAGTGATTTTGGAGCCCAAAACAATAAAGTCTGACACTGTTTCCACGGTTTCCCCATCTGTTTCCCATGAAGTGATGGGACCGGATGCCATGATCTTCGTTTTCTGAATGTTGAGCTTTAAGCCAACTTTTTCACTCTCCACTTTCACTTTCATCAACAGGCTTTTTAGTTCCTCTTCGCTTTCTGCCATAAGGGTGGTGTCATCTGTGTATCTGAGGTTATTGCTATTTCTCGCGACAGTCTTGATTCCAGCTTGTGTTTCTTGCAGTCCAGCGTTTCTCATGATGTACTCTGCATATAAGTTAAGTAAGCAGGGTGACAATATACAGCCTCGATGTACCCCTGTTCCTATTTGCAACCAGTCTGTTGTTCCATGTCCAGCTCCAACTGTTGCTTCCTGACCTTCATACAGATTTCTCAAGAGGCAGGTCAGGTGGTCTGGTATTCCCATCTCTTTCAGTAGTTTCCACAGGTTATTGTGAAGCCATTCATTAAAGAGACAGGAGCTGAGACCGGACTCGGGTGCAGGACTACTGAGGAGAACACCACCCGATCGTGTAGGGAGTCCTGCAGGGACAACCCTATACCTACTCTTAGACCTGTGCCATCAGGCAGCTTCCTGCAAGGAAAGTCTCAAGTAGGTGAGGACCTCGTTGTAAGGACAGTGACAGAAGGAGGTGCCCAAGGTCCGGGAAGGAGTGTGATTGAGAAGCTTATGTGAAACTGAGGGTGCCCTCCACTCCCAGAGGGGGCGCCAGAGATCGAGGCACTATCTATGGTGAGGTGCTCACTTCCTCCTAGGTAGTAGCTAGCACTCACTCCTTGCTAGGCGGCTAAGGAAGGAGAGCGAGTTTGCCTCTGGCGGTGGTGCGTGTGCTCAGGCGTGTGAGCATTTGCAGGCGCCAGCAGGAACCTAGTCAAGGTGAGGAGCCTGAATGACGAATGGGAGACACCCCCCCAAACTCCCAACCTCCCCCACCCCGTGTCGCCCGGCCCTCCCGTCCGTGCCTTGTCCCCAGCTCCGTGCATCGTCCCCCCTCCCCGGTGTCTCGCCTCCCCCCCCCAACCCCGTGCCTCGCGCCCACAAAGCCCTTACGCTCTGGTGGAGGAAGATTCCTGCCCAGAGGCTCTCCGGGAGGTGAGGACCTTGGTTGAAGTGGGTGGCCCCAGTTCAGAGGGGGAAGAAGACCCTAACAAGGGTCTGAGAGAGGAAACGCAGGTGGAAAGTCCGAACAATGCCCTGCTTGTTGCTCAGAGGACCCAAGCATGGCGGTCAGGTAGAGGCGAGCCTTCCTTTTCTACAGGATGGATTAGGAGCTCGACCGCCTTGCCCTGAAGGAATTCGAGGGCGCAACTCTTGAGTGAGGTCTGAGGGGACCTCACCCCCAGAACAGTGAAGTGGCACAGGACTTGTGTTTCCGGTCAAGCTTGGCAGGACCCGAACATGGGGATCAGCCTGACTTCTTTGAGGAGGGTCTTGGAGATTATGAAGGTGTTGACGTTTTTAGGGGAGGGGCCTCAAGGTAGCAAAGGAAAGCATTCTAGGGTGGCCAGGGGTTGGGATGAGGACCCTCTGTGAGGACAGAGGGAATTCCTGCCCTGCTGGCAGCCTGGCGTGTCTGTGCAACTGGTGATGTGATGACCGACACTGATTTTCTCTTAGGGTATGGCAAGGATAGAATTGTGAAGGGATGCGGGGGCGGGGGGCGTGGGGCGAGGCAGGAAGGCCGCACGTGGGGCAGGTGAAAGATTTTATTTATAAGGAGTAGTTTATTCCCCCACAGTAGAAGGATTTCCAGATCTCCCCAGGAGTTGTATGGGGGTACAAAAGAATCCATCCCCTATTCTCAGCCTTAGAGACCATGGGAAAGTGGGAGAACCCTCATACGTTACTGGGTTGTTGTCTCAGGAGAGGCTGGCAGGAAGACAGAAATCCCAGACCATGCAAAGGGTCAAAGGAAAGATTGAGAGGACTACCAGTCATCGAATCAGTTCAGTTCATTCTAGTCACTCAGTCATGTCTGACTCTTTGTGACCCCGTGGACTGCAGCATGCCAGGCTTCCCTGTCCATCACCAACTCCCAGCACTTAATGAAAACTCATGTCCATAGAGTTGGTGATGCCATCCAACCATCTCACCCTCTGTCGTCCCCTTTTCCTCCCGTGGTCAATATTTCCCAACATCAGGGTCTTTCCCAATGAATCACTTCTTCCCATAAAGTGCCCAAAGTATTCACCTTCAGCATCAGTCCCTCCAATGAATATTATTCATGACTGATTTCCTTTGGGTTTGACTCGTTTAATCTCCTTGCAGTCTAAGGGACTCTCAAGAGTCTTCTCCAATACCACCGTTCAAAGCATCAATGCTTTGGTGCTCAGCTTTTTTTAATAGTCCAACTCTCACATCCATACAGTCCAGTTCAGTCGCTCAGTCATGTCCGACTCATTGCGACCCCATGAAGCACAGCGTGTCAGACCTCCCTGTCCATCACCAACTCCCAGAGTTCACTCAGACTCAGGTCCATCGAGTCCGTGATGCCATCCAGCATCTCATCCTCGGTCGTTCCCTTCTCCTCCTGCCCCAATCCCTCCCAGGATCAGAGTCTTTTCCAATGAGTCAACTCTTTGCGTGAGGTGGCCAAAGTACTGGAGTTTCAGCTTTAGCATCATTCCTCCCAAAGAAATCCCAGGGCTGATCTCCTTCAGAATGGACTGGTTGGTTCTCCTTGCAGTCCAAGGGACTCTCAAGAGTCTTCTCCAGTGTTTGCAAAGTAGTATCTCTGATTTTCTATATTCTATCTAGGTTGAGTGTAACTTTCCTACCAGGGATTAAGCGTGTTTTAATTTCATGGCTGCAATCCCCATCTGCAGTGATTTCGGAGCCCCCCAAAATAACATCTGACACTGTTTCCACTGTTTTCCCATCCATTTCTCATGAACGATGGTACCAGATGCCATGATCTTAATTTTGTGAATGTTGAGCTTTAAGCCAACGTTTTCACTTTCCTCTTTTCCTTTCATCATGAGACTTTTTAGTTCGTCTTCACTTTCTGCCATAAAAGGTTTGTCATCTCCATATCTGAGGTTATTGATATTTTTCCTTGTAACCTTGATTCCAGCTTCAGCTTCTTCCAGCACAGATTTTCTCTTGATGTACTCTGCATATAAGTTAAATAAGCAGGGTGACAGTATTCAGCCTTGATGTACTCCTTTTCCTATTTGAAACCAGTCTGTTGTTCCATGTCCAGTTGTAACTCCTGTCCTGACCTGCATACAGATTTCTCAGGAGGCAGGTCAGATGGTCTGGTATTCCCATCTCTTTCAGAATTTTCCACAGTTTATTGTGATCCACACAGTCAAAGGCTTTGGCATAGTCAATAAAGCCAAAATATATGTTTTCTGGAACTCTCTAGCTTTTTCGATGATCCAGCAGATGTTGGCAATTTGATCTCTGGTTTCTCTGCCTTTTGTGAAACCAGGTTGAACATCTGGTAGTTCACGGTTCATGTACTGCTGAAGCCTGACTTGAAGAATTTTGAGCATTACTTTACTAGCGTGTGAGATGAGTGCCTTTGTGAGGTAGTTTGAGGATGTTTTGGCATTGCCTTCCTTGGAATTGGAATGAAAACTGACCTTTTCCATACATGACTACTGGAAAAACCATAGCTTTGAGTAGATGGGCCTTTGTCAGCAAAGTAATGTCTCTGCTTTTTAATATGCTATCTAGTTTGGTCATAGCTTTTCTTCCAAGGAGCAAGCATCTTTTAATTTCATGGTTGCAGTCACCATCTACCATGATTTTGGAGCCTAAGAACATGCAGTCTCTCACTGTTGCCATTGTTTCCCCATCTATTTGCCATGAAGTGATGGGACTGGATGCCATGATCTTAGTTTTTTAAATGTTGAGTTTTAAGCCAACTTTTTCACTCTCTTTCACCAAGAGGCTCTTTGGTTCTTCTTTGCTTTCTGCCATAAGGGTGGTGTCATCTGCGTATCTGAGTTTATTGATGTTTCTCCCAGCTATCTTGATTCCAGCTTGTATTTCATCCCCCGTGGCATTTCATATAAGTTAAATAAGCAGAGTCACAATAGATCACAAAAAATCTAGGCCCCACGTTTTTCATTCAGAACTTGCAGGCTCAGGGCAGGACTGTCAGGCTGAGGCTGACAATCCACATCAAATCTGAGAGAGAAGAGTATGAGGTTAGTATGACGTTGCAGCCACCATTCAGCAGAGGGGAAGCATACCAGGTACCTCCTGGCGACCAGGTGAGCATCCTTAATGAGAATTAGGACCCAAGCAGCCCTCGAAGGAGTGGGTTCCACATAGCTCTCAGTTGGGTATCCTCCGACAGAGAGAAGGGCTAAGGAACACCTTCACTTCCTCCCCTGGGGTCTCAGGGAAGTGCTGACTTTGGTTTCAGGTGTCATCTTCAAAGCATCAGAAAAGAGGAGGCTCTAGACCTGCCAACAATTGACTGTATGACTATGATGACCCTGACTATAAACTGAGAATACCCTCAAACCCAGATCAGAGGCTCCCTACTGGCAGCCTCTGCTCTCACCCTTGAATACCCCTAGCAGGGTTGGCAGGCTGCATTCTAAGGCTCTAATATCCTCCACAGTTTTCTCAGGGGACAGGCTCATCAAAACAGAAGCCTTGAGAGGTCCTCCACCAGTGCCCCAAGGACCCTGCAATGGTGGCCTTGGTTAAAGCCAAGGTGGCATCTCCCTGCAGAGGTGCTTACAGCATCTTATTCTCCTTCCTCCAGGTTTCCGTGTCTTCTGAGCTCCTGTCTATACTCCTTCCTGCTGTCCCTGACCATGCCTCGAAGTAAGAAGAGTCAGGCCCATGGTGGTGATAAATGCCCTCAAGCCCAAGGCCAGACCCAGAGTTGTGGGGGTGCTCAGGCCATAGCAGCAGCAGAAGAGGAGTCGACTACCTCCTCTCTTCAGTGTGAAGATACTACCCAGAGTCTGCCTGGTGCTGAGTCATGTAGCACTTCACAGGAGCCTCAAAGAATACCAACCATCGCCGCTGCTGCAGTCTTTTCTTACACTAGATCTAGTGAAGCATTCGATGGCCAATATAAGTATAGGGCACTTGCCTATGAGGTCCCACCCTTCACTGAGACCCCAGGAACTGACTGTTTAACCAGGAAAGCTAGCTTGTTGGAGCAGTTCCTTCTGTACAAGTATAAAATGAAGCAGCTCATGATGAAGGAAGACATGCTGAAGATTATCCACCAAAGCCACCATGACCGATTTGCCGAGATTCTCAGGAGAGCCTCTGAGCGCATTGAGCTAGTCTTTGCGGTAGAGCTGAAGGAAGTCGACTCAGTTGTTCCCTGCTATAATCTGGTCAGCAAATTGAAACTCCCCAACAATGGGAGGGTGCGTGGCGGAAGGGGTTTACCCAAGACTGGTCTCCTGATGAATCTCCTGGGTATGATCTTCCTGAAGGGCAACTGTGCCGCTGAGGAAGACATCTGGAAATACCTGGGCACGATGCGAGTATATGCTGGAAGAAAGCACCTTATCTATGGAGAGCCCAGAAAGCTCATCACCAAAGATTTAGTGAGGCTGAAGTATCTGGAGTACCGCCAGGTTGCCAACAGTGATCCTCCACGTTATGAGTTTCTCTGGGGCCCAAAAGCACATCTTGAAACCAGCAAGATGAAAGTCCTGGAATTTTTGGCAAAGGTCAATGATGCTGTTCCCAGTGACTTCCCCGCTTATTATGAAGAAGCTTTGCGAGATGAAGAAGAGAAAGCCCAAGGCATGCATGCAGCCAGGCCTGACACTACTGTCAAAGTCAGTACACCTCCCAGGGACATGCTCAATATTATCATCCCACCCGTCAGAAAGTATGTGAAGTTTTTACCCCCAGACAGGAAAATATAACATCACAATAGGGATTATATTCTTGGAAATGTGAAAGAATCCCATAGTAAAATATTTAGGATAATGGAATAGAAAACAAGTAAAACATGGTCAATGTTAGTTTTTCTTGTTCCTTTTAGTCTTTAGCTTTGTTAAAGTAATTGATCTGTAGTCTGAGTTCCTTAGCTTCTTCAAGAAAGTAAGAGAAATAAAGTGTTACTAGTGTAGACCTTGTGTTTATTGGCTCTTTTATTCATCAAACGTTGAGAATCTGCTCTTGGGAAGGCTCAGCGCTAGTACCGGGGATGCTAATGTAAAGAAAACCCAGCCTCTACTCACAGAATTTTAGAGCTTATGAGTTACACTCATATGAGTAAGATACTGAAATATTCTCTATGACTTACAGGTAAAGTAAAAAGAATGGTTGAAGTGGAGGGTATTCCTTATGATGGCCCTGCCTGCCTGGCTGCTCAATCACTTAAGTCATGTATGACCCCATGGATGATAGCCCACCATGCCCCTCTGGTACATGGAATTTTCCCAGAAAGAGTACCAGAGTGGGTTGCAATGCCCTCCTCCTGGCGATCTTCCTGACCCAGGGATTGAACCCACGTCTCCTGTGCCTCCTGCATTGCAGGAGGATTCTTTGCCACTGGGTGATGGCAGTTAAGTGTAAATTTCCTGAGTAAGGCAGTTTGGGACTTTAGGAAACTATGAGTCCTCAGTGGAATGTAATTGTCATTTCTGTTGTGTGGTGGGCTAGTTGAGGTCCTGAAGTGGTGAGTAGAGGCCAAACCTTCCAACAGTTGATAGAAAAAGCCCTATGTTAGTCTGCTCAAGCTGCTGTAACAATACCATAGATAGGGTGGCTTAAACAACAGACATTTATTTTTCACAGTTACAGAAGTTGGGAAGTCCACAATCAATGTGCCAGTGGATTCTGTTCCTGGTGAGAGCTCTCTTTCTGGCTACCTTCTCTCCTTCCTCATATCATGGAGAGAGAGAATTCTGGTCTCTCTTGCTCTTCTTCTAAGATGCCTAATTGCATCATAGGTGCCCCATCCTCATGACCTCATCTAAACTTAATTATCTTCCTAAACTTCCACCTTCAAATACAATTACATGGACACGGTGGGAAGGAGGAAGGGGTTAGGGCTTCAACACATGTATTTTGCCAGGGACACAAACATCTAGTCTATAATGGAAAACTGCTGCCACAAATTACTTTGGGATTGTGGGTAAACTATAGAAAAATCTCCACCAGGGGCAGGAGAGGAAGGTGTCCTTTGCTCTCGTTCTAGTGCAGATGAACACAGTGTGCAAACTAGGTGTTCTACGCACATCATTTCCAGGGAGTTTCTGAAAAATAATGGAGATGTTCCCCTTAGATGAGATGCCAAGAAACCACTGTGCTGGTACTGTTTGCCCCAAACTGGGACAGCCAGGGTCTGATCCATTATAAAGGCATTTTAACTAGGTTATCTTAAGTAGAGTTTGGCAAACTCATGAGGGATAGCTTTTTTACGAGAGTGTAATAAATGTAAACAGAGCTGGTTTGGATGCAAGGACACCTGGAAGGAATGGTACGGTAATCTCCTAGATAGATGACATCTAGGAGCTTGAGCTGTACCCAGCTAGGCACAACAACTCCATACCGAAATTAAATGATAGATGCTCAAATGGGTAAAGTTAGTTTTGCCAGCTAGAGAGACTTTTTGGTTGATTCGGTATTCTTTCTCTAAGAATATTACATATTTGAAATTTCCTGAATTAAACATTCCAAGGGAGGTAAATGCTATCATCTGAGATGAAAATAATACAAATTACTGCTATTCTTTAAATATTGGGTGATATTTGCTGGTCCTCTTGCCATGTGATTTATATATGGTACATACATTTCAACCATCTTACAAGATAGGGCTTAGCAAACTCAGCAGATGAAGAACTCACAGTTTTCTCAAGTTCACAAGACTGGTTATAAGCAGAGCTGGGAACAAACTCCTGGTCTCAATTTATCTACAGGCCATACTGTTTCATTCCTCCCAGCCTGGGGCAGACCTGTCTCTTAACTCACTTTTCTTTGCACTGTGTATCTCAATAAAAAGGCCCTTGAAGTTAAAGTGCTAAA
The DNA here is from genome assembly GCF_016772045.2 of Ovis aries. NCBI lineage: Eukaryota > Metazoa > Chordata > Mammalia > Artiodactyla > Bovidae > Ovis > Ovis aries. The sequence continues at coordinate 24,764,226 of NC_056080.1, read as the reverse complement.
AGCAAGTCTACTGAAGGGGAGAGTGAATATGAGAATAGATCAGTATGTGGGAACTGTCCCTGGGTTTCATTTGCCTAGGATCCTACCGAGAGCTAGCTCTGTCCAGAAGCTAGTATTTTGTTCAGCTCCAGTTCTTTCCACCATTACAGCATCCTCTCCTCTCCTGACCCCAGACTTTCCCAGTGTGTCCTCCTTCCAGCTCTAGAACCTGACCTCCTGCTGACCAGTTCTCTGCAGCCTCTTGTGAGGGCTACACTCTGCTCTCAGTGGAGTTGACAGTCCATACCTTCTGCTGTCCCCCTCCTGCCTTAGAGCATCTCAACTCCCTGGATATCACTTCCTTTATCATTGATGTGTACCATCTTTATTTTCCTATTTATGTGATAATTTGGAGATCTTTTTTTCTCTAAATGTTTCTCTGTATCACTGTCTCTCTTTGTCTCTTTTCATTATTTTTCAAATATTGTCTCTTTTAGTAGAGGGTTTTTTTTTTTAGTTTTTTTTTTTTAATTTTAAAATCTTTAATTCTTACATGCGTTCCCAAACATGAACCCCCCTCCCACCTCCCTCCCCATAACATCTCTCTGGGTCACCCCCATGCACCAGCCCCAAGCATGCTGTATCCTGCGTCAGACATAGACTGGCGATTCAATTCTTACATGATAGTATACATGTTAGAATGCCATTCTCCCAAATCATCCCACCTTCTCCCTCTCCCTCTGAGTCCAAAAGTCCGTTATACACATCTGTGTCTTTTTTCCTGTCTTGCATACAGGGTCGTCATTGCATTCTTCCTAAATTCCATATATATGTGTTAGTATACTGTATTGGTGTTTTTCTTTCTGGCTTACTTCACTCTGTATAATCGGCTCCAGTTTCATCCATCTCATCAGAACTGATTCAAATGAATTCTTTTTAACGGCTGAGTAATACTCCATTGTGTATATGTACCACAGCTTTCTTATCCATTCATCTGCTGATGGACATCTAGGTTGTTTCCATGTCCTGGCTATTATAAACAGTGCTGCGATGAACATTGGGGTACATGTGTCTCTTTCCATTCTGGTTTCCTTGGTGTGTATGCCCAGCAGTGGGATTGCTGGGTCATAAGGTAGTTCTGTTTGCAATTTTTTAAGGAATCTCCACACTGTTCTCCATAGTGGCTGTACTAGTTTGCATTCCCACCAACAGTGTAGGAGGGTTCCCTTTTCTCCACACCCTCTCCAGCATTTATTGCTTGCAGATTTTTGGATCGCAGACATTCTGACTGGTTTGAAGTGGTACCTCATTGTGGTTTTGATTTGCATTTCTCTGATAATGAGTGATGTTGAGCATCTTTTCATGTGTTTGTTAGCCATTCGTATGTCTTTGGAGAAATGTCTATTTAGTTCTTTGGCCCATTTTTTGATTGGGTCGTTTATTTTTCTGGAATTGAGCTGCATATGTTGCTTGTATATTTTTGAGATTAGTTGTTTGTCAGTTGCTTCATTTGCTATTATTTTCTCCCATTCAGAAGGCTGTCTTTTCACCTTGCTTATATTTTCCTTTGTTGTGCATTAGTAGAGGGTTTAAATAGCTTCTGAGTACATTTATGAATCACTTATTTATATATTTATTGCTGTGTTTGCAAGTAGGAAATTTACATTTTGTGAATCAAAGTGGGACATTTTCATTCTTTTTTTTTAATTTTTTTACTTTACAATACTGTATTGGTTTTGCCATACATTGACATGAATCCACCACAGATGTACATGAGTTCCCAATCCTGAAACCCCCTCCCACCACCCTCCCCATATCATCTCTCTGGGTCATCCCAGTGAACCAGCCCCAAGCATCCTGTATCCTGTATCGAACCTAGACTAGTGATTCGTTTCTTACATGATAGTATACATGTTTCAATGCCATTCTCCCAAATCATCCCGCCCTCTCCCTTCCCCACAGAGTCCAAAAGTCTGTTCTTTACATCTGTGTCTCTTTTGCTGTCTCACATACAGGGTTATCATTACCATCTTTCTAAATTCCATATATATGTGTTAGTATACTGTATTGCTGTTTTTCTTTCTGGCTTACTTCACTCTGTATAATTGGTTCCAGTTTCATCCACCTCATTAGAACTGATTCAAATGTATTCTTTTTAATGGCTGAGTAATACTCCATTGTGTATATGTACCACAGCTTTCTTATCTGTTCGTCTGCTGATGGACATCTAGGTTTCTTCCATGTCCTGGCTATTATAAACAGTGCTGCAATGAACATTGGGGTACATGTGTCTCTTTCCATTCTGGTTTCTTCGGTGTGTATGCCCAGCAGTGGGATTGCTGGGTCATAAGGCAGTTCTATTTATAGTTTTTTAAGGAATATCCACACTGTTCTCCATAGTGGCTGTACTAGTTTGCATTCCCACCAACAGTGTAAGAGGGTTCCCTTTTCTCCACACCCTCTCCAGCATTTATTGCTTGTAGACTTTTGGATCGCAGCCATTCTGACTGGTCTGAAATGGTACCTCACTGTGGTCTTGATTTGCATTTCTCTGATAATGAGTGATGTGGACCATCTTTTCATGTGTTTGTTAGCCATCCGTATGTCTTTGGAGAAATGTCTATTTAGTTCTTTGGCCCATTTTTGGATTGGGTCATTTATTTTTCTGGAATTGAGCTGCATAAGTTGCTTGTATATTTTTGAGATTAGTTGTTTGTCAGTTGCTTCATTTGCTATTATTTTCTCCCATTCTGAAGGCTGTCTTTCATCATTCTTATTTTTTGATTCAGAATGGGTAACATGACATTGGAATAGGTGTTACTTTAGAAAAGTAAAATGTCACCAGAAAAATTGTCGGGATCAAGAAATAGAGCAAAAGAAAGTAAAAGACTGTCACTTCCTGTCTTCCTTATCTTTAGCCTGTTGTACAGTAAAAATTAAATGACATACCTGCATTTGTTTAGCTGAAATTAAATCTTAATAAATTAGATAATATGCTCCCAGGCTCATTTATTCCCTTAACACCAATTGGGCATCTGCTCTTTGGAATACACTGTGTTATTTCTGGGTGCTAGGATCTGTGTGTCTAACAGTGGTAATCTTGTAATGAAGATGGTAAGATATTATGGTAAACCAGAGGGCAGTTAAAAAGAGAGTGAGGGAGTAGAGGTCTAGATAAATGCAATGAAGTGGAAGTTAAGTTTAAATGCTCCAAGCTACATTCACTTGGGAAATTGCAAGCTCTTCAGACTAAAGTTTAAGTTTAGTTATGTCCTGGGGAGTTTAGTGGGAGTGAGGAACAAAGGACAGCTCTTTGCAAGATGTATCTCAGAATGGAGAGACTTAAGCTTGGAGCACAATGACACCTTTATCACCAGATATAATGACACCTTTTATCATTATGTAATTCCCTTCTTAATCCCTGATACATTTCTGTGCTCTGAACTCTGCTCTGTCTGTAATTAGTACAGCCACTCCCACTTTATTTTGATTAATGTTACCAAGGTATACCCTTCTCTGTTCCTTTAATATGTGTGTCTTTGTATTTAAAGTGGGTTTCTTTCTTTAAACAACATACTGTTGGGGTTTGGTTTTTGGTCCACACTGATAATCTCTGCCTTTTAATCAGTGATTTTAGACTGTTGATATGCAAAGTAATTATTGATGTGATTGGGCTAATATCTACCATATTTGTTACTGTTTTGTATTTGTGGCCTTTTTTTCCCCTATTTTTTTTTTTTGTTTTATACTCTTTTTGCTCTGTTTTGGTTTTTAGGCTAATTAGCATGATTGGGGGAATCATTTCACAATGTACATATATATCAATATCACATTTCACACCTTAAATATATGTAATGTTTATTGGTCATTCATATTAATACCTCACTAAAACTGGAAAAAATTAGTTGAGCATTTATGTGATTCCAATTTCTATACTTTAGCATATCAATTATTTTTAAGAATTTATTTTCAGTGGTGGCCCTAATGTTTGTAATACACATTTACACCTAATTCAAGTTCACTTTGCAATAACCCTCTATTATTTTACGTATAGTGCAAGTAGCTCATAATCACAGAGGAGTCCTAATTATTCCCTCCTGTCCCTTGATTATTTCTCTTATTCACTTTGCTTATACATAGGCCATGATTGGACTTCCCAGGTAGCACAAGTGGTAAACAACCCACCTGTCAATGCAGGTTAGATGTAAGAGATGCAGGTTTGATCCCTGGGTCGGGAAGATCCCCTGGAGAAGGGCACAGAAATCCACTCCAGTATTCTTGATTGGAGAATCCCATGGACAGAGGAGCCTGGCAGGCTACAGTCTATAGGGTCCAACATGTTGGACATGAGTGAAGCAACTTAGCACACATGCAGGCCATAATCATCTAAAACATTGTTGCAATTATTGTTTTGAACAAACTGATACCTGTTAGATCAATTATGAATGAGAAAAATGTTTTCTTTCACTTCCATTTGTTCTACCTCTAGTTCTACTCTCTTTAGGAGGATTCAATGTCATTTTCCTTCTTTTTGAAGAATTTCCTTTATTTCTTACAAGGTTGATCTACTAGTAACAAGTCTCTTCAATTTTTGTTTGTCTGGGAAAGTCTTTATTTGTTCTTCCCTTTTGAAGGATAATTTTGCAAGATAGAGAATTCCTATATTTTTTCCCTCTCAACACTTAAATGTTGAGAGGAAAAAGTACTCTCCTTTTTCCTGGTCTGTATGGTTTCTGAGAAATAGTCAAATATAACTCTTATCCTTGCTCTTCTGCAGATAGGCTGTTTTAAAGTTTATCTTTATCTTTGATTTTCTGCAGTTTGATGTGTGGGTTTTTTTGTTTGATTTTCTGCAGTTTGATGTGTGGGTTTTTTTGTTTGGTTGTTTTTTTTTTTTTTTTGACACCATCAAGTGGTTCTCTAATTCTCAGCAGACAGTGAATGTTCAGTTCAGTTCATTTCAGTCTCTCAGTCGTGTCCGAATCTTTGCAACCCCATGAATTGCAGCACGCCAGGCTTCCCTGTCCATCACCAACTCCCAGAGTTCACTCAGACTCGCGTCCATCGAGTCAGTGATGCCATCCAACCATCTCATCCTCTGTCGTCCCCTTCTCCTCCTGCCCCAATCCCTCCCAGCATCAGAGTCTTTTCCAATGAGTCAACTCTTCGCATGAGGTGGCCAAAGTACTGGAGCTTCAGCTTTAGCATCATTCCTTCCAAAGAAATCCCAGGGTTGATCTTTAGAAGGACTGGTTGGATCTCCCTGCATTCCAAGGGACTCTCAAAGTCTTCTCCAACACCACAGTTCAAAAGCATCAATTCTTCTGCGTTCAGCCTTCTTCACAGTCCAACTCTCACATCCATACATGACTACTGGAAAAACCATAGCCTTGACTAGACGGACCTTAGTCGGCAAAGTAATGTCTCTGCTTTTGAATATACTATCTAGGTTGGTCATAACTTTTCTTCCAAGGAGTAAGCGTGTTTTAATTTCATGGCTGCAGTCACCATCTGCAGTGATTTTGGAGCCCAAAACAATAAAGTCTGACACTGTTTCCACTGTTTCCCCATCTACTTCCCATGGAGTGATGGGACTGGATGCCATGATCTTCGTTTTCTGAATGTTGAGTTTTAAGCCAACTTTTTCACTCTCCACTTTCACTTTCATCAACAGGTTTTTTAGTTCCTCTTCACTTTCTGCCATATGGGTGTTGTCATCTGCATACCTGAGGTTATTGATATTCCTCCCGGTAATCTTGATTCCAGCTTGTGTTTCTTCCACTCCAGCGTTTCTCATGATGTACTCTGCATATAAGTTAAATAAGCAGGGTGACAATATACAGCCTTGGTGTACTCTTTTTCCTATTTGGAACCAGTCTGTTGTTCCATGTCCAGTTCTGTTGCTTCCTGACCTGCACACAGATTTCTCAAGAGGCAGCTTAGGTGGTCTGGTATTCCTGCAAATATAACTCAATTCTGACACTGTCTACCTGGAGAATGCATCACAGCCCCCAGGTTAAAGGTTCAGTCCTACAAGACTGAATCTACTTCAAATGGCAGTCACAGGTCCCAAGTGGCTACTTGTCCTTCTGACCTACTGGCTACAAAGTTCACAAGCGATTCACAGTCCTACACCTCTCTTAAACTGGACCGGATGGCTATGTGGAATTGGAATTATTTCCCTTGTCCTGTATAGAAGGATAGAGAAGGCTAGAGTTGGGTATTTCATTTCTCCCAAGCTAATTCGGCTCTGATAAAACTTCAATAGATTAGACTCTGATAATATAATTTCTCCTGAGGGCAGGTTTTGTTAAGGACAGAATGTTCTGGCATATGTAAACTGATTACTTTTTCCTCTCCCTGCAGGAAGCCCCAAAAGATTTTTTTTTAGTCTTAACTGTGAGAATCTGGTAACACTCCTGGATGTAAAATTCACAAAATGTACAGAATTTTTAATGCTCAGACTTTTCCACAATGAGCTGCCTAGAAATTTCTCAATTATAGTTTAGATTTTCCTACCCTGGCACTGGTTCCCATTGAGGTTTCTGTTTGTTAAGTTCTGATTCTCTGTATTGACCTAACAGCCCTTCCAATTAGAGGGGCAGCAGTTTTCTCTGTGGTCTCACCTCTCTGGCTGATGTAACAAGATTTATTGATTTTTTTCAGCTTTTTATTTGTTGTCAGGATGGAATGACAACTTCTAAGTTCCTCACATGCCAGAGAGGAAACTGTAACTTTATTATTTCAATTATTCTTTCTGCCCCTTTCTCTACTCTGAGACTCTTATTATATGTATGATTTCATAACTGATGATGTTCCAAAAGTCTCTTAGGCATTGCTCATTTTCCTTATTATTTTATTTTCTGTTCCTCAGATTATATAATCTCAATTGACCTGTCTTCTGGTGAGTCTTTCTTTGGCCTGCCCGAATCCCCTACTGAATCCTGCTAATGTATTTTTATTTCTCTTACTGTACTTTAAAACTCCAGAATTTCTATTTTGTTCACTTTAATATTTTTAAATCTTGGTTGATAGTCTTTATTGGGGAAACACAATTCTTAGTTTCCTTTAGTTCTTTGTACATGGTTTCCCTTACCTCTTTGGTAATATTAAATGGCTGATTTAAGGTCTTTGTTTAGTAAGTCCAATATCTGGGCTTCCTCCTGTACAGTTTCTATTAATCTCTTTTTTCTCTACTTTTTTTCATTGCATACCTCATGAGTTTTTCTTGAAAACTATACATTTTGAATATTATAATGTGTTAACCTTGAAATCAAATTCTTCCCCCATTCACGGCTTATTTTCGCTGCTTCTTGTGGGTTCTGTTTGTTTGCTTCATTAGTTTCCTGAACTCACTTTTTAAGATTCCTTGTAATGAGTGGCCACTGACTCTGTTCAATTAGTTGATTGATCAGCTAGTGACTTGACAGAGATTACTTAATGCCTGAAATAAAAAATATAAATCACCTCCACTCTTTGCAGATGGGCTTTATGTGTTTGTGTTGGAGCATGCCTTCTACAATCAGTTGGGCAGTTTGCAACTTTGCTTATACTTTTGCTTGCACAGAGTCTAACTGTGAGCCTTAGGTAAGAGACTAGGGCCTTTCAGGTATATATATTTTTAGCATTACCTAGTTCTGGGCATTCATATGATACTCCAGATTCTCAGAAATATATAGTAGCTTTAGAAAGCTCCTTTTCCCCAAAGCGTCTCATTGTTTACCTTTCTTCCCATGCCTTTTGGTTTGTCTATGATTTGTTCCAACTGTTATCTTTCAGGCACCAGTGGCTTATACATTTAACTCTAAATATTTCTGATAAACATTTTGCAGTAAAATGCTTCTTCCCTGGGAGAGTTTAGAAAAATAAAGGAGTCCTTTGAACGCATCCTTCAGGGAGCCATTGGATAGGCCAAAACAACCACAATTCCCTCAGAACAGGCCACTTTTCCCTCTCTAAAATAAGGAACCCATATCTGGAAAATTGGCTCCCTTCCTTAAGGCCAGTACTCATTGGAGGAGCCAGGTAAGAGGTAGGTGAAAATTCCATAAAGTTTGCTTATCAAGATTCAGGCTCCCCCTTTTTTTTCTAGTCAATGATTTTATCTTTTTTTTTTATAGTTTATTTACAATATTGCACAATGTTGTGGTTTCTGCTGTATAGCAAAATGATGCAGTGATACATATATATACATATATATATACATACGCATATTCTTTTCCATTATGGTTTATTATAGGATATTGAATATAGTTCCCTGTGCTATAATGGTAGGCCCTTGTTGTTTATCTATTTCATATATAGTAGTGTATATCTGCTAACCCCCAAATCCTAATTTATCCCTCACCTACCCCTATCCCATTTGGTAACCATAAGTCTGTTTTCTGTGTCTGTGAGTTTGTTTTCATTTTGTAAATAACCTCATTTGTGTCATATTTTAGATTCCATATATTATATGGTAATTGTCTCTTTTTCTAACTTATTTCATTAAGCATGATAATCTCTAGGCCATCCATGTTGGTACAAATGGAATTATTCATTCTTTTTTTAATGATTATGTAATTCCCTTCTTAATATTATATATTGGATCCACAGTTGCATAGCCTAAAGTATGATGAAATCATTAATTTTCCTTGGAAGGCTTTAGATACACTGACAGTGTGACCACAGACAGGTTATGTAAATAAAGTAACATATCCACAATGTCACATGCATAATAATTAGAAAATAAATATGTTAAAAGAATAATTTCAAAAAATGGAAATATATCAACTATTTTGGCATGCTGGGCTTATGCATGCAGGTCAGATAATAAAATAGTAACACTCATTCTTACAAAGATGCATACAGTGAATACGGACAGGAGATCCCTGAGAATTGATATGTACAATTGTTTTCACTGCATGAAAAGAAGTTCGTAAAAATTGAAATTTAACCCATAATACTAAAATAGTGCCTGGGTCCAGGGCACCTGCTCTCCATGAATATTGATCTTAAAGCAATATTTGGAAATTAGGAGTTTGGCATAGAAGTATTATAGAGATAATGTACATTACAGCAACTGTTTAAACAAAAGAAAACCTTAATGTGACTATTTCATGATATGGTCCAATTGTGTATAAAATTTCTTCTAGAGAACCAAAGAGTGTTTTTGGAACAATGTGTAAAACACAAGCTAAAATTTGCTCCTTTGCTTGCCAGTCACGTGACTATACTTATTAAATAGTCTTTCAAACTCTCCAAATACTTTAGTTTTTACAGATGGAGTTATTCATTTTGCAAAGAAGTGATACTCATTTCTTGATATTCTGTTTGTCTAGCATAAATTATATGTCGTGAGGGGAGGGGGATTCTTAAACTGCAGCAAACTAAGTAAATTTCGTAACAAAATCTTTAAAATAAAATGCCACACTATGCTTTGCAAGATAAAAGTACTATACTATATAACTTATTTTTGTCAAACCATTCCAAACACAGAGCACAAATTTATGTAGATTAAAATGATTATACTTACCTGTAACTGAGGGACAATTTTAATCCTAGTACCACTTCATACCAGTCAGAGTGGCCATCATTAAAATGACTACAAATAGCAAATGCCAGAAAGAGTGTGGAGAAAAGGGAACCCTCCTACACTGTTGGTAGGAATATAAGTTGGTACAGTCACTATGGAAAACAGTATGGGGTTTCCTCAGAAAACTAAAAATAGAATTACCATATAATCCAGCAGTCTCACTCCTGGGAATATACCAGGACAAAACTATAATTCTAAGACATATATACACCCCTATGTTTGTAGCAGCACTATTCACAATAGGTAAAACATGGAAACAACTTAAATGCCCATCAACAAGGGAATAAAGAAGATGTGGTACACATATACAATGGAATACTGCTCAGTCGTAAAAAATAAAAGTAAAAAAATTAAAAATAAAGTGAAAAAAGCCAAAAAATAAAAGTAACTGGAAAACTCACAGTAAAGGGGTTGGGGAGGATCCAGAGGGGTTCCTGAATCTAATTAGGGGGATCTTTCAGATCCATGACCTCACCAGGCTAATATCCAGAGCCTCCTCAATGTACTCCTAACAGGGAAGAAAAAGCCATGGTCTTTTCAAAAACCTGAGATGAAGCAGAGAAAGAGAACAGAACAGAAACAATGCACATGGTGCTATTTTCAGACTAGGGGATCAAGGGCTCCCAGATAATGGACCCAATTGGGACCACCGAGACAAAGGAGAAGGGAGTGGAAGAGTGGAAGACAGAGGCTGACCCGTTATATAATTATGATCCTAAACAGAATCCAGGAAGCAGAAAAGAAACCCAGCAAGTGGAATAAGATAAAGGAAATTGATCAGAGCCAACTGAAAACCCTTTGGCATTCCTAGAGCCTCAGGGGATGCCTCTGAATCTATGCTATTGACGATTGAGTCCTTGGAAGGAAAGGCAACCCTGAGATGCTATTTCTCATTTCCCAAAGTGCTTCAACATTAGGCATAAATTTCAGAAAGTGGAAATAGAACCAGATAGCCCCACTTCTCATCTGATCAAGGTTGCCTGCCAGGTATTTAATAAACAAGATACAGAGGAGGAAATGGAGAAAGAAATGGCAACGCACTCCAGTGTTCTTGCCTGGAGAATCCCAGGGACAGAGGAGCCTGGTGGGCTGCCGTCTATGGGGTTGCACAGAGTCAGACACGACTGAAGCGACTGAGCAGCAGCAGCAGCAGCAGAGGAGAAGTCAGAGGATAAAAAGGCCCAGAGACCCACCTACTGGCTATTGCTCTCTGATGTCAGTCAGCATGAGGATTTGGACTAACTGCCCATGGAGACTTCTCTGGTGAGTGACCCCGGGCCCCATGGAAAGATAGAAAGCCAAGGGAACTGGGACCCAATAAGTGCACCATAGTTAAACAGGAGGGACATTGGAAGAGAGACTGCCTGAAGGGGGATAGAAATCGCATACCCCAGTCACTACCCTGGAAGGCAGACTGTCCAAGTAGAAAAGGGACGACAGGGCCTAAGCTGGCACTCCAGCTACCCTGAGGAGCCCTGACTGACTTCAGACAGAGTGGGGAAGGCTGTTGAATTCTTAGTCAATATCAGTGCCACTTACTCGGTTCTGAACACCAGATCATGCAAACTCAATTCACATGAGTTGTAAAATTAGAGTATCAGGGAAGGCCCAAGAATGGATATTCACAGAATCATTTGAATATAAATTGGGTGAACACACACTTATCCATTCCTTTCTGTGTGTCCCTGAATGCTCTATACCCTACTAGGAAGAGAGATCTTATATAGATTGGGGGCTACTATCCACCTAAAGGGAGACAAATTGGAGTCTGGGGTCCCCTTAGAAAAAGGGTGTATGATCACAGTGTTAATGGCTGAGAATATACCTCCCCGGACAGAGCAAGTTGATCTTTCCAGAGTTATCCTGAGGCATGGGCCCAGGGATGGGTGGAACAAACTGTAGGAGCCAGTGCCATGATAGTCTGTCTAAAACCTGGACAGACATGTCCCAGTAGAAAACAGTATCCTTTTCTACAGGAGGCCTTGTTGGGCATAGCCCATTATTCAGGGCCTAAGTGACCAGGGCCATATTAGGCCATGACAATCAGCCTGTAATACCTCCATTCTTCCTATATCCACAAGTGGCAAGTGTTAGTTGCTCAGTTGTGTCTGACTCTTTGTCATCCCATGGACTATAGCCCATCAGGCTCCTCTGTCCATGGGATTCTCCAGGCAAGGATATTGGAGTGGTTTGCCATTTCCTTTTCCAGGGGATCTTCCTGGCCCAGGGATCAAACCCAGGTCTTTTCCATCACAGGCAGATTCTTTACCTTCTGAGCCAACAGGGAAGCCTCCATTCTCCCTATAAAGAAATCCAATAAGGAATACTGGATGGTACAGGGCCTCAGGGCAGTCAGTGAAACCACTGAGGATATACATCCAGTAGTCCCTAATACCTGTACCTTGGTGGCTACTCTATTGCCCACCAGGACTTGGTATTCTGACTGGATTTAAAAGATGACTTCTTTTGTATTCCACTAGCTCTAGAGTCACAAGAAATTTCTTCTCTTGAGTGGCAGGATCCAAAAGCACAACAGAAACATACTAGAGACTGAGAATGGATCAAGTTGGCAGAGTAGAATATGGAACTCACCTCCCCCCACAAACACATCAAAAATACATCTACATGTGGAACAATTCTCACATAAAACTAACCAGAAACTGGCAGAAGAACTTCTATACAACCCAAGATTATAGGCAAGAAATATTTCCACGTAACCAGGTGGGACAAAAAAAGTATAGGGTCAGGCCTTCCCTCCCTGGAAGGATCTGAAAGGAAAAGAAGAGGACCCTCGCCATGGGAGGCAAGTGTGTCAAGCCACAGACTGGACATCCTATGCAGAGGAGGCAAGCCCCTCTGATGGCTGGGAAATGTATTGGGGTAGGTAGAAAGTCTGGAGAAGCCTAGATTCTTCTCACAAGGAGTGCACACATGCTAGCTTGTTAACAATCGGCAGAGAGCAAATAGGACCTAATTAAACTTCAAAGGTTTGCACAGCAGAGGAAACCAGCACCAAAATGTAAAGACGGCAAACAGAATGGGAGAAACATATTGGGTTGGCCAAAAAGTTCATTCAGGGTTTCTTTCCCATCTTATGAAAAATCCAAACGAACTTCTTGGTCAACTCAATATTTGCAAATGAAGCAACTGACAAAGGCTTAATTTTCAAAATATACAAAGAGCTTATACAAATCAACATCAATAAAACAACCCAATCAAAAAATGGGAGAAGACCTAAATAGACATTTCTCCAAAGAAGACATATAGATGGCCAACAGGCACAGGAAAAGATGTTTGAAATTGTTAATTATTAGAGAAATGCAGATAAAAAAATGAGATTTCACCTTGTACCTTTCAGAATGGCTATAATGAAAAAAATCTACAAATAATAAAAGCTGGAGATGGTGTGGGGAAAAGGGAACCTTGCTACACTGTTGGTAAGAATATAAATTGGTGCAGCCACTATAGAAAACAGCATGCAGATTCCTTTAAAACCTGAAAATGAAGCTACCATACAATCCAGCAATTCTATTCCCAGGTATATATCTGGAAAAACAAATCTTTTAACTTGAAAAGATTAATGCACCCCAATGTTCATATCAGCTCAGTTCAGTTCCGTCACTCAGTCGTGTCTGACCATTTGCAACCCCATGAATCGCAGCACGCCAGGCCTCCCTGTCCGTCACCAACTCCCAGAGTTCACCCAAACTCATGTCCATCAAGGTAGTGATGCCATCCAGCCATCTCATCCTCTGTTGTCCCCTTCTCCTCCTGCCCCCAATCCCTCCCAGCATCAAGGTACTTTCCAGTGAGTCAACTCTTCGCATGAGGTGGCCAAAGTATTGGAGTTTCAGCTTTAGCATCAGTCCTTCCAATGAACACCCAGGACTGATCTCCTTTAGGGTGGACTGGTTGGACCTTCTTGCACTCCAAGGGACTCTCAAGAGTCTTCTCCCACACCACAGTTCAAAAGCATCAATTCTTCGGCACTCAGCTTTCTTCACAGTCCAACTCTCACATCCATACCTGACCACTGGAAAAACCATACGCTTGAATAGCCAGACCTTTGTTGGCAAAGTAATGTCTCTGCTTTTGAATATGCTGTCTATGTGGGTCATAACTTTCCTTCCAGGGAGTAAGCGTCTTTTAATTTCATGGCTGCAGTCACCATCTGCAGTGATTTTGGAGCCCAAAGAAATAAAGTCTGACACTGTTTCCACTGTTTCCCCATCCATTTCCCATGAAGAGATGGGACCAGGTGCCATGATCTTCGTTTTCTGAATATTGAGCTTTAAGCCAACTTTTTCACTCTCCACTTTCACTTTCATCAACAGGCTTTTTAGTTCCTCTTCACTTTCTGCCATAAGGGTGGTGTCATCTGCGTATCTGAGGTTATTGATATTTCTCCCGGCAATCTTGATTCCAGCTTGTGCTTCAGCACTATTTCAATAGACAAGATATGGAAGCAATCCAAGTGTCCCTCAACAGATGATTGAGTTAAGAAGATACACACACACACACACACACACGCACACACACACACACAATGGAATATAACTCAGCTATAAAAAATAAAATACTGTTATTTGCATCAAAATAAATGGATCTAGAGAATATCTTGCTCAAGGCAACAAGTCAGAGAAAAACAAATAGTATATGATATCACTTATATGTGGACTCTAAAAAAATAATATAAATGAGTGTATGTACAAAATAGCAGTTGACTTATAGAAAACAAACTTAAGGTTACCAAAGGGGTCAGGGGAGGAACAAATGAGGAATATGGGATCAATAGATACAAATTATAGACATAAAACAGATGAACAATAAAGAGTTTATATACATTAATAACACAAGGAATATTACCTAATATTTTATAATCCTCTATAACGGAACATAATCTGCAAAGAAAGCCCTGAGTCACTTTGCTGTACAACTGAAACCAAAACATTATTGTAAATCAACTCTATTTCAATTAACAACAACAACAAACAGTCCCCAAGAAGGGAATTCTCTGGTGGTCCAGTGGTTAGGACTCTATGCTGTCACAGCCGAGGGCTTGGGTTCAATCCTTCATTGGGGAACTAAGATCGCATAAGATATATGGCAAAGCCAAAATGAACAGACAAACAAAAAACAGTACTGCTGGATGGTTCTGCTCCCAATCTCCAAAGGGGAAGAAAAAAAACTGCCCCACCATTTTTGGGGGAAACTTTAGCTGAAGACCTTAAGGAAACCTCCTCTGGTATGTAGAGGATATTCTAACCATGAGCCCTAAGATGGGCATCCGGTCCCATCACTTCATATAAATTGATGGGAAAACAGTGGCTGACTTTATTTTTCTGGGCTCCAAAATCACTGCAGATGGTGACTGCAGCCATGAAATTAAAAGATGCTTACTCCTTGGAAGGAAAGCTATGACCAACCTAGACAGCATATTAAACAGCAGAGACATTACTTTGTCAACAAAGGTCCATCTCGTGAAGGCTATGGTTTTTCCAGTGGTCAGGTATGGATGTGAGAGATGGACTATAAAGAAATCTGAGTGCCGAAGAATTGATGCTTTTGAACTGTGGTGTTGGAGAAGACTCTTGAGGGTCCCTTGGAGTGCAAGGAGATCCAACCAGTCTATCCTAAAGGAGATCAGTCCTGGGTGTTCATTGAAAGGACTGATGTTGAAGCTGAAACTCCAATCCTTTGGCCACCTGATGCAAAGAGCTGACTCATTGGAAAAGACCCAACTCACTGGAAGAAGACCCTGATGCTGGGAAAGATTGAGGGAAGAAGGGGGACGATAGAGGATAAGATGGTTGGATGGCATCACCGACTCAATGGACATGGGTTTGGGTGGACTCCGGGAGTTAGTGATGGACAGGGAGGCCTGGCATGCTGTGGTTCATGGGGTCGCAGAGAGTCAGACATGACTGAGCGACTGAACTGAACTGAGCCCTACAAAGGAGGCTTCTGACAAAAAACACTGTGGCCACCCTAAACCACCTAGCTGATAAAGGATATAGCTGTCCAAGAAAATAATCAGATATCACAAAGTAGGATGAACTACCTAGGCTTCATCCTCACAGGTCAGAGAAGCCCACCCCAGGAAAGGAAAGAAGCCATCTGCAGCCTCACTCCTCCTAAAGCTAGAAAACAGCTAAGGGGTCTCCCGAGGATGGCCACATTTTCCCACAACTGAGTTCCTAACTATGGTCTAATAGCTAGTCCTCAATATGAGGAATTGAAAGGAAAGGATGATGATCCTTTTGAATGTGATTCAGAATGCAATTCAGAATGTGAAGGGGCCTTTTAAGAAGTGAAAAAGCCATTACTTTAGGCCGCTTCCCTGGCTCTCCCAGATTTAGCTAAACCCTTCACCTTTACATTTATAAGAGAAGGGGAATTGCCATTGAGTTATTTTAGCTTATAAACTGGGACACCTTACTAAGGTGGTTGCTTATTGCTCTAAACAATTAGATCAAACCATTAAGGGATGGCCTCCTAGTCTGCTAGCAACTACTACAACCCTGCTAAAGGAAGCGAAAAGTTAAAGTTTGGTCAGCCAACCTCTATACGGACTCCACATAGGCTTTCGTTAATTTCTAAGGAAATAGAACGGCTATGTCCCAGAATGTCTATTCAAGCTCAGGCTCTGCTTTTAGACAACCCAGTGGCTACCATAAAAACCTGTCACGTATTACATTCTGCCACCCTGCTACCCACAGAAATGGGATCCCTGGAGCATGACTATATAGAAGTCATAGACATGATCTATTCCAGTCACCCAAACCTAGGAAGTGAGCCTCTCCCAAATGCCAAAGAGGAATGGTTCACAGACAGGAGGAATTTCAGGAGAGAGAGTAAAAAAGCTGGTGAGATATGCAGTCACTTCCCAGACCCAAGTCACAGAGGCACAAAACCTACTGCTACAGACTTTTCCCCCCAAAATGGAGCTGATAGAGAGCCTTAGAGCTTGGAACAGGAAAGATCTTAAAATGTTTACACAGATTCCCAGTATTTGCATGCTATCCTTCACACACACAGGGCTATTTGGAAGGAAAGAGATATGTTTACTGCAGAGAACAGACTGATGAAACACGGCTTAAGCATACTGAAGCTCTTAGAAGCAGTACAGTTTCCCCAAGATGTGGCAGTGATTCACTGTAGGGGTCACCAAAAGGGGGTGCAGAGTTAATAAAGGGAAACAACAAGGCCAAGACAGATGCAGCTGCAAGAAGCACACCGCTGGGCTAGTAACTTGGCAATTACCTTCTTATGTAAGAGGCCAGGTCCATTCAGTTACTACCCAGTCTATACAAAGGAAGAATTAGACAAAACCCCCAAATGGAACTTCATTATAGGTCTAGGAACCCATGGGTGGCTAGTTAGTAAACCTGGGATAGTCCTTTTTCCAAACTGCATGTGTCATGCCATCAGGGAGGCTCATCAGGGAATTCACTATGGGAAGGAAGCCTTATACAACAGATCAGTTGAAGTCTTGGTATCTCCTGGCATGAAAAGTATTAATATACTCAGTTGGAGAGCTGAGACATGCCTCATCTGCACAATGAACAACTCCAACACCAGTCTCCCCAGAAGCTCCCAGATAAGGTCCATGGGAACCAGGGGGACATATCCTGGAGAACACTGGAAGTTTGATTTCACTGGCATGCCGAGAGTCCCGAGCAATTTCAGGTATCTCCTGGTGCTAGTAGACACATTTTCTGGGTAGATAGAAGCATTCCCTGGTAGAACTGAAATGGCAGCTGAAGTGCCTAATGCATTACTGCAAGAAATAATCCTTACATTTTTGCTCCCAGGATCCCTACAAAGTGATAATGGTTCAGAATTTGTGTCTCAAATGACAAAGGGCCTTGATCATAAAATGTACCTTGCACTCAGCCTCGAGACCCCAATCACTGGGAAAAGCAGAGAGGTCCAATCAGACCTTGAAATAGGCCATAGCCAAGTTATGTCAGGGAACTCAAGAAAATTGGATTAAGTTGCTTCCAATGACCCTTCTCCCAGTGCCATTATTAGTTCAAGGGATAAGCTATAGTTAAGTGTACTTGAACTGATGTATAAGGGGCTTCCTCTGTGGCTCAGCTGGTAAAGAACTTGCCTGCCATGTGGGAGACCTGGGTTCGATCCCTGGGTTGGGAAGATCCCCTGGAGAAGGGAAAGGCTACTCACTCCAGTATTCTGGCCTGGAGAATTCCATAGATTGTATAGTCCCTGGGGTTGTAAAGAGTCGCACACAACTGAGTGGCTTTCACTCACTCATAGCAGAGCCATTCCCCAAGCCCAAGGGAAGGAATGGACTTGAAATGGAACAACCCAAGGGTGCCCTCCAGGAGGGAGAAACCATGAAAGCTCTCATGGAATATAGTAACTATATGCTGACCGCATCCACCAACCCGGGCCTCCACCCTGTCCAGCCAGGAGACTGGGTGAACCTAAACACTGGGAAAACCTGCAGCTGCAAACCAACTCACTCTTAAGAAGAACAGACACTACTCGGTGATCCTAACCACCCATTACACCCTGAAGTTGCAGGGCTCACTCTGTGGGAACTTTGCATTTGAGTGAAGAGGCCCCCCAGCCCCAACCTGGGGCAACGACACCCCCAGACAACTCACGTGGCCCTCTCTCTGACCTGAAGCTTCTCTGCAGAAAACCCACAAAAGCATGAACAGGGAGATTCAGGCCACAGTGGTGAGCCTCGACACCAAGGCACAGTTTTGCCTTTGGGCAAAAGAACTGGAGACCTTCATTTTTAGGAAAACTTGGCCATGTGCCCATTGTTCTCTTGCTGAAATTTGGGCCATGCATCTTAAATTGGGCATCGCTCAGAGCTACGAACAATTGGGGCCGAGCTGACAGAAGTGAAGCGGCGGGAGAAGTTCTGTTCCTCCACCCAGAGTCAGGACGATGGCCACACGCAGCAGGGAACAGTGACACAAGACAGACTTGACTGGTGCCCCTCAGTGCCCTTCGACCACCACGAGCAGGATGAAAGGCAGTTTCACCTGCACAGCCCATTAACAAAGCACAGGAAATAAGAATAAATTCTGAGCAACAAAGTCTAACCTTTTCCTTTGCTTTTGTGCTTAGTCTAGTTCCACTTGCTCATAGGGGGCCATGTGCAGAGCCCTTCCACCTGGCTCCTCAGACCTGGGTGGCCAGGGAGAAAGGGCTCCTCCGACATCTCAGCTCTGCAGGCCTCACGCAGGACCGACACTGTCACTGAAGATGGCCACGGCTGTCATGCAGAGACGATGCATCCAGCACTGAGATCTGAAGTGCACCTGTGGCCGTTCCCGTCCTCTCTCACCCCACTCAACCGAGGAGATCCCTATGAAGCAGCCATCTCAGGTGGCCTCACCCTGTAGTGGCTTGAAGCTGGGCATCAGTTCCAGATCAGAAATTGAGGCAGAATCTAGGCGGTGAGGGCACCGAATCTAGCCGCTAGACCAGCGGTCAGGGACAAGGCTTTGGCCTTTTACCTTTTCGGAAAAGAATTCCCACATAAGATGGGAAGTGTGGGGTAAGGGAGTTAGTTAGAGAAGGCGAGGTTTGGAAAAAGAACGAGACCACACTTTACAGGAACAGATCACCTTTAATGAGGTGAGAAGGGGCATCAGTCAGATTAGTAAGCTGCTGCACTAACCCAAGAAAAGAGTAAGTATATATAGGCATATATATGTGGAAATCTACTGTCTTAAGGGGGCCTGTTCTTCCCCAAGGTTGTTCAGAGTAGTTATCTCTTAAAGGCTGGGGCAAGGAATTCTGGAGGTCAGCCAGAGGCTGTGACCAGCTGGGAGCTGGGTGTTAACCACCTTAATGTCCATTTTTTCCTTCGGGTGAGAGAGTTCTTTGTTTTGCATAGAATGGTGGGGAGGACCTGGAGGGGAGTTTTAACTCTAGGCTATTTTGAGCCAGATAACTTTCCTTCAGGAAATATTGAGACATGTGTTTATTAGGAAAAAAAGAGTGCAGTACAGTGTGGATAGACACACAGGCGGACCCAGAGAGTCTTGCCTCCCTGGTAATTTGAATTGGCTTTATGGGGCATTTCTTCTGGGTTTCCTTTGGCCAAGCATTTTTATTCGTCTGGTTCTGAGTCCATATTTGGTATATCTCAGGGTCCTCCCAGGTGTACATGCACATCACTCAGCCAAGATGAATTCCCCTGAAGAGGCCTGTGGGTAGGTAGACTTACCGTCATTCACCTTTTGATCTCTAAGGAGCTTTCTAAACAGGAGGGTTTCCTTGACTTTGAGAATGAGACGTGATTTTTTTCTCTCTGAGCAGGACTCAGCCTCCTCTCTTGATTGTCCTGCTGGTCTCGTCTTGGGATATGGGACCACAGGGAACAAATCTCCAATTGCTTTATCCTGGGCGGGGGATGGGGAGGTCTTGCTTCATGCCCACCATCTGCCCAGGAGAGCATGGATGGACTCTAGAGCAGGAACTCAGCTGTCTCCATTCTTTGTTCAAAAATAAAACTTTCTTTGCTTTAGAACCAAACAGTCTTGTTCTACCCGAGTGACACTGGGCAGGAGGACCTGGGCTTGTCCATAACAGTATCTGCAAAGAATGTGGGCAAGGTGTGGTCGGAGAAACTCTAGGCAGCACCTAGAGATCAGAGCCCACTGTGTGTTCCACGGTTTCTGCCTGGCCCAGCAAATACTCGTTTGCCAATCATTTGCTTTTCCATCTCCATTTCAGTGCCTTCCTTCCTTTTCAAATCTCAAACTACTACCCTCAACTTCCTCTTCTGTCTTTAGCTGTAGATGGTATTGAGGATGAGGATTTTGGCCATTTTGGTGAGTTATTCAGTTCTCTTCAGTCTCTCTCACGTATACATGTTATTAAACTTTTGTTTGATTTTCTCCCATTTATCTGTTTCATGTCAATTTTATTCTAGATAAGCCAGGAGAACCTAGATGGGTGGAGGACTTCTTCTTCCCCACCACCTTCATTATAATGTTTGTTATTTTTGTTGCATATCACTAAAGTCTGTATCCAAAAATAACTACCAGTAATAGATCATATTCAAAGGTGACATAAAATTTATCTGGAATACTCTCAAATATTCAATAAGAATAATCTTGATCTCTTTCTTTAAATATTCTCCAAAAAGTATTCCTTTTGATTCTGATTTGTACATTTTCATTAATCTATAAGAATACGGGCCCAAGTACAATTGTGATTAATCTTTATATTTTTCATTCTGTGCCCTTTTATGGTTTGCAATCTCAAGTCTATTCATAAAATATTTTTCTTTACAACATACACCATGTATTTTTGGCTTTATTCCCAAGCAAAGTCTTCCCATCCAAGTGTCTCTTACCTTGTCACTGTCAGCCAGTGTGTGTCACTGTCAGCCAGTTGTGGTCTCTGTAGACTCGGTTTTGTTTGACACAGTTCTACTTTTAGTTTAGGTTACTTTCTGAATCAGAATTGTGAAGAGTACCTTCTGTTCTTTTACATTCTCCCTAATATAAATATTAAAATTATTATATTCAAAATAAAAGGACAAAATCTGCTCTTTACCAATAAATACATAAGGTTGACAGATGATTTTATCAGCATCTTAACTCTTTTGGGTTTGATGAATTATTTGAAGCATAAACATCAATTATGTTCCTTGTCATAAAACTATTAGGAATGGCTGACTCTCACCAGCATTGATCAATGAATATTAGATTCTCAGAGGCCTCTGATTTCATGATCAGCACCTGTTTTGGGTTCTATAAGGAATCCTAATCAAATAACAATTTCCAACTGAAAATAGTCATGTTATATATATATATATATGTATATGTATGCATATATTTTAAGCAGAAAGTGTCAAAAAAATGAAATTAAGCTGATGATAATTTTACTGTTCTTATTGTATATCAGAGGTCACATTAAGTTAAATCATATTTTTTGATGCTGTTGTTCTTCAGTCACTCAATCATGTCTGACTCTTAGATCATATTTACTGATCAAGAAAATGCCCAATTTTCATAGATTGCAAACATTAAAATAATTACTTAAATTCGCTATTGTTCATAGAAAATAACTTACATGTTTGATAATATATTTAACTCTAGATGGATATTTTCCATAATTACTTTAAAAATTACCCTGTTTCCTCTGTTGTATTGTATTTAAAAATGTACATGTAGTTATGATACATTCAAATTAAAACTATTTGATTATTAATGCATAGATAAAATGGAACAGAATTAAATGAACATGTAGTTGAAAAGAGAATGGAGAAAAAATAAAATAATTCAGAGGATAAAACCACGATAGTAAAAACAAAACTCACTAGGAGTTGTGAATAGCAGTGTTGGCAAAGGAGGAATTTCCCTCTAGGTTCTTCCGGTTGGTCTAAGAGTTAAATTGACAAGAGACAGATTAACAGGAGAAAATCAAACATAAGATTAATAGCATGTATATATGTGAGACACCCAGGAGAACTCACTTGCCAAATTGGCCAAAACCCTCACCTTGAGTATGATCTTTAGCTAAAGACAAAAGAGGATGTTGCAGGTTGTGGTTTGGGACTTCAGAGGAAAGTGAAAGTGAAAGTGAAGTCCTTCAGTCCTGTCCGACTCTCTGCGACCCCATTGTAGCCTACCATGCTCTTCCCTCCCTGGGATTCTCCAGGCAAGAGGGGAGGAAGGCAATTGACATGGAGATGGAAAAGGAAGTCTATAGTAAACCAGTGTTTGCTGGGCCAAGCAGAGACCATGGAACACAGAATGGACTCTGATCTCCAGGCCCACGCTAGAGTTTCCCCTCCAACAGTTCAGTTCAGTTCAGTCGCTCAGTCGTGTCTGACTCTTTGTGACCCCATGAATCGCAGCATGCCAGGCCTCCCTGTCCATCACCAACTCCCGGAGTTCACTCAGACTCACATCCATGGAGTCCGTGATGCCATCCAGCCATCTCATCCTCGGTCATCCCCTTCTCCTCCTGCCCCCAACCCTTCCCAGCATCAGAGTCTTTTCCAATGAGTCAACTCTTCGCAAGAGGTGGCCAAAGTACTGGAGTTTCAGCTTTAGCATCATTCCTTCCAAAGAAATCCCAGGGCTCATCTCCTTCAGAATGGACTGGTTGAATCTCCTTGCATTCCAAGGGACTCTCAAAGTCTTCTCCAACACCACAGTTCAAAAGCATTAATTCTTCAGCACTCAGCCTTCTTCACAGTCCAACTCATCCATACATGACCACAGGAGAAACCATAGCCTTGACTGGACGGACCTTAGTCGGCAAAGTAATGTCTCTGCTTTTGAATATACTATTTAGGTTGGTCATAACTTTTCTTCCAAGGAGTAAGCATCTTTTAATTTCATGGCTGCAGTCACCATCTGCAGTGATTTTGGAGCCCAAGAAAATAAAGTCTGACACTGTTTCTACTGTTTCCCATCTATTTCCCATGAAGTGATGGGACCGGATGCCATGATCTTCGTTTTCTGAATGTTGAGCTTTAAGCCAACTTTTTCACTCTCCTCTTTCACTTTCACCAAGAGGCTTTTTAACTCCTCTTCACTTTCTGCCATAAGGGTGGTGTCATCTGCATATCTGAGGTTATTGATGTTTCTCCCCGCAGTCTTGATTCCAGCTTGTGTTTCTTCCAGTCCAGTGTTTCTCCCAGTCCAGTGTTTCTCATGATGTACTCTGCGTATAAGTTAAATAAGCAGGGTGACAATATACAGCCTCGATGTACTCCTTTTCCTATTTGGAACCAGTCTGTTGTTCCATGTCCAGTTCTAACTGTTGCTTCCTGACCTGCATACAGATTTCTCAACATGCAAGTTAGGTGGTTTGGTATTCCCATCTCTTTCAGAATTTTCCACAGTTTACTGTGATCCAAACAGTCAAAGGCTTTGGCATAGTCAATAAAGCAGAAATAGATGTTTTTCTAGAACTCTCTTGCTTTTTCCATGATCCAGCGGATGTTGGCAATTTGATCTCTGATTCCTCTGCCTTTTCTAAAACCAGCTTGAACATTAGGGAGTTCATGGTTCACGTATTGCTGAAGTCTGGCTTGGATAATTTTGAGCATTACTTTACTAGCATGTGAGATGAGTGCAATTGTGTGGTACTTTGAGCATTCTTTGGCATTGCCTTTCTTTGGGATTGGAATGAAAACTGACCTTTTGCAGTCCTGTGGCCACTGCTGAGTTTTCCATATTTGCTGGCATATTGAGTGCAGCACTTTCACAGCATCATCTTTCAGGATTTGAAACTGCTCAACTGGAATTCCATCACCTCCACTAGCTTTGTTCGTAGTGATGCTTTCTAAGGCCCACTTAACTTCACAGTCCAAGATGTCTGGCTCTAGATTAGTGATCACATCATCATGATTATCTGGGTCATGAAGATCTTTTTTGTAAAGTTCTTCCGTGTATTCTTACCACCTCTTCTTAATATCTTCTGCTTCTGTTAGGTCCATACCATTTTTGTCCTTTATCGAGCCCATCTTTGCATGAAATATTCCCTTGGTATCTCTAATTTTCTTAAAGAGATCTCTAGTCTTTCCATTGTGTTGTTTTCCTCTATTTCTTTGCATTGATCGCTGAAGAAGGCTTTCTTATCTTTTTTTGCTATTCTTTGGAACTCTGCATTCAGATGCTTATCTTTCCTTTTCTCCTTTGCTTTTTGCCTCTCTTCTTTTCACAGCTATTTGTAAGGCCTCCTCAGACAGCCATTTTGCTTTTTTGCATTTCTTTTCCATGGGGATGGTCTTGATCCCTGTCTCCTGTACAATGTCATGAACCTCATTCCATAGTTCATCAGGCACTCTATCTATCATATCTAGGCCCTTAAACCTATTTCTCACTTCCACTGTATAATCATAAGGGATTTGATTTGGATCATACCTGAATGGTCTAGTGGTTTTCACTACTTTCTTCAATTTGAGCCTGAATTTGGTTAATAGGAGTTCATGATCTGAGCCACAGTCAGCTCCCGGTCTTCTTTTTGTTGACTGTAAAGAGGTTCTCCATCTTTGGCTGCAAAGAATATAATCAATCTGATTTCGGCATTGACCATCTGGTGATGTCCATGTGTAGAGTCTTCTCTTGTGTTGTTGGAAGAGGGTGTTTGCTATGACCAGTGCATTTTCTTGGCAAAACTCTATTAGTCTTTGCCCTGCTTCATTCTGCATTCCAAGGCCAAATTTGCCTGTTACTCCAGGTGTTTCTTGACTTCCTACTTTTGCATTCCAGTCCCGTATAATGAAAAGGACATCTTTTTTGGGGTGTTAGTTCTAAAAGGTCTTGTAGGTCTTCACAGAACCGTTCCACTTCAGTTTCTTCAGGGTTACTGGTTGGGGCATAGACTTGGATAACTGTGATATTGAATGGTTTGCCTTGGAGACGAACAGAGATCATTCTGTTGTTTTTGAGATTGCATCCAAGTACTGCATTTTGGACTCTTTTGTTGACCATGATGGCTACTCCATTTCTTCTGAGGGATTCCTGACCGCAGTAGTAGATATAATGGTCATCTGAGTTAAATTCACCCATTCTAGTCCAATTTAGTTCTCTGATTCCTAGAATGTCGACGTTCACCCTTGCCATCTCTTGTTTGACCACTTCCAATTTGCCTTAATTCATGGACCTGACATTCCAGGTTCCTATGCAATATTGCTCTTTACAGCATCGGATCTTGCTTCTATGAATAGTATGAAAAGGCAAAATGATAGGATACCAAAAGAGGAACTCCCCCACCACATCTTGAACATATTATCTGCAGAGATCTCTGGTGATAGCTCTATTCTGGGAACAGATCCACAATCTAAACGATTTTAGGCAGTTAGGAGGAAGGTCAAAGTCTCTTCCTTAATCTTTTGTGCCTTGATTGTTTTAAGCTAAAACTATTTTGCATATTAAAGAGACATTTTACAATGGCAAGTTTTGCTTCCCTACAGGTAGCAAGGCAGAGAATAGATCCATGAAAAGTACAAAAATGAAAACAAGGAGGGATGAACTGAAACAGGTGTTTTTAAATAAATGACAATAAATGTTCACTCTGTTATTGATGGAAAATTAATCAATCAGTCTGAGAAAGAGGGAAATTCTGTTCAAGCCAAAGTTGAGGATTATAACCCCGGAAGAACATCCCAGAAAGCTCTGAGAACTGTGCCACTCATTAGAAGTCAAGGCACAGTTATACTGTATACATTTTTTAGAGACAGAGGACTCTACATTAAATGATGTATAAATGACGATTTACACAATGTAGACCTAATTGTCATTGTGGCCATTACAAGTTCAAGAAGGAATATTATCTTTTAAGGAATTGTCTCGTTACTGCTAGAAGAATGTTGCTCTTTATGGTCACATAGATATTTCTGCCTATTGTGGAGGTTCGGTCAGCCCATAATGCAAGTACACAACATATAACGGTGAGGAGTTGTTGTTTAGTCACTAAGTTGTGTCCGACCCTTGAGACCCCGTAGACTGTAGCCTGCCAAGCTCCTCTGCCCATGGGATTTCCCATGTGAGAATACTGGAGTGGGTTGCCATTTATTTCTCCAGGGAATCCTCCCAACACAGAGATTGAACCCATGTCTCCTGCATTGGCAGGTGGATTCTTTACCACAGAGCCACCAGGGAAGCCCAAAGATGGTGAGAGAGGAGGCCAAAGGGCAGAGAAATTTTTTTATGTTTAAATTTTTCTTGTTTTGCCATTAAAAAATGCATTTTATTTTACACTACAAATTCCCTGTGCCCTTGAAGGCAGAAAAAAAAAAATAGAAGAACTGGAGCAAAGGTAAATACATAGCATGGAGCAACCTAAATGCCCATCAATGGATGACAGGATAAGCAAATTGTGAGAGATATATATTATTTAGCCATAAAGAAGGACATCTTGCCATTTGTGACAACGTGGATGAAACTTACAGGCATTATGCTAAGTGAAGTAAGCCATACAGGGGAAGACAAATAGCATAGGATCACACTTGTATGTAGAATCTAAAAATAAACCCAAACTGATAGAGTCAGAGAACAGGTTGGTGGTTGCCAGAGGTAGGGGTTAGGGCATAGGGAAAATGAGTGAAAGTGGTCAAAAGGTATAAGCTTCCTGTTATAAAATAAGTCATGGGTATGTGATAGTATACAGAAAAGTGACTACAGTTAATAATGCTCTGCTTAATGGCTCAGTCATGTCTGACTGTGACCCCATGGACTGTAGCCCACCAGGCTCCTGTGTCCATGGGGATTCTTCAAGCAAGAATACTAGAGTGGGTTGCCATGCTCTCCTCCAGGGGATCTTCCCAACCCAGGGATCAAACCCAGGTCTCCTGCATTGCAAGCAGATTGTTAACCATTTGAGCCACCAGGGAAGCCCAGAGTTAATAATACTGTATTGTATATTTGAAAGTTGCAAAGAGAGCACATTTTAAAAATTCTTAGCACAAGAAAAGAAAAATCATGTAATGATGGATTTTAACTATACTTATTGAGATTCCACCATATATACAAATATTGAATCATTATGTTATGGAATTAAAACTAATGATATATGTTAATTATATCACTTTTTAAAAGAGATATAATCTGATGTAGCCAATTAAATATTTGAAATAAAGATGGAAGGAATTCCCAGGTGGTCCAGTGGTTAGGACTCCACGCTTTCACTGTCAAGGGCCTGGGTTCAATCCTTGGTCAGGGAACTAAGATCCCACAGGCTGTTTGGCATGGCCAAAAAAGAAAAAATAATAATAATATTTATAAACAACCAGGTCCTACTGGTTCCCAGGTAAAGCACAGGGAACTATATCCAATCTCCTGGGATAAACCATAATAGACAAGAATATTTAAAAAAAGAAAATATAGATGTGTTAACAAAGAAAAGAAAGAAAGATGGAGGGAAATACTCCATGCATCAATCAAAAAAAATGACTTACAAAAAAATGCAACTTTTCTTTTTTTTTACAAAATAATGATACCTTGCTAGAATGTACACACTGAATCTAGAACAAAATGGGAAAAACTTTACACCTAACCCATTTGACAATGATTGGCACTTACTTAAGACTTTCTACCATTCTGCAATGATAATAAGATGGTATGAAACAACATTATGTAGGTGAAGTTTGCTAAAGTCACAAAACCTGTGACAGAGCCAGAGTCAAACCAAAGATTCTATGTGCTTTCCTCTTACCAATTCTACCTTAGTATCCTCCTTTTCAGGCTATATAATAATGTAGGAAAATATCTCTACAAATACATATTCAGGCCCATATGTATATAAAAGCAACATATATGTACATGTGTGCGTGCTCATGCTCAGCCACTTCAGTCATGTTCAGCTCTTTACAGTCCCATGGACTGTAGCCCACCATGCTCCTCTGTCCATGGGATTTTTCAGGCAAGCATACTGGAGTGGGTTGCCATTTCCTACTCCAGGGGGTCTACCCGACCTAGGGATTGAACCCACATCTCTTGCATTTTCTGCATTGGCAGGCAGATTCTTTATCACTGTGCTACCTGGGTGAGCCCCCAGAACAAATGAACATTCATAAATAGTCAATTTTGCTCTGAATATCAGAAATCTTAGATTTTTGTCTTGATTTGACACTAACTCAAATTGGGCAAGTTACTAAAAAATCCAAACAAAAAGCTTCATATTTGAGAATCATTAACTGAGAATCTGTTAACCACTCCTCTGACAACAATATTATGCCTTAGATATTGGTTTAATTATGCACAGAATGAAGTATGCATCCTGGCTGATACATGAAATGCCTTCTAAGTGATAATATACTCTGAATAGTAATGCTGAAAACTGGATCATCTGAAACTGTGATCTGGCATAAGATTACTGTCTAATGTCCACTTTCTTAGTAATAAAATGTTGGCCACTGCTGTGAAAAAATGGAGAAACAAACATTTTAAAAGTTTAGTAATATTGAGAAGAGACTGTGAAGAAGAAATAATGTCATACTTTGCTGATTGGAGAGTACGTTTCTGAAACTGCTTTGGAGAGCAATTACTAGAATATTTTAAAATAAAAAAAAAGTGCTTATTTTATGAGTGTTTACACTAGAGATTTGTCCCATCGGAGGTAAGTACAAAAATGTTTCATTCCTTTATTTGCATTGATATTTGTAGTAATTACAAATGGGATAAAAGCTAAATGTCTATCAAGTGGATATTGACAAAAACCACAGGATACCAAAAAATATTCTTCAATATTATATGTTTGTGATTAACATAGGTGTATGGGTTTGTCAATATAACGAAGGTAGATTGTTAAGTAATAAAAAAAAAACAAATGCAAAATGGTACACACAAGTTATATTTTAAAACACCATGTGATTTATGGTAAAGACAAAACTAAATCCATGGGAGAGATCTGGCTGATTTATAGCTATCTGAGGGAGGGAAGGGGCTTTGTAGTGATGTTCAAGGAAGATTTTATCTATATTGCTGAATTTTTTTTTTTTTTGGCTACACCACAAGACATGTGGGATCTCAGTTGCCTGACTAAGGATCAAACTCGTGTTCCCTGCATTGGAAACACCGAGCCTTAACCACTGGACCCCCAAGGAAGCCCTTAATGCTGTTTTTAGTGCGTATATATATATATATATATAATGTAAAGATTTTTCAAAGAGGAAATGCTCAAGAAAATGCCATATTTTAAAAAGTAGATAAATGATAATTCAGAGGAACACTCTTAGACCCTGAAAATCTGGCAGCAGAATTATTATGCATGGATACCTGGTAAGAGACCAACCTTGCTGCTTCTCTTTGCTGATGATATACTCCTCTGAGTAACTTTTAAGAAAAAAGAATGCATTCATTTTTTGTTTGCATCCATTTGAACAGAAGTGTATTGATCATTGGTTAATTGCTTCTGGTACGGTGACGTAAGCTTCTAGTATAGAAGAGCAGTAGTATAGAAGTTATTCAGCTGTTTGCTTAAAAAGAACATATCAGGATGAAAAGTGTCCCTGGCAGATGTGTATCTTACTAGGAAACACAGGGGCCAAGGAAAGTAACCAAGATGCTCACCATTTCACCTTAACCCTGCTCTAGTAGTCATCTCACTTCTATAAATTTCACTTTCTTAGCTGAATAATAGCTGAACTTACAGAGGGTGCCTTGTTTCCTCTGGCCAGTGTGCAAACCATCTGAAATTCTGTAGTTCAAGGGATGGGTTTTTTTAGCCTGGATGCTGCAGTATTATATTTAGATTTTAGAAAGCAGTGTACAGAACTGAAGAAGGAAACAGGGAGCTTTGGGTGGGCAAGGGAGAAAGTTGTTGTTCAGTTGCTCAGTCGTGTCCAACTCTTTTTGACCCCATAGACTGCAGCACACCAGGCTTCCCTGTTCTTCACCATCTCCCAGAGTTTGCACGAACTCATGTCCATTGAGTCGATGATGTTATCCAACCATCTTATCCTCGGTCGCCCCTTCTCCTCCTGCCTTCCATCTTTCCCAGCATCAGGGTCTTTTCTAGTGAGTCGGCTCTTCACATCAGGTGGCCAAAGTATTGGAGTTTCAGCTTCAGCATCAGTCCTTCTAGTGAATATTCAAGGTTGATTTCCATTAGGATTGACTGGTTTGATCTCCTTGCAGTCCAAGGGACTATCAAGAGTCTTCTCCAGCACCACAATTTGAAGGCATCTGTTCTTCGGCTCTCAACCTTTTTTGTGTCCAGCTCTCACATCTGTACATGACTGTTGGAAAAGCCATAGCTTTGACTATACGAACCTTTGTGGGCAAAGCAATGTCTGCTTTTTAATACGTTGTCTAGGTTGGTCATAGTTTTTCTTCCAAGGAGTAAGCAGCTTTAAATTTGATGGCTGCAGTCACCACCCACAGTGATTTTGGAGCCCAAGAAAATAAAATCTGTCACTGTTTCTATTGTTTCTCTATTTGCCATGAAGAGATGCCACGATCTTCATGTTTTGAACACTGAGTTTTAAGCCAGCTTTTTCACTCTCCTCTTTCACCAACAAGAGGCTCTTCAGTTCCTCTTTGCTTTCTGCTATTAGGGTGGTGTCATCTGCATATCTGAGGCTTTTGATATTTCTCCCAATAATCTTGATTCCAGTTTGTGCTTCATCCAGCCTGGCATTTCCCATGATGTATTCTGCATGTAAGTTAAATAAGCAGGGCGACAATATACAGCCTAGATGTACTCCTTGACCAATTTGGAAAGTAGGGCTCCAAACTCAAGATGTTTAGGCTGATAAAGGAGGTTTATGGTAAGGGTATTGTGTCAGTAAGTTTGTCTTCCGATGTTTAGGCTGATAAAGGAGGTTTATTTGGTAAGGATATTGTGTCAGTAAGTTTGTCTTCCCCATGTACAACTGGTTAGGCCTTGTGGACAATTATGGACAAATTGAGGCAAAGTCAAAGGGGTCCAGAATGCAGTTTCTAGATACCTCCTACACTGCTGTTAGCCGAAGCTGTGTGGATGATACAACAGCTGCCAAACTTTAGCAGGCACAAATCACCTGGAGGGTTTGTTAGAACATGGAGGCCAGGAATTTGCATTTATACCAAGTTTCCAAGTGTAATTAATGCTGCTGGTACTAAAACTATCAAAGGGATCTAGAATCCCCCAAAAGGGATTTGAAACTGCCAAGGTTCAGATTACATCTCAGATATACCTAACGGCTACATGTTATCACTGTGTGAGCATGCGAAGTCACTTCAGCTGTGTCCCATAGGGTCTGGACTGTAGTCCACAGGCTCCTCTGTCCATGGGAGTCTCCAGGCAAGAATACTGGAGTGGGTTGCCATAACCTCCTCCAGGGGATCTTCCCAACCCATGGATCAAACCCACATCTCTTACATCTGCTTCATTGGCAGGCAGGTTCTTTACCACTAATGCCACCTGGGAAGCCCATCTTACCAGTTGGATAATGCTAGACTTATCGTCAATACATTTTGTGAGGGAGAAACAAAACTTTTCTGTACCCAGTTCTTCTGGCTGGTCTAGAATTAAATTGATATGAGACAGATTAATAGAAGAAAATCAAACAAAATTTAACAGCATGGATACATGGGAGAGACCCAGGAGATCTGAGTAACTCACTGAATTAGCCAAAACCCACACCTTAAACATCATCTTCAGTTAACAACAAAAGAGGATGTTGGAGGTAGTGGATTGGGACTTCAAAGGGGAGGAAGGCAATTGACATGGAGGTGGAAAAGCAAGTGTTTTGTACACAAATGTTTGCTGGGCTGAGAGACCATGGGACACAGAGTAGACTCTTATCTCTAGGTGCTGCCTAAAATCTCCCCCACCACAGCTTTCCCATATTTACAGATATCTCTGGTGATAGCTCTATTTCAGGACTAGGCCCTCTAGCTAAATTGTTTTAGGAGACTAAAGGAACGTAGAAAAGAAAGACTTCCTAAGACTTTTGATTCTTAAAAATTGAATAATCCTCATGACAGACAGACACATTTTGGGGAGGCAATTTTTTCCCCTACACTTTCTAGGTAGATAAGTATTGAGGTTTTGAAACCCAGCAAGGCCTTGTGGGGCTCGTGGGCATGGAAGCCTTTCTTTCCCATTTTCTTGCTTCTATGAAACAGACTCCAGCCTCTATGACCTACCCTGAGTTCCAAAGGGTGGGTTCAAGCTGTTGTTAATCAAGGGAGGAGCAGCCAAGAAGCCACCCAAGGGAAGATTAAAGGGACTAGAGAAGCTCATCAAGGTTACCTGAGACCAGATTAAAGGAGTACAAGCCATGCACACACCTGAATCTTCTGAAACTCCATCCTTAAACTATTGCTATAAAACTTCCCATCACATCCTCCTGGGTTGGAACTCATAGTTGTTGAGGGCAGGAGCCAGCTCTGGCCCCCTTGCCTGGCAAAGCAATAAAGCTATTCCTTTCTACCTCCTTTCTACCAATATGCTACTGGAGATCAGTGGAGAAAAAAACTTCAGAAAGAATGAAGAGATGGAGCCAAAGCAAAAACAACACCCATTTGTGGATGTGACTGGTGATGGAGGCAAGGTCTGACACTGTAAAGAGCAATATTATATAGGAACCTGGAATGTTAGGTCCATGAATCAAGGCAAATTGGATGTGGTCAAACATGAGATGGCAAGAGTGAACGTCGACATTTTAAGAATTAATGAACTAAAATGGACTGGAATAGGTGAATGTAACTCAGATGACCATTATATCCACTACTGTGGGCAAGAATCCCTTAGAAGAAATGGAGTTACCATCATAGTCAACAAAAGAGTCTGAAATGGGATACTTGGATGCAATCTCAAAAACAATAGAATGATCTGATTCTTTCCAAAGCAAACCATTCAATACCACAGTAATCCAAGTCTATGCCCTGACCAGTAATGGTGAAGAAGCTGAAGCTGAATGGTTCTATGAAGACCAACAAAACCTTCTAGAACTAACACCCCAAAAAGATGGCCTTTTCATTATAGTGGACTGGAATGCAAAAGTAGGAAGTCAAGAAACACCTGGAGTAACAGGCAAATTTGGCTTTGGTGTATAGAATGAAGCAGGGCAAAGGCTACTAGAGTTTTGCCAAGAGAATGCACTGGTCATAGCAAACACCCTCTTCAAACAACACAAGAGAAGACTCTTCACATGGACATCACCAGATGGTCAATATCGAAATCAGATTGATGATATTCTTTGCAGCCAAAGGTGAAAAACCTCTATACCATCAGCAAAAAGAAGACCGGGAGCTGACTATGGCTCACATCATGAACTCCTTATTGACAAATTCAGATGTAAATTGAAGTAGGGGAAAACACTAGGCCATTCAGGTATGACCTAAATAAAATCCCTGACAATTATACAGTGGAAGTGAGAAATAGATTTAAGGGACTAGATCTGATAGAGTGCCTGATGAACTATGGACGGAGGTTCATGACATTGTACAGGAGACAGGGATAAAGAACATCCCCAAAAAAAGACATGCAAAAAAGCAAAATGGCTCTCTGAGGAGGCCTTACCAACAGTTGGGAAAAGAAGAGAAGCAAAAGGCAAAGGAGAAAAGTAAAGATATACCCATTTGAATGCAGAGTTCCAACGAATAGCAAGGAGAGATAACAAAGCTTTCCTCAGTAATCAGTGCAAAGAAATAGAGGAAAACAATAGAATAGGAAAGACTAGAGATCTCTTCAAGAAAATTAGAGATACCAAGGGAATATTTCATGCAAAGATGGGCTCAATAAAGGATGGAAATGGTATGGACCTAACAGAAGCAGAAGATATTAAGAAGAGGTGGCAAGAATACACAGAAGAACTGTACAAAAAAGATCTTCATGACCCAGATAATCATGATGGTGTGATCACACACCTAGAGCCAGATATCCTGGAGTGTGAAGTCAAGTGGGCCTTAGGAAGCAGCACTATGAACAAAGCTAGTGGAGGTGAAGGAATTCCAGCTGAACTATTTCAAATCCTAAAAGATGATGCTGTGAAAGTGCTGTACTCAATAAGCCAGCAAATTTGGAAAACTCAGCAGCAGCCACAGGACTGGAAAAGGTCAGTTTTCATTCCAATCCCTAAGAAAGACAATGCCAAAGAATGTTCAAACTACCACACAGTTGAGCTCATCTCACACGCTAGTAAAGTAATGCTCAAAATTCTCCAAGCCAGGCTTCAACAATACGTGAACCATGAACTTCCAGATGTTCAAGCTGGTTTTAGATAAGGCAGAGGAACCACAGATCAAATTGCCAACATCTGCTGAATCATCAAAAAAGCAAAAGATTTCCTAAAAAACATATATTTCTGCTTTATTGACTATGAAAAAGCCTTTTGTGGATCACAATAAACTGTGGGGAATTCTGAAAGAGATCGGAATACAAGCCCACCTGACCTGCCTCTTGAGAAATCTGTATGTAGGTCAGGAAGCAACAGTTAGAACTGGACATGGAACAACAGACTGGTTCCAAATAGGAAAAGGAGTATGTCAAGGCTGTATTGTCACCCTGCTTATTTAACTTTTATGCAGAATACATAATGAGAAATGCTGTGCTGGAGGAAGCACAAGCTAGAATCTAGATTGTTGGGAGAAACATCACTAACCTCCGATATGCGGATGACACCACCCTTATGCCAGAAAGTGAAGAAGAACTAAAGAGCCTCTTGATGAAAGTGAAAGAGCAGAGTGAATAAGTTGGCTTAAAGCTCAACATTCTAAAAACTAAGATCATGGCATCCTGTCCCATCACTTCATGGCAAATAGATGGGGAAACAGGGGAAACAGTGTCAGACTTTATTTTTTGGGTGCTCAAAAATCACTGCAGATGGTAACTGCAGCCATGAAATTAAAAGGTGCTTACTTCTCGGCAGGAAAGCTATGACCAACCTAGAAAGCATATTAAAAAGCAGAGACATTACTTTGCCAACAAAGGTCTGTCTAGTCACGGCTATGGTTTTTCCAGTGGTCATGTATGGATGTGAGAGTTGGACTATAAAAAAAGCTGAGCGCAAAGAATTGATGCTTTTTGAACTGTGGTGTTGGAGAAGACTCTTGAGTGTCCCTTGGTCTGCAAGGAGAGCCAACCAGTCCATCCTAAAGGAAATCAGTCCTGAATGTTCATTGGAAGGACTGATGCTGAAGCTGAAACGCTAATACTTTGGCCACCTGATGAGAAGAGCTGACTCATTTGAAATGACCCTGATGCTGGGAAAGATTGAAGGTGGGAGAAGGGGATGACAGAGGATGAGATGGTTGGATGGCATCACCAACTGAGTTTCTGTAGACTCCGGGAGTTGGTGGTGGACAGGGAGGACTAGTGCACTGAAGTCCATGGGGTTGCAAAGAGTTGGGTATGACTGAGCAACTGAACAGAACTTTCTACCTCACCCAAAACCTGTCTCCAAGATTCGATTCGGCACCAGTGCACAGAGGCTGTGTTTTGACATCAGTTTCAGGGACAAAGAGGTGAGCTTAGAGCTGAGATGTGTTTTTATTCTTACTGACTCCATTTCCTTAAAAACTAAAACAAAAACAAAAAACCAAACAATTAGTTGGAAGTGAGGAGGAAAACCTCAGAAAAGCAAAAACAAATTTATTACTTTAACTATCGGCGACTTTATTTTAATTTGAGATCACTTTTGATTTTCCTACTTTTCCATTTTCAATAGAGTTTTGATTCTCCAGCTAATGGTAGCAATTCATCTGTTTTAGGAACAAAATACATGGCAGTTAGAGGGTTGGAATTCAGCCATAATTGTCTTTTGAAGTTCAGGTGTCTTCAAGATAGAAAAATAAAATGCTATTTTAGGCAAAAGTATAAAAATGTACTTATATACATTTGTAAAACATATGTAAGTTTGTATATACATTTATAAAAATGTACTTTTATAACCTTGGAATAAGTACATTAAAAACTTTTTCTTTGAAATCTCTCTTTGTTACTGAGTCCCAGTCCAAGCTTGCTCTGCTCACCACACGACAGGCCAGTGAATCCAATTGACGAGGTGTTGAGGCAAGGAAAACAACTTTATTCGGAAAGAAGCTGACCAAGAAGATGGCAGTCTGGCACCTCAAAATATCCATCTTGTCTAGGTCTGGATGCCAAGTTCTTTTGTACAGTCACAGGAAAAGCAACGAGGAGCTAAAGTCAAAAGGTAGAATAGAGAGGGAGAGGCAGTGTGGAAGTAAAATGAAAGGATCTTCATTCTTGCAAAACATCTACAAAAGATAGAATGTATTAATCTCTTCTGTTCACAGGTGGATAGGGACCTATGAACTGAAGAAAGGCTCTTTAGTTTACAGTCAAGCAGAGGGGCAGGGTCCTCTGAGGCAAGCTATTAAGCATGATTATAACAACAAAAGCAAAAAGGAAAAGCAAGTCAAAGGGACAGTTCCCAACATGCAGTCAGAATTGGCTTCCTTCCTGCAACATTTTTAAAAGGTAGAAGAAAATGTGCATGAATAATGCGCAAGTAGAGTGTTCTGAGGTCTTGGGATGGTGTTAAATTCATTAGCCAAATAATACTGGGTTACCAAGTTCATATGGAAGAGTCAAAAAGCTTTATTTCTGACATAATTTTTATGTAAAGAAGACCTGTTTAGTTAGAGCCAACAAATGTAGGAAGAGGGGTGTAGCTGGCAACATACTTGACTTCACTGAAGCTGGTGAAAGGGAGCAGAATAGCACCCACAAATATGTCTCTTTGGCATAAGGATTATTTTGCACTGATTTGTTTTAAGCAGCTACAGACAGGAAAAGCTCTGGAAATGATAGTAGGAGTAACCCTTTTGTAAGAGACAGCTACATTAATTAGGGAAATCTCCATTTGGAAAGGGATCTGTCTTACTGCTCCAGGAAGAGAAGGATGACTCTAAATGCCTAGAAACTCTTATCAATGGAGAAAACAATAACTTAAATCTGCATAACAACCATACCCTATTTTCTGGGCTTTGCCTGAAAACTGTGCATAACTGGCCAACATCTTTCTTTTGCTTTTAACTGTAGATGGTATTTAAAGTAGCAGCTTGGGTCATATCTGGGAGTTATTGTGTCCCTGAGTCTCTTCCATGTGTACAGGAGGTATACATGTTATTAAACTTGTTTGTTTTACTCCTGTTAATCCATTTTTTATTACAGCAGGGGCATCAGCCAGGAGCCTAGAAGAGTAGAAGGAAAATTATGTCTCCTCCCTGCTACTGGGAACCTTGGGATTGTTTTGTCTTTCCCTTGGGATATTTCAAAGTCTCAAGTTGAGGAAGTGGCTTCTGAACTGAAAAAGAATACAATGTCAGAGTTTCTCTCCCTCTGTGGTTTCTTATTGTAAAGGTTACAGAAATGCTGTAGAGGATAAAGGGGAGCTGGGGTAAATCTAAAAATAATAAATGGACAGTACTCAGTAGGGGGTGCTTCCCAGATGGCTCAGCAATAAAGAATCCACTTGCCAATGCAGGAAATGCTGGAGACATGGGCTCCACCCGGGTGAGTAAGATGCCCTGGAGGAGGAAATGGCAACCCACTCCAGTATTTTTGCCTGGAAAATTCCACGGACAGAGGAGCTTGGCAGGCTATAGTTCATGAGGTTGCAAAGAGTCAGACACGACTGAGCATAGACACACACACAAGTAGAGGGTAAATCTATTGCATTGGAGAGCATATGGAGGAACCACAGAGAAAGAAGACAGTTGTTTAAGAAGCCAGTGGAGTATGAAGAAAAGGTCAGATTTGCTGCCAGGTCATTCTCCCTCACCTGTGTGAATGGCTAGCTGTCACTGGGGAGGCTGGAACTCATTTTTCTCTTTAGATGAGTAGCTGTTGACTAATGATGAAAGAATTGACTGGATAGGTGTGCTTTGAAGCCAGTTCTAGGATGTTAGGTGCAAGAGTCAACAAATTTCAAGCAGTAGAATAGATTAAACACATGATTTTCTATGATAATGTATAATGCTGCTGCTGCTAAGTCACTTCAGTCATGTCCGACTCTGTGCAACCCCATAGACAGCAGCCCACCAGGCTCCCCCATCCCTGGGATTCTCCAGGCAAGGACACTGGAGTGGGTTGCCATTTCCTTCTCCAAAACATGAAAATGAAAAGTCAAAGTGAAGTCGCTCAGTAGTGTCCGACCCTCAGCCACCCAATGGACTGCAGCCTTCCAGGCTCCCCCATCCATGGCACTTTCCAGGCAAGAGTACTGGAGTGGGGCGCCTTTGCCTTCTCCGGATAATGTATAATAGGGCACCTCAAAGTGAGTAGATGAAGGTCAGGAATTAGATTTAATCAACTCACCTGTTAGAACAAGGCTGCTGCTGCTGCTAAGTTGCTTCAGTCGTGTCCGACTCTGTGCGACCCCATAGACGGCAGCCCACCAGGCTCCCCCATCCCTGGGATTCTCCAGGCAAGAACACTGGAGTGGGTTGCCATTTCCTTCTCCAATGCGTGAAAGTGAAAAGTCAAAGTGAAGTCGCTCAGTCGTGTCCGACTCCTAGCGACCCCATGGACTTCAGCCTTCCAGGCTCTTCTGTCCATGGGGTTTTCCAGGCAAGAGTACTGGAGTGGGGTGCCATTGCCTTCTCCTAGAACAAGGCAAAAGGTAGAAATGACAGGGAAGGGGAATGCTCATGTGAACTGATAACCTCTTGAGAAAAGTGTAATTTTTCTGATCCAGCAAAGTGATTACAATATATTCAAAAGGAACAGGAGAAGAAGACCTAATGGATAACCATGGAGGATTAAAAATTCACTGTGGTGACCCAAGGACAGAAAAGCAGGTAAAACCAAGGAGGGTCTTGGAATGCAGGAACAGAAAAACCAAGCCTTTATCATCCTTCCCTCCCCTATGTTGTAACTATTAATGAATTTCAGGTCCTCCTGAGCAGTATAACCTGTCAAACTCCACAGGGAGAAGGTATTTGCCTTACTCGTCCTTCCACCCAGTATATGCGCCTCATCCAATCAGCAAATGACCCACAAGACCCCTATCGCACTCCTTGTACCCTGGGTATAAAAGTGGACTAAGGACCCCCATTCAATGTTGGTTCTCCCTTGAACTGGCTGACTGTTCTAACAGCATCTCCCACTCTAATAAACTTTATTCTTCTCTCAGTCTGCCTCATGTCTGGAAATTCTTTTGAGTGTCTTTGAGTGTCTCCTGTGGAGGTACGGGTCAGCAGTGGCCTGCCACAGGGTCAGGGACTCTGGGTGCAGCAGACCTGGGTATGGCGTAAGCCCTCTTAGAGGAGGTCGTCATTAACCCCACTATCGAGCCACCGGAACTTACACAGGACTGGGGAAACAGACTCTTGGAGGGCACAAACAAAATCTTATGCACACCAGGATCCAGAAGACCCAGGAGACCTGCACCCAGATCATGACATTAAACAACTAGTGATCTTTCTTGTCGAAACACAATTGCATTGAACAAGTTAAACTGGCAAGGAAGACCTTACCCAATGCCATGGAAACTGGGTCAAGACTAGCACAATAGGGGAGACAGATTTAATTCAATTGCCCTGAAACAAAAGGCAGGAGATTTTTTAAGTGCTGGAGTGAGCTACTGGTTTAGTACTGAAGGACATTAGGGAGAGGTTGTTCAACATGATTACTCCATCTATGAAGTTAGGTTCTTACCCTCCCAACCAAGATTATTTCAAAGAGATGACTCCTATTTCCTTGAAAAAGATATTGTTAGCTGGAAAACTGGAAAGAAGAGTTATCTCTAAAGGAGAAGAGAAAGAATTTATCATTCCAAATTTTCTAAAGTTAATGCTCTAAGAACAGAAAAATCAAGGCCTATAGGTATGTAGACGCTTGTCTAAAGTTAGTTAAGCTCAGGGGAAAATTAAGGCAATCTTGGTCACTCTAAAAAGAATTCAGCACATATTCTTTACAGAGTTGTAACACTCTACAAATAAGATTCATTTCAATGTTCTGTAATATGTCACATATAAAGACAGTATGTTACAAAAAGTTAACATAATAATTCAAATGCTAACTCCTGATTTTAACACAAAAAAGATTATAAAAATAGAAAGTGAAAGCATTAACAACTAAACTTAAAACTACCGCCCAAAACAACTCAAACCAGTCATAGACAGTTTATTCTAGGATGGCAAAATTAGTTTTAAAAAGAGAAAATTGTGAAGTAACATAAAATTGAATAATAAAAGAAAAGAAATAACTGTGGAGACACATAACAGTAAAAATAAAAAGATAATACTACCAATACTCATATATTTGTCAAGCTATATTATTTATGAAAGATATATGCAAAATGCCAAAACTATTCTAAGAAAGCAATTGAATAGACCAATAAATAGGATACAATTTTTTTTTTTTGCCACACTGCACCCACAACATGTGGGATCCTAGTTCCCTGACCAGGGATTGAACCTGTGCCCCCTGAAGTGGAAGTGCAGAGTTTTAGTCACTGGACTGCAAAGAAAGTACCTAAATATTGTACAATTTTTAAACTTTTGGTTGAAATATATAGTATAACACATAGACGTACAAAAACCTTAGGTGTATAGTAAATTTTTACAAAGGAAGAACCACACAGATCAAGAAATACATGTTATCAGCATCCCAGATGCCTCCATCATGGCCCTTCCCACTGAAAACACCCATCTTCCGAAGGAATTACTCTCCTGACTGATCACTATAGATTACTTCTGACTATTTTTGACTTAATATAGAAAATAAACCATATTTTATATTTATATATATGGCTTTTTCATACTGTTCATGGCGTTCTCAAGGCAAGAATACTGAAGTGGTTTGCCATTCCCTTCTCCCGTGGACCACGTTTTGTCAGAACCCTCCATGATGACCCATCAGTCTTGGGTATCCTTACACGGCATGGCTCATAGTTTCATTGAGATAGACAAGGCTGTGCTCCATGTGATCAGTTAGATCAGTTTTCTGTGATTGCAGTTTTCATTCTGTCTGCCCTCTGATGGCTAAGAGGCTTATGGAAGCTTCCTGATGGGAGAGATTGACTGAGGGGGAAACTGGGTCTTGTTCTGATAGGCAGGGCCATGCTCAGTAAATTTTTAATCCAATTCTCTGATGGGGCTGTGTTCCCTCCCTGTTGTTTGATGTGAGGCCAAACGATGGTGGAGGTAATGAAGATAATGGCAACTTCAAAACACCACCACAAACCAAAGCCTCAGCCAGAGACTCCTGGGCAATCATGGGCAAGTCTGAGTCAGTCTCTTGTGATATCACTGCTCCTTTCTCCTGGGTCCTGGTATGCATAAGATTCTGTTTGTGCCCTCCAAGAGTCTGTTGCCCCAGTCCTGTGTAAGTTCTGGTGGCTCAATAGTGGAGTTAATGGTGACCTCCTCTAAGAGGGCTTACGCCATACCCAGGTCTGCTGCACCCAGAGCCCCTGACCCTGTGGCAGGCCACTGCTGATCTGTACCTCCGCAGGAGACAAACACTCAAAGGCAGATCTGGCTCAGTCTCTGTGGTGCACACAACGTTTTATTTGAGCCATCTGAGTGTCTCTGGCAGGTATTGGGTTTGATTCTAACATGATTTTGCCCCTCCTGCCAACTTGTTGGGGCTTCTCCTTTGCTCTTGGACGTGGGGAATCTTTTTTTGGTGGGATCCAACATCCTCCAGTCGATGGTTGTTCAGCAGCTAGTAATAAGTTTGGAGTTCTTGCAGGAGAAGATGAGCGTATGTCCTTCTACTCCACCATCTTTCGTCTCGTAGCTGTAAGTGTCCAGGAGTCTCCAGCGGAGGCGTGGGTCAGCAGTATCACTATGAACAAAGCTAGTGCAGGTGATGGAATTCCAGTTGAGCTATTTCAAGTCCTAAAAGATGATGTCAAGGCTGTATATTGTCACTGTGCTTATTTAACTTATATCCAAAGAACATCATGTGAAATGCCAGGCTGGGTGAAGCACGAGCTGGAGTCAAGACTGCTGGGAGAAATATCAGTAACCTCAGATATGAAGATGACACCAACCTTATGGCAGAAAGCGAAGAAGAACTAAAGAGCCTCTTGATGAAAGTGAAAGAGGAAAGAGAAAAATTGGCTTAAAACTCA
This sequence comes from Ovis aries, assembly GCF_016772045.2. Classification (NCBI taxonomy): domain Eukaryota; kingdom Metazoa; phylum Chordata; class Mammalia; order Artiodactyla; family Bovidae; genus Ovis; species Ovis aries. Next base: position 24,722,179 of record NC_056080.1, on the reverse strand, counting down.
ACATTCACAAAACTAAGATCACGGCATCTGGTCCCATCACTTCATGGCAAATAGATGGGAAAACAATAGAAACAGTGAGAGACTTTATATTTTGGGGCTCCAAAATCACTGCAGATGGTGACTGCAGCCATGAAATTAAAAGACACTTGCTCCTTGGAAGAAAAGCTACGACCAACATAGACAGCATGTGAAAAAGCAGAGACATTGCTTTGCCAGCAAAGGTCTGTCTAGTTAAAGTTCTGGATTTTCCAGTGGTCAGGTATGGATGTGAGACTTGGACTATAAAGAAAGCTGAGTGCCAATGAATTGATGCTTTTGAACTGTGGTGTTGGAGAAGACTCTTGAGAGTCCCTTGGACAACAAGGAGATCCAACCAATCCATTCTAAAGGAAATCAGTCCTGAAGAGTCATCGGAAGGACTGATGTTGAAGCTGAAACTCCAATATTTTGGCCACCTGATGTGAAGAACTGACTCATTGGAAAAGACCCTGATGCTGGGAAAGATTGAGGGCAGGAGAAGGGGATGACAGAGGATGAGATGGTTGGATGGCATCACTGACTGGATAGACATGAATTTGAGTAAGCTCTAGGAGCTGGTGATGGACAGGGAAACCTGGCATGCTGTAGTCCATGGGGTTGCAAAGTGTCGGACATGACTGAGTGACTGAACTGAACTGAACATTGCTTTTCCCACTCAGTATTATATTTCTGGCATTTGTCCAAGTTTCAGAAGCGGTCCACTGGAGAGGAAAATAGCAAACCACTTCAGTATCCTTGCCTTGAGAACCCCATGAACAGTATGAAAAGACAAAAATATATGATACCAGGAGATGAGCCCCCCAGGTCAGTAGATGTCTAATATACTATTGGGGAAAAGCCCAGAAATAGCTACAGTAAGAATGAAGGGACTGGGCCAAAGTCAAAATGATGCTCAGTTGTGGATGTGTCTGGTGGTAAAAGTAAAGTCTGGTGCTGTAAAGAACAGTCCTATATAGGAACCTTGAATGTTAGGTCTATGAATCAATGGAAATTGGTCAAGCGGGAGATGGCAAGAGTGATCATCAATATTTTAGAAATCAGACAACTAAGATGAATGTGAATGGCCAAATTTAATTGCAGCTGAAAATGGAGAAGCTCTACACAGTCTGCAAAAACAAGACCTGGAGTGCCGGGGTCCAGCCCCGGTGGATCCAGGGAATTTGAAGGGTGGACGGTGTTGGCGTGAGAAAAACGTATATATTGATTGATATAAGATTATTAAGAAACAATAGCATAGTAGGAAAATTAAGTGGAGAAAGAGGGCTGAACAACTTGGATTAAGTGGAAGGCCAATAAAATTCCAGACAAGGAATTTGCACCATCTACGTTGGGCCACCGGCGCTCACTTGGCTTGAATATTTAAGGGTGCCTCGCCTTAGGCTCCCTTTCGCGCGGGTCTTAACAGCCAGGGCAAGTAAGTAGACTTGGCGAGCCTCCGTGCCCCAGATGGGAATTCAACCTGAAGTTAAAGTAAACAGCAGAGGGAGGGAAAGGGAAAAAAGGAGAGAGGGAGACACAGGGGAAACCAGTCCAGCAACTGGCTCCATCCTCTATTGTTCAGAAGGCCTTTTATACTTTTGATAAAACATGGAGATCAATGGGTAACACAAAGTTATGCAGCGTTAGCAGTCCAGACACTTATCAAAACCAGGCTTTTCTCTCTGCATACCTAATTGTATACACAAGTCTTAGGTAATTTACATCATCTTCCAGCCAAAAGGGCCAATTAATATTTTACAGCCTTTTTTCTGATAAGGGTTTGTCAACCAGAAGACTTATTTGTGTTGATCTTTCCAAGGTCTAGTGCCACTCTCAGAAAGCACTAAATAAAGTTACATTCTTACACAGCAAAGATACAGCAACTTATAACAAGTGGAGGGAGTACAGTGATTTACAGCAAAAGAGAAGCAATTAACTCAAAAGTCTAGTGTTGCTAACATCAAAACTACTATGTATCTTTTTCTACATCCTGCTTACATTGAGTAACATCCTTCCAGGTGCCTAAAAGATAAAGAATATGGAGGCCTGGCAGGAGTCATTAAGTCAACAGTGAAAGCCCTCTACCAATATAATTTTTAACTCTTTAGAAAAGGCTCTGTATCTTTAAGATGCTTTCAAGCTTTGTGCCTCTCACGGTTGGGGGGCTGTAAGCAATTCACAAGCTGTAAGAGGTCTGGGGAACCTGTTAGGCAAGCTAGAGAGCTATCAGAGGGGGTTAACTGAAACATCCCTTTCAAATGCAGACGACTAAAGCCCTGAGTTGACTTTTTCCAGAGAATATTAGAAAAGTGGAAAAGCAGGCAGATTCTTATTTTGGGGGGGAGGATGCTCAGGAAATTCCAGGGGGAAAACCTGAGGTCTGATTAGCCTTGCCATCAGAGCTCTTGCTGCATGACCTTGTCACGGGTAGAATTCCTCACGCTGGCTCCCGACACTGGACCTTACTCTGGCTCAGATCATAAGCTCCTTACTACAAAATACAGACTTAAATTGAAGAAAGTAGAGAAAATCACTAGGCCACTCAGATATGACCTAAATCAAGTTCCTTATGATTATACGGTGGAGGTGTGGAATAGTTTCAAGGGATATGATCTGGTAGAAAGACTGCCTGAAAAACTAAAGATGGAGGTTCAGAACAAGGTATAGGAGGTGGTAACCAAAACCATCCACAAGAAAAAGAAATGAAAAAAGCTAAATGGTTGTCTACAGAGGTCTTACAAATACCTGAGAACGAAGAGAAGCAAAAGGCAAAGGAAAGATATACCAATCTGAATGCAGATTTCCAAAGAACAGCAAGGAGTAATAAGAAAGCATTTTCAAGTGAACACTGCAAAGAAATAGAGGGAAAAAATAGAATGGGAAAGACTAGAGTTCTCTTCAAGAAAATTGGAGATACCAAGGGAACATTTCATGCAAAGATGGGCACAATAAAGGACAGAAACTATAGGGACAGAACAGAAGCAAAGAATTTTAAGAAGAGGTGGCAAGGAGATACAGAAGAACTGTTCAACAAAGGTCTTTATGACCCAGATAACAGCGATGTTGTGATCACTCACGTAGAGCCAGACACCCAAGAGTGCGAAGTCAAGGGGGCCTTAGGAAGCATTCCTAGGAACAAAGCTAGTGGAGGTGATGGAATTTCAGCTGAGCTATTTCAAACCCTAAATGATGATGTTGTTAAAGTACTGCACTCAATTGGCCAGCAAATTTGGACCACTCAGCAGAGGACACAGGACTGGAAAAGGTCAGTTTTCCTTCCATCCCAAAGAAGTACAATGCAAAAGAATATTCAAACTATCATATAATTGCCTGGGAAAATTTGAGCCTCGGAAGGAGACTAGTCGACCCAGCTCAGCACAGTGTTGTCACAGGATCTACTAAGATTCAAGGAAAGGTCCAAATGCCAATCCTGCAGAAGCTCCCACGGAACACTGCCCACCCTGGCGCTGCCTCTGCTGTCTGCCTGGAACACAGAAGCTCGTGACAGGAAGTGAGTGCCTCCTACACACGCTGTGGGTGAGATGCCATCTTCAAGAGCTGCTGTGATTTTTGAGAACTGCAATGTAGGGTGCCCAGAGGGAGGAGACCCAGGTCTCAGCAGATGTCAAACTGTGAGGTGCTGTGAGTTACAAGTGCCAGGACAGAAGTCTGGCACGACCAAGCCCTTTCCCTCTGAAGAGGGGGCCTGACAACTCCCGGCCACCCCCGCCACTGCTCTCCCCTGGAAGATGCGGGCCTGTATCTTAAGCCATCTGCTTCACCCAGGTGGTCTCTGAGAGGAAGGCTTCGGTCCGGGGCTGGTGGACTCCAGTTCTGCTCAGTAGAGGGAAAGCCCTGGACTCTGTGCAGTGATGGATGGAACTTTGGGGGAACTGAGGGTCTCCACACCCCAAAAAGGCAGCCACGCCTAAACCCCACCCACTGTGACTTGGCTGGGGAACATCTGGGCAGCATCCTGACAACTCTAAAGGGTGAGGGGTTCCCTCACTGCATTCTCAGATGTGGGACACTCAGGGAGGAGGGGACCTCGGTCTGAGGGGTTGGTAGCTGGTCAGTACAGGGAGGATGTCAGGGCTCAGGAGGAGCAAGGGTGATGACCATCCTCCCCGACACATGGGCGAATCAGAACCCTCCCCTGCAGTCAGCACTTCCTCCCGGCCAAACACAGGGAAGAGAGGCTGCAGTCAGAGTGGGGAGGTTAGAGCGTGCTTACAGAAGGGCGGGTCCCGGGACCCTTAGGTGGGAGGCTGAGCGATCCCTCCTCTCCTTCTCCAGAGTCACAGGGTCACACACACACACACACACACACACACACACACACACACACACACGGGTGAATCAGGACCCTCCCCTGTGGTCAGCACTTCCTCCTGGCCAAACTCAGGAAAGGTGGGTGGGGTCTGAGAGGACAGGTTAGACCTTGGTTGTGATGGTACAGCCAAGAGGCAGCAGAAGGGAGGATCCCAGACCCTTTGGAGAGGGACTTATCACTCCTTCCTCCACTCCTCTGGGTGACAGGGAAGGTGCCAGTGTCTAATACAGAGTAAGAGGGGATTAGGAAAAGAAATGCAAAAAGCAACGGCTGTCTGAAGAGGCCTTACAAATAGCTGTGAAAAGATGGGAAGGGAAAAGCAAAGGAGAAAAGGAAAGATATACCCATTTGAATGCAGAATTCCAAAGAATAGCAAGAAGAGATAAGAAAGTCTTCCTCGGCAATCAATGCAAAGAAATAAAGGAAAAGAATAAATGGGAAAGACTAGCGATATCTTCAAGAAAATTAGAGATACCAAGGGAATATTTCATGCAAAGATGGGCTCAATACAAGACAGAAATTGTAGGGACTTAACAGAAGCAGAAGATATTAAGAAGAGGTGGCAAGAATACACAGAAGAACTGTACAAAAAGATCTTCATGACCCAGATAATCATGATGGTGTGATCACTTACCTAGAGCCAGATATCCTGGAATGTGAAGTCAAGGTGGCCTTAGGAAGCAGCACTATGAACAATGCTAGTGGAGGTGAAGGAATTCCAGTTGAGCTATTTCAAATACTGAAAGATGATGCTGTGAAAGTGCTGAACTCAATATGCCAGCAAATATGGAAAACTCAGCAGTGGCCACAGGACTGGAAAAGGTCAGTTTTCGTTCCAATTCCAAAGAAAGGCGATGCCAAAGAATGCTCAAAGTACCACACAATCGCACTCATCTCACATGCTAGTAAAGTAATGCTCAAAATTCTCCAAGCCAGGCTTCAGCAATACGTGAACCGTGAACTCCCTGATGTTCAAGCTGGTTTTAGAAAAGGCAGAGGAATCAGAGATCAAATTGCCAACATCTGTTGGATCATCAAAAAAGCAAGAGAGTTCCAGAAAAACATCTATTTCTGCTTTACTGACTATGCCAAAGCCTTTGACTGTGTGGATCACAATAAACTGTGGAAAACTCTGAAAGAGATGGGAATGTCAGACCACCTGACCTGCCTCTTGAGAAACCTGTATGCAGGTCAGGTCAGGAAGCAACAGTTAGAACTGGATGTGGAACAACAGACTGATTCCAAATAGGAAAAGGAGTACATCAAGGCTGTATATTTTCACCCTGCTTATTTAGCTTATATGCAGAGTACATCATGAGAAATGCTGCGCTGGAAGAAGCACAAGCCGGAATCAAGATTGCCAGGAGAAATATCTCTAACCTTAGATATGCAGATGATACCACCCTTATGGCAGAAAGTGAAGAAGAACTGCAGAGCTTCTTCATGAAAGGGAAACAGGAGAATGAAAAAATTGGCTTAAAGCTCAACATTCAGAAAACCAAGATCATAGTATCCGGTCCCATCACTTCATGTCAGATAGATGGGGAAACAGCGGAAACAGTGGCTGACTTTATTTTTCTGGGCTCCGAAATCACTGCAGATGGTGATTGCAGGCATGAAATTAAAGGACGCTTACTCCCTGGAAGGAAAGTTATGACCAACCTAGATAGCATATTTAAAACCAGAGATATTACTTTGGCAACAAAGGTCCATCTAGTCAAGGCTATGGTTTTTCCAGTGGTCATGTATGGATGTGAGAGTTGGACTGTGAAGAAGGCTGATTACCGAAGAATTGATGCTTTTGAACCGTGGTGTTGGAGAGGACTCTTGAGAGTCCCTTGGACTGCAAGGAGATCCAACCAGTCCCTTCTAAAGGAGATCAGTCCTGGGTGTTCTTTGGAAGGAATGATGCTAAAGCTGAAACTCCAATACTTTGGCCATCTCAGGTGGAGAGTTGACTCATTGGAAAAGGCTCTGGTGCAGGGAGGGATTGGGGGCAAGAGCAGAAGGGGACAGCAGAGGATGGATGGCATCACCGACTCGATGGACCTGAGTTTCATTGAAGTCCGGGAGTTGGTGCTGGACAGAGAGGCCTGGTGTGCTGCAATTCATGGGGTTGCAAGGAGTTGGACATGACTGAGCAACTGAACTGAACTGAACTGATGGTTAACCTTAGTTTCCTGAAGTTATCTGGTCATATCTAAGTCTACCTGTGTCTGTCAAATATGACTTTCCACTCAAAGTCTCAGTAGTATAATCAATGTTTCCACTTGTGTCCCACGATAAGAACAGATTATTACTTAACTTTTGAATAATACCTATTTTCCTAAGAAAATAAGAACACAGAGAGTTTCTAATTTCTGGAGTGATATGGTAGAGAGAGAAAAATTAATGTTTCAATTCTAATGACAAAGGTACAATTTATCAAATTGGAAAATTATCACCAATTTGTAATTCATTAAGCCCCAATTTCCTATTTCTTATATTGCTAGAGTGCAGTTTTTGTATTATTTCTGTCAATCCTCCCTGATGTTTGTGGGTCATAGGGACAATGATAATTTCAAGAAGCCTGCAAGGTTTTGCTTAAAGCTTGTATAATCTGCCCAGGGAAACGTGTGCCTGGATCACAGTTGATAAACCAAGCCGAGAACACATATTCTCACAATTTCTTTGCCACTGTAAGGGAATCAGCCTTGCAGCAAGGGAAGGCTTCAACTCATCCAGAAAATATAGGAATGACAAGAATATTTTGATGAGTCATCTCTTCTGTTCAGTCTCTCGGTAGTGTCTGACTCTTTGTAACCCCATGGACTGCAGCACGCCAAGCTTCCCTGTCCATCTCCAATTCCCAGAGCTTACTCAAACTCATGTCCATTGAGTAGGTTATGCCGTTCAACCATTCCATCCTCTGCTGTTCCCTTCTCTTCCTGCCTTCAATCTTTCCCAGCATGGGGGTCTTTTCCAATGAGTCAGTTCTTCACATTAGGTCTCCAAAGTACTGGAGCTTCAGCGTCAGCATCAGTCCTTCCAATGTATATTCAGGACTGATATCCTTTAGAATTGACTGGTTAGATCTCCTTGCAGTCCAAGGGACTCTCTTGAATCTTGCCCAAGGGGAACAAGATGGCAAGAGGAGTCGGTGGAGGTGGAATACATCTCTCCCCACGGATACATCAGGAATACACCTTCAGACAGAGAAGTACATGCAGATTACCAGCTTAGAGTGGACAGGAGTACATGACCAGCAGAAAAGCATATATAGACCCAAGCAAAACTTAAGGTCAAGCCCCGAGTCTTTAGAGTGGGTCCATGGCTCCAAGATCCTAGACTACCAGAGCACTAACCTTAGGATATCAAATAGTGAGAACTGACACAAAGGAAACCACTTGGAAGACAAGACCCAGCATCACCAAACCACTGATAGCACCCTGTGCAGGACGCCTCATCTAAACCACAAAGAAAAGAAAAATACAAACCTGATCATCAAAACAGAATTACCACCTACTCAGCCTTGCCCATCAGAGGAACAAACAAACATAGAAAAAAAAAAAAAAACTCTGCACAAATCTCACTCTATAAGAAGCTTACACAAACCACTGGACCAACTTTAGAGGGCAGAAACAAAAAGGAAGAAGGAATTCAACCTTGAAGCCTGGGAAAAGGAGACCTGAAACACGATAACTAAAATAATAATAATAATAATGGAAAGAGCAGAGAAATACTACACAAATGAAGGAACAAACCAGGAAAACAGAAGTCCAAATAAATGAAGAGGAAACAGGCAAACTACTGGAAATGAATTCATTGCTAAAGGGAATGCAGTGACACTGATACTTTGGAAACTGTCTGGCAAATTCTTTTAAGCTAAATATAGTCTCATCACATGATCTAGCAAATGAACGTTAAGGTATTTACTCAAAAGAGCCAAAACCTTGTGGTCATCCAAAAACGTTCAACCAAATTTTAATAGCAGAATAAGTCATAGCTGCCAAAAACCAAAATCAGCAAAGATGACCTTCAGTAGATGAGTGGGGAAACAAACTATGGTAAGCTTCATGGAATGCTATTCAGTCCTGGAAGAAAACATTTCAAAGCATAAAAAGCTATAGAGACAATTCAATGTATATTGATTAGCAGAAGGAGCCAGTATAAAAAGCCTACATACTGTATGATTCCATCAATGTTGCAGTCTGGAAAATGCAAATCTTTAGAAAGAGTAAAACGTTCAGTAGTTGTCAGGGGTTCCAAGTGAGGTTTTGAGGGATGGACAGATGGAGCATGGGAGATCCATAGGGCATTCACACTCCTCTGCACGACACCGTGTTGGCTGAGTTGATAATATCATGCATCTGTCAAACACTAAAGAACTGTAAAACACAAAAGTAAAATGTATTGTAAACAGTGGACAATAGGTAATAATGACATATTGACATTAGTTGATCAACTGTAAAAAACAAACTTGTATCCATTGAACCAATACAAGATAATAATAATAGAAGATACCAAGTGGAGGAAGAGAGTGGCTATATGGGTCCTCTCTATACTATCTGCTGAATGTTCTCCAATCCTAAGTCTGTTCTTTTAAAAAAGAAATACAAAGGGGCAACAAACACATAAACACATGAAAGAGGAGCTACATCACTCTTCATGAAATAAATGCAGATCAAAATTACAATGACGTGTCACTTCATAGAGGTCAGAATGGTCATCATCAAAATTTCTACAGGCATCAAATGCTGGGGAGAGTTTAGAGAAAACGGGGGAAGGGAAATTGATATAGCCACTATGGAGAACACTAGGGAAGTTCCTTTAAAACTAGGATTAAAACTATCATATGACCCAGCAATAGAAATACTGGGCATATACACTGAGAAAAGAAGAATTGAAAAGACACCTGTATCCAATGTTCATTGCAGCACTGCTTCCAATAGACATGACATGGAAGCAAAGTAGACTTCAACTGACAGATGACTGGATAGTGAAGTTGTGGTAGCCACATACAATGGAATATTAGCCATAAAAAGGAGCAAATTTAAGTCACTTGTAGTGAGGTGGATGCACCTAGAGCCTGTTTACAGAGTGAAGAAAGTTAGAAAAGTAACGTGCATTAACGCATATACATGGAAAGTAGGAACGGTACTCACGAGCCTATCTGAAGGACGGGAATAGTGACATGGATGTGGAGAATGGACCTGTGGACACAGCAAGGGAAGGCGTGGGTAGGACGAACTGAGAGTGTGGAACTGACAAATATAGAGTCCCATGTGTCCAAAAGATAGCTGGCGGGAAACTGCTATATAATACAGGGAGCTCAGCCTGGTGCTGTGTGCCAGCCTAGAGGGGTGAGATGAGGGTGTGGGAGGAAGTCTCATCAGGCAGGAGGACTATGTATACGTAACGCTGATGCATCCTGTTGTATAGCAGAAACAACACAACATTACAAAGCAAGTACCTGTTGATTAAAACAACTTTTTAAAAGTCTACTAATTTAAAACTAGAAAAAAATATCATAAGAACACAAAGCCAGCACAGAGTTACATGTACCAATTGAGAATGAATAAACGTCAGCAATAATGAATAGTAAACTCTCACGGTAAGAATTTGATCCTCGAATTAAAATTCTTAGGAAACAGGCACAGAAAATATTGACACATATAACTAACTTCAGAAAGCTGGCATAAAAAAGATCAGCACAGCAAAATCAAGAGACTGATCTGGAAGTACCGACAATATTCAGACCATGTAATAGAAAACACACCATAAACAAAAGCAACAATATGAAAAATGTAGATGCAAAGAAACCTTAGAAAAATGTATGCAGTCTACACGAAGGCAATAAGAAGAATTTCCTGAGCCCCTTAGGAAAAAGAAGTCTCAAACAGAATAGTATGTTATGCGTATTCATGAGGACATATTTTAAGAATGTCGATTTTCCTTAAATCATTTACAGATTTAGTACCACATCCAGAGTAGCTGAGACCACAATCAAAGGTCGGGGGATGATTTCCTGTACCCAGAACAAACCATGGAAAACTTATACAAGGAATAAGGACAACTAGCAGCAAAAGCAAGAACACAAAAGAAATAATCCCTGAGGAACAATAAGTCTCCACTGAACTTGACCCTCTGAGTGCCCAGGTCGGGGAGTATTCTGAGACTAACACAGGTGTGTAGCCCACAGAGGAAACAGACAACAGGATCAGCTGGAAAAGGCTTTAAACTGGAGCAGTTGATTCTTCCCCTGGGTCATGGGATCATGAGCCTCTACTGCTTCACTGAAGGAACCTGAGGCAGCATCTCAGAGCCCCATCCCAGGATCATGGGGCACCAAAGTTTGGGATGGACATGGCAGTATGGCCCAGAGGTCATGCAATAACCAGCACAAGCTTTGTTAGTGGATGACAACTGGCCCTTGTAAATGGTCAGCTTAAGAGACTGTCACACATGGACTAAAAGAGCAAAGCTTGTATCACTGTAATTGTATAAAAGGACAGGAAATCATCTCAAAATGTTCGAGCAATGCCCCTGCACTCGACTAAGAGCTGACAGTGAGAACCGTCAGGCTAAGGAGCCCCTTCACTTTCTCTGCTGGGATTGTGTGGGGCATGGTTGGGGACAGGGGTGGTTTTATACCAGAAAGTTAGGATTTCCAGGCTCCATCTGCAGTCAATATAAAGATCCTGAGTGAGATGTCAGGGGTTCCACATCACAGAAGCCATTCTCCCATCCTTCCCTCTCACCTTACCTGCGGCAGCCATTTCCAGGAAGCCTTAGGCAGAAGCAATCAGATGAGATGCTGGTGCGTTTTTCATCAGGAGTCTGGGGATTGACATCTTCCAGGTGAAGCCTTGCCCTCAAGTCAGCAGATGGCACGTAACACAGCATTACGGTCAGGGGAAGACAGGGATAGTGGACAGAGAGCATCACTCAGCACACATGTGCCCCAGAGTGCCCTCACTGTCTGTCTCAGCAGCTCCAGGAAGGCTGTCAGGCTTGGGCTCCCAAATTCTTCCTGCTTGGTTTACTGAGAGAAGTGAGAGGCAAGGAGTGAGGCCAGTTGACTGAGATCAGCAAGGACATCCCAGGACCCACTATGAGTCAAAGAAGGGACCACATCCCCCCTCTTGCCGGAAACTCCCCCGGAACCCCGCCCACCCAGGCCCTGCCCCTGCTGTCCTCCTGGAGCCCAGAAGCACGATAGGAAGTGACGGCCCCTATCCACGCTGGGGTGCGATGTCATCTTTGAGAGGGCTGCTGTCTTTGAGACCTGCTGTAGCTGTGCCCAGAGGGAGGAGTCCGAGGTCTCATCAGGGGTCCAAGTCGAAGGTGACATGAATTACAAGTGCACTGGATAGTTACAAAGATATGCCCTGGCACTCCTAACACTTTTTCCATCTGAAAAGAGGGGACTTCACAGCCCACTGGCAATCCCACACCTGCTCTATGCCTAGAGGCTCGGGCCTGACTCTTAGGTGCAATGTCCATCGGCTACACACACGGGTTCTCGGGACATAACCTAGGTTCAGGGGTGGTGGATCTGGGTGCAGGGTTGGTGGACCCTGGCTCTGTTCGGTGGGAGGGAAGTCCGGGATTCTGTGGAGTGAAAGAGGGACCCGCGTGGGGACTGAGTGTCTCCACACCCCAGATTGGCGGCCACACCTAACCCCTCACCCAGCCTGACTTGGCCAGAGAGCAACTGGTCAGCAACTGGGCAGTTCTAAATTCGGAGGGGCTCCCTGACTGCGATCACCAACACGGGATAATCGGGGAAGTGGGGACCTCGTTCTGAAGGTCTGGCAGCCAGTCAGCAGAGGGAGGATGTCAGGGCTCTGGAGGAGTCAGGGTAATGAACATCCCCCGCATCACACAGCCGACTCAGGACCCTCCCCTGTGACCAGCACTTCCTCCCAGCCAAACACAGGGCCAGGGGCGGTGGTTGTCAGGGGAGGCTGCAGCTTGGTTGTGAAGGGGCAGTATCGAGACAGCACAAGGGCAGGTCCCTGCTCCCTTCACTGGGGGCTTGAACATTCCCTCATGTCCTTGTCTGGGGTGACAGGAAAGGTTGCAGCATCAACTTCAAAGCAAGAGAGTGAACAAGGTGGGTGACTTTGGGGGCCGGGGTGATATGATGGAGTCTTGCCCAGTTTTCATCATGACTCTGAAATGTGACCTGAAAGGAGCTGCCTAGCCTGCCAGCTCCCAAAGTTCTTCTAACGCCCAGGCAGGGATGTTTGGCTGCGCCCCAGCATTCACTCTCACTTCTTACTCAGCAGTCTCAAGGGAGGGGCTCACCAGGAGAACACCAGATTTGTGGGTCCTAGAGCACTGGCCTCAAGGACCCCTCAGAGGTGGCTTGAGTTCAAGCCATGGAGGACTCTCCTCATTGCAGTTGCTCACAACATCTGCTTGTCCTTCCTCTAGGGGCCCTTGTTGCCTGCCACTCTGCCCACACGCGCTTGTGATCCATAACCTGTGTCACCATGCCTCAGAGGCACAAGAACAAGTAACATGCCCGTGTGAAATTCCACCAGGTCCAGGGGACACTAAGTATCCCCAGGAGGCCCAGACCTGTGCTTCTGCAGCCCCCAAAGAGGAGTGCCCCTCCTCCCCCTCGTCTGTCTCTCAGGCTTCTCCCCCGAGCTCCCCTGCTACTGGAGATCACCAGGAGCTTCAGGGAGCCATGGCCCCTAGCTCTCCCGATGCAGAGGCTTCCTGTGCAGGATCTGATGAAGGAGCCCAGGACCCAGAGGAGGAAAGTGCAGGTGCCTCCCAGGCAGCCTCTGCCACTCAGAGCCTTCTCATAGATCCTCTGACCAGGAAAGCCAGCATGCTGGTGGAGTTCCTGCTAGAGATATACACCAAGAAGGAGCTGATCTCGCAGCATGCCCTGCTGAAGGTCGTTGGCAGGAAGTATAGGCAGTACTTCCCTGAGATCCTGAGCAGAGCCTCTGAGCGCATGGAGCTGGTGTTTGGCCTGGAGCTGATGGAAGTCGACCGTAGCAGGAACATCTACGCTCTCATCAACAAGCTCAACCTCGGGGATGATGAAGGTCTGAGTGATGAGAAGTGTCTGCCCAAGTCTGGTTTCCTCACTGTGCTCCTAGGGAATATCTTCATGAAGGGTAAACTCACCACTGGGGAGGAGGTCTGGGAATTCCTCAGTATGTTGGGGATCTATGCTGGGAGGAGGCACTGGATCTTTGGGGAGCCCAGAAGGCTCATCACCAAAGATCTGGTGCAGAAGAAGTACCTGAAGTACCGACAGGTGCCCAATGGTGATCCTCTGCACTACGAGTTCCTGTGGGGCCCGAGAGCTTGTGTTGAGACCAATAAGATGAAGGTGTTGGAGGTACTGGGCAAGATCCACGATATGGTCCCGACTTCCTTCCCAGACCTCTATGACTAGGCTCTGAGAGATCAGTCGGAGAGAGCAGGGCTGAGAGGCGCGGCCAGGGCTCCAACAATGACTGAGGCCTGTGCCCCTTCCAGAGCCAAGTCCAACAGCTCCTCCCACATCTAGGGAAGGAGGCCCGGACACTTTCTACCCTTTTGTGTTGGAACAGAGCTGTCAAGCTCCTAAATAGTAGAGAGTAGCAGTTTGGAGGGAACAAAAGTTGTTCTTTACAGTTTTATGTAGTAAGGGTGTTTAGGTACAACTCATTTTAACAAAATATATATCTTTGTCCTTTATCCATAGGAAAAATATCTACTGAAAGTTGATTTAAATTAGATTAAGGAGTTGAGGAAGGAGTTTAGTATTTTCAAATGTTAATTACTTTTCATAAGGTTTATTGTGCTTCAGAATACAAATATATTAATCACATTGTTTGCTGTTTTAAAGTTTTGAAAGCCACACGTTGGGTATATGTAAAACACATTGAATCATAACTTCCATTAAATGAAAGACCAGTGTTTCTTAATCAGTATGACTCTGCTTTATATGTATTACATGCATTTCAGCATTCATGCAGGATAGGATTTAGCACACTCCATTTATAGATGGATAACTTGCAATTTTCTCAAGTTCACGAGACTGATAAAGTGACCTTCATAAGACAAGTTCCCTGATGTGCAGTAGTCCAGAGTCCTTCCCTTTCTTTGCAAGAGCAAGAACTGAGGAAATCTCTTTTCACCAGTGACATATTTGGTACCGTGACTACGATTGCTGCCAAGGTGAACTCCAGTGGTCTTGCCCAAACTGTCAGCTGGAGACCCCTGACTTTCGCTCTCTCTCTCCCATGAACACTTGCTTGCTGTCACTCTCTGCTTTTTTCTGTTCCATGACCCACAGGGCAAGATCTGGGTCAGCTCACTGTGTCATGGCTCCCCTCAATTAAGAGCTGCAAGGAGAATGCCCAGGCTGTGCATACTCAGAGAAAACATGGGTGGCAGTTGACACTGTCCTTGGGCCTGGGAGACCCAAAATTTCCAATGGTGAAGGCGCCATTGGAGTTATAAGTTGGCTTAAAACTCGACATTCAGAAAACTAAGATCATGGCATTCTGTCCCATCACTTCATGGCAAATAGATGGGGAAACAGTGGAAACAGTGTCAGACTTTATTTTGGGGGGCTCCAAAATCACTGCAGATGGTGAGTGCAGCCATGAAATTAAAAGACGCTTACTCCTTGGAAGAAAAGATATGACCAACCTAGACAGCATATTAAAAAGCAGAGATGTTACTTTGCCAACAAAGGTCCATCTAGTCAAGGCTATGCCTTTTCCACTAGTCATGTGTGGATGTGAGAGTTGGACTGTAATGAAAGCTGAGCACTGAAGAATTGATGCTTTTGAACTGTGGTGCTGCAGAAGACGCTTGAGAGTCCCTTGGACTGCAAGGAGGTCCTACCAGTCCATCCTAAAGTAAATCAGTCCTTAATATTCATTGGAAGGACTGATGTTGAAGCTGAAATTCCAATACTTTATGCTATACCTAACGCAAAGAACTGACTCTTTTGAAAAGACCCTGAGACTGGCAAAGATTGAGCACATGAGGAGAAGGGGATGACAGAGGATGAGATGGTTGGATGGCATCTAGGAAGGTCAGAGAATACCAAGCAGGATAAACAGAAAAAAAATCTAAACTTTGACATATCACACTCAAACTTCCAAAAACCAAAAGGAAACATAATTCTTGAGGAACACTAGAAAAAAAAAAAAGAACTTGCTATGGAAGAACAAGAGTAACAATTACTTAAAATTTCTCTTTGTGAACCATGCTATCAAGAAAAGACCGGAATTAAAGTTTCAATTCATTGTAAGAAAAAAAAACCCACTAGTACCAACCTAGAATTTAGTAGCAAGTGGGGAAAATACTTCAAAAATAATGAAAAACAAAGACTTTATATAACAAACAAAAACTGATGGAAATCTAGCAGAACTACTCTGCAAGAAATGGTAAAAGAAATTTTTATGGGAAAAGGAAAATTATATAGGTCAGGAACTCTGATCTATGTAAAGAAAGGAACAGAGTTACAGAAAAAATAAATGAAGTTAAAATAAACCTTTGTATGACCTTCAATTGATCAAAAAAATAACTATTTATTGAAAATAATAGTAAAACAACAATGCATCTAGTGATTATACCTTATGGATAAAAGAAAAATGGCAGAAATGGTTGCAAGGCCAGGAGAGGAGGAACTGGGAAACAAGATACTTGCACCAACCATGAAGCAGGATGGTGTTATTTAAAAGAGAATTTCAATGAGTTGCAAATGTATCATGCAAACTCTACAAAAAGCAGTAAAAAAAAAAATTAAACATATAACTGATCTCCCAAGAGGAGAGAAAATGAAATAATGTTAAATCTTCATTTAAAAGTAGACAAGGCAGAAAAACAGCAGAATATTAACACAGCAATAACAACAACAAAGAATAAAATCAATGAATAAAAAAAGGAGATTCAACCAATCCATTTTGAAGGAGATCAGCCCTGTGATTTCCTTGGAAGGAATGATGCTAAAGCTGAAACTCCAGTACTTTGGCCACCTCGTGCGAAGAGTTGACTCATCGGAAAAGACTTTGATGCTGGGAGGGATTGGGGGCAGGAGGAGAAGGGACGTCAGAGGATGAGATGGGTGGATGGCATCACTGACTCGATGGATGTGTCTGAATGAACTCTGGGAGTTGGTGATGGATAGGGAGGCCTGGTGTGCTGCGATTCATGGGGTCACAAAGAGTCGGACATGACTGAGTGACTGAACTGAACTGAAACAAACTTTGCATAATCACTTTTAATGTGAATGGTATAAATATACAAATTAAAAGGTAGAGATTTATGAAAAGAAATTGAAACAACAAAGTATACCTAGCCCTTACTGTCCATCTTTATTTTGGGCTTCCCTGGAGGCTCAGATCGTACAGAATCCACACGCATTGCAAGAGACCAAGGTTGGATACCTGGGTTGGGAAGATTCCCTGGAGTAGAGCATGGCAGCCCACTCCAGTACTCTTGCCTGTAGAATGCCCATGGACTGAGGAGTCTGGCAGGCTATGGTCCATGGGCTTGCAAAGAGTGGGACATGACTGAGTGACTAAGAACTTAGGATCTATAAGAAACCCACTCTAAAGTCAAAGACATGAATAGATAAAAAGTAAAGGGACAGAGAAAACTATACGATGCTAATATGAGTGGTAAAAAAAAAATGTACTCACTGAAACTCCTTCTGGTAAAGCAGTATTCAGAACAAGAAAATCAGGAATAAAAATGGGCAGTACTAACAACCATTAACGAGATCTAAATGACAGTTATAGAATATTGAGTGACAGCAGGGAAACACATTATTTTCAAGTTCATATGGAACATACATCAAGACAGATCACAGTCTAAGCCATAAAATGTACATCATCAAATTTAAAACAATACAAATAATACAGAGAATGCTCTCAGAATGAGACGAAAATAAACTAGAAATTGATAACCAAAAGACAGCAGGAAAGTTAAAGGTTATTTGCAGACTAAACAATAAACATCTAAATAACACATGGGCCAAAGAGAAACTCTAATGAGAAATTTTAAAATATTTTAGAAAACAAAAACAGAAGTTGAGTGATACAGCAAAATCAGTAAAGAGATATATACAGCATTGAGTGCCTATAACAAAGAAAACCTACAATTAATAACTTAAGCTTCTATATTAGTAAACTTGTAAAAGAAAAGAAAAAGCAGAGGAAGAATAAATCAAAGCGGAAACCAATGACACTAAAAAAGGAAGGTAATGCAGAAAAAGAACATAACCCAAGGAAGTTTCTTTAAAGATACAAAATAAAAAGAAGATAAAATCCTCCCCAGGCTAAACAAGAAAAAAAAGAGAAAACACAAATTAAATTACTAATAGTAGAAATGAAAGAAGAGCCATTACTACTGACTCCATGGACATTAAAAGGATAATGAGTGAATATTATAAACAACTCTGTGCCTACAAAAATGAAAGGTTCAGTTGAGAAACTGCTTGAAGGGATAACTTAGCACCACTTCCACAAAGAAAAATACATACTCTGAATAGGTCATATCTATTAAAGAAATTTAATCTATAGCTAATAAGCTTCCAATAACGGCAGTAACAGACCCAGAGGTTTCCACTGATGAATTCTATCAAAAATTTAAGGAAGAAATGATAACAATTCTCTACAATCTCTCCCAGAAAATAGAAGTAAAGGGAACACCTCCTAATTCCTTTCTGTGAGATGAGTATTATACTCGAACATCAAAATCAGAGGAAGAAATTAAAAGAAAAAAATTGCACACAAATAACTCTCATGAACATAGAAGCAAAATCCCCAAGAAAATAAAAGAAACCTCACAATCCATAGAAGGAATTACATACTATATCTAAGTAAGATGCATTTCAGAGGTGTAGCATTTGAAAATCAGTAATTATAAATCATAATAACAATAGTCTAAGGAAGATAATCACAAGATCAGATCAACAGATGAAAGGAAAACATCATCTGATAAAATCCAACACCCATTCATCATAAAAATTCTCAGCAAACTAGGTACAGACAGGCATTTCCTCAGCTTCATATACAACATCTGAAAAGAAATGCAGGTAAAACATCATACTTCAGAGTGAGAAGACAGATGCTGTCACACTAAGGTGAGGAACAAGGCGAGGATATCCCTTCTCACCATGCCTATTCAACACTGTACTGAAAGGCCTAGCCAATGCAATGAGATAAGAGAAGGAAGCAAAAGATACAGATATTTGGAAGAGAAAATGGAATTATAATCATCAGTAAGAAAAGTCCTGGCATTAATAAGCCAGGAGTATAGGTTAACAAGGTTAATATAGGTTTAATATATAATTGTTATATAATTAATATATTAATAAGGCTAATATATGATAGTCAATTCTTTTCCAATAAAGAGATGGAACTTACAATTAAAAACACCATTTATATTAGCACCAAAATATATTAGAAATATTTCTTTAATAATATGTGTAAAATTTACATGAGATAAACTCATAAACTGCACTGAAAAAATTAAAGAAGATCTAAATAAATAGACATGCCATGTTCATCGATAGGGAGATGCTGTATTGTTGAGATGTCACTTATTTCCAACTTAGCCTAGATACTTAATGCAATTCTGTTCAAAATTCCAGCAAGTTAGCTTGTCGATGGCAGCCAACAATTTAAATTTAATGTCAACAATGAAATGATCCATAATACCCACTGAAGTCAATATTAAAGATCTAAGTCAGACAATTGATATTACTGGATTTCAAAACTTACTTTAAAGCTACAATACTCAAGACTGTATGCTATTAACAGAATACTAGACACATCAATGGCACAGAACACAAAATCTAGAAACAGACACTCCAAACACTCAACCGACCTTTAACAAAGGCGCAAAGGCAATTTAATGGAAAGGACAGTCTTTAAACTTACAGTTCTGGGATAACTAGACATTCATATCTAAGAAAAATGAATCCACATACTAACTCTAAACCTTTCAAAATAATTAAGTCAAAGGGAATCACAGACCTAAATGAAAAACTCACAAGTAAAAAAAAAAATTGCAGGGACATCCCTGGCAGTCCAGTGTTTAAGACTCAACACTTCCACTGCTGGGGGAAGAGGTTCGATCGCTGGACAGGGACTAGGATTTCATATGCCATATGGAATAGGCAAAAAAATCTAGAAGATAAAACGGGGGCAAAACTTGAGTTTGGTAATGAGATTTTAGGAACAACTCCAAAAGCACAGTCCATGAAAGAAAATAATAAGTGGAACCTTGTTAATATTAAAAACTTCTATCTGCAAAAGATACTATTAAGAGAATGAGAAAGAAAAGCCACAAAAGGTAGTTACAAATCTATTTGCAGGGCAAGAATGGAGACACAGACCTAGAGAACGGGCGTGTGGACACATCGGGGGAAGCAGACAGTGAGACGAAATGAGAGAGTGGCATGGACAAATGTGCATTACCATGTGGACAACAGGCATGTGGGGGAAGTTGCTGGGTGACAAAGGATCAGCTCTGTGAAGACCTCGACGGGTGAGGTCGAGGGTGGGAGGGAGGTTCATG
Organism: Ovis aries; assembly: GCF_016772045.2. NCBI lineage: Eukaryota > Metazoa > Chordata > Mammalia > Artiodactyla > Bovidae > Ovis > Ovis aries. The sequence continues at coordinate 24,702,291 of NC_056080.1, read as the reverse complement.
AGGGAGGGGATATATGTATACTGATCGCTGCTTCATACAAGAGAACCTGACACACCATTTAATTATCTTCTAATTTAAATAATTGTTTAAAAATCTATGAATTTAAAAACTAGAAAAAATATCTAGGGAAGTACACATAGCCACTAGAGTTATATACAACAATGCCAAATGAATAAAAGTCAGAAGTAATGAAAAGCAAAAGATCATAGTAACAATTTGATTTTCAAATTAAAAATCTTAGAAAACAGGACAGGAAATATTCAAACATATAAGAGACTTTAAAAATCTGGAATAAAAAAAGATCATGACAGCAAAATCATCCAGTTGGTCTAGAAGAATGAACACTTACTTACACCAAGTAACAGAAAATACACCATAAACAAAAGCAACCATAGAAAAAATTTACCCACAAAGAAGCTTTAGAAAAATGTATACAGTCTTCATGGAGGCAACAAGAAGTATTTCCTGAGACTTAGGAACAAAAATGCTCAAACAGAATAGTATGTTATGTATATTCATGACGTACAGATATTGTAAGACTGTCAATTTTCTGTAACTCCAGTACAGTTAGTACCACATTCAGAGTAGAATGTGTTCAGATCACAATGAAACACGGTCTGCTGCTTTTTATACCTAGAAGTAACCATGGAAATCTTATGGAAGGAATGAAGAAAACTATTAAAAAAGTGAAAACATAAAAATTAAATAAACCCTGATGGACAGTAAGTCACCACTGAACTTGACCCTACGGGTAAAAATAAATAATCCCTGATGGACAGTAAGTCTCCACTGAATTGACCCTATGTGTGCCCAGGTCAGGGAGTACTTAAGAGATTGGCACAAATGGGCAGCCTGCAAGGGAAGTAGAAAACAGGATCAGCTGGAAGAGGCTTTAAACTTGAGCCCTGGGATCATGAATCTCCACTGCTTCACTGAAGGAATCTGAGGCAGCACCTCCGAGGGTCCATGCCAGGACCATGGGGCACCAAAGCTTGGCTTGGATGTGGCAGTACAGCCCAGATCATGAAATAACCAGCACAAAGTTTGTTGTCTGTGCGCTTAATCACTGAGTTGTGTCCAACTCTTTGTGACCACATGGACTGTAGCCCACCAGGCTCCTCTATCCAAGGGGAAACTCCAGGCAAGAATACTAGAGTGGGTTGCCATGCCATCCTCCAGGGGTCTTCCCAACCCCGGATTGAACTCAGGTCTCCCACCACAGGCAGATTCTTTAGTGTCTGAGCCAACAGGGTATGCTAGGGGATGCGAACTGGTCCTTTTGAATGACCACCGTAATAGACTATCACCCAGGGACTAAAAGAGAAAAGTTAGTATCACAGGAATTGTAAAAGCGACAGAATTTCATCTCAGAACTTTTGAGCAATGACCCTGCAGTCGACTGAGAGCCCACAGTGATAACTGTCAGGCTAAGGAGCCCCTTCACTTACTCTTCTGGAATTGTATGAGCACGGTTGGGGACAGCGGTGGACTTATACCAGAAAGGGAAGGATTTCCAGGCCCTGTCAGCAGTCAATATAAATGAAGTTTCTGAGTGAGATGTGAGGGGTTCCACACCTCGGAAGACAGTCTCCCATCCTTGCCTCTCAGCTCATCTTACCTGTAGCAGCCATGTCCAGGAAGCCTCAGGTAGAAATGGTGAGATGAGACGTATGTGCACTTCATACCAGGAGACGCGGGGTTCACATCTTCAGTATGAGGCCTTGTCCTCGGATCAGCAGATGGGACGTAGCCCAGCATCTACAGGGGTTAAGGCAAGGCATGGAGAATGACAGAGCATCGCTTACTCCAGAAGAGGAGCCCAGAGCGCCCTTGCTGTCGGTCTCATGGGCTCCAGGACGGCTGTTAGGCTTGGGCTCCCAATTCTTCCTGCTGCGGGTGCTGACACAAGTGAGAGGCATGGAGTGAGCCAGCTGACAGTTCAGGACAGGGACGTCCCAGGACCCCTTAAGAGTCAAGGCAAAGTCCACGTGCCAATCCCGGGAGAAGCTCCCTGGAACCCCGCCTGTCCAGGTCCCGCCCCTGCTGCCCTCCTGGAGCCCAGATGCGCAGGACAGGAAGTGACGTCCTCCTAAGCACGCTGGGAGAGACGCCATCCTTGACAGTGCCGCTATCTCTGAGAGCTGCCATTGATGGTGGCCAGCGGGAGCAGTCCCAAGTGTCATCGGGTGTCAAGATCGGACGTGACGTGAGTTACGAGTGCAGGGACACGTCTCTGCACCCCGAATCCCTTTTCTATCTGAAAACAGGTGGCCACACAGCCTCCGGCTACCCTAGCCCTGCACTCAGACCAGAGGATCCAGCCTAGCTCTTAGGCCTCAAAACCATCCACTAACCCCTAGGGGGAGTCTCAGGAAAGAATGCCTCAGTCAGGCTCTGCTGGACCTCAGCTCCGCTCATTAGAGGGAGAGCAACAGAGCCCTGTGGAGTGAAGGAGGGACCCTCGGGGACTGAGGGTCTCCATGCAGCAGAACGGCAGCCATGTGTAACCCCACTCACCGCGATTTGGCTGCGGATCATCCGGGCAACTGTAAAGGCTGAGGGGCTCCCTCACTGCTACCTTGGACACGGAACACTCAAAGAAGAGGGGACTTGGGTCTGAGTTGCTGACAGCTGGTCAGGAGAGAAAGGATGTGAGGGTTCGGGAGAGTCAGGATGACGACCAGCCTCCGTGACAAATCGGCAGCTCAGTACCCTCCCCTGTGCTCAGTGCTTCCTCCCGACCAAACATCGGAAAGTGGGGCGGTGGTCTAAGAGGGAGCTTGGAGCCTGGTTGTGAAGGGGCAACCAGGAGACAGCAGAAGGAAGGTCCTGGGACCCTCCATGGGAGGCTGAGTACGCCCTCCTATCCTTGTCTGGGGGTGACAGGGAAGGTGGCAGTGTCAATTTCAGACAGGAGATGGAACGGGCTGGGTGCAGGAGAGGGGCGTTGGATATGGGGGTGTCTCGCACCAATTTTCATTCTGACTCTGAATGTCAGCTGAGAGGACCTGCCTCCCTGACAGGCCCCACTGCCCCGCCCCTTCTAACACCCAGTCAGGACTGTCTGCTGCGCCCCAGGGTTCACTCTCCCTTGCTATTCACCGGTCTCAGGGGACAGGCTGGCCAGGAGAACAGGAGCCCTGTGGGTCCTAGAGTACTGGCCTCGAGGCCCCTCAGAGGCGGCTTCCATTCAAGCCAGGGAAGACTCTCCTCACTGAAGGTTCTCAGAGCATGTCCTTGTCCCTCCTCCAGGTGCCCTCCTTGCCTGCTTTCCTGCCTGCACTCCCACCTGCGGCCCCTGATCTGCTGTCAGCATGCCTCGGAGGCACAAGAACAAGTTCCATACCCGCAGGAAACGCCATCAGCTCTGGGGGGACACTCAGGAGGCCCAGGCCAGTGCTGCTGCAGCGTCAAAGGAGGAGTGCCCTCCTCCCCACTTCTGCTCCTCAGGGTTCTCCTCTGAGCTCCCCTGCTGCTGGCGATCGCCAGGAGCTTGAGGGAGCTATGGCCCTAGCTCTCCTGATGCAGGGCCTTCCTGTGCAGGATCTGATGAAGGTGCCCAGGGCCCAGAGGAGGAAAGTGCAGGTGCCTCCCAGGCAGCCCCTGCCACTCAGAGCACTTGCAAAGATCCTCTGGCCAGGAAGGCCAGGATACTGGTGGAGTTCCTGCTGGAGAAGTACACCAAGAAAGAGCCCATCACACAGAATGCCCTGATGAAAATCGTCAGCAGGAAGTACAGGCAGCACTTCCCTGAGATCCTCAGTACAGCCTGTGAGCGCGTGGAGCTGGTCTTTGGCCTGGATATGAAGAAAGTCGACCGTAGCAGGAACATCTACACCCTCATCAGCAAGCTCAACCTCGGAGGAAACGATTGTCCGAGTGGTGAGGGGTGCTGCCCAAGTCTGGTCTCCTCATGGTGCTCCTGGAGATCATCTTCATAAATGGTAACCGCGCCACCGAGGAGGAGATCTGGTAATTCCTCAGTATGTTGGGGATCTATGCTGGGAGGAGGCACTGGATCTTTGGGGAGCCCAGAAGGCTCATCACCAAAGATCTGGTGCAGAAGGAGTACCTGAACTACCGCCAGGTGCCCAATAGTGATCCTCTGCGCTATGAGTTCCTGTGGGGCCTGAGAGCTTGTGCTGAGACCAGTAAGATGAAGGTACTGGAGGTTCTAGCCAAATTCCACGGTAGGGTCCCTAGTTCCTTCCCAGACCTCTATGAGGAGGCTCTGAGAGATCAGGCTGAGAGAGCAGGACTGAGAGGTGCGGCCAGGGCTCCACCCATGGCTGAAGCCAGTGCTGCTTCCAAGGCAATTCCGCAGCTCCTCCCACATTTAGGGACAGGGCAGGGCACTTTGTTCCCTTTGTGTTGGAAGAGAGCAGTCAGGCTCCTAAATACTGCAGAGTAGTACGGGTTGGAGGGAAGAAAACCCATATCTTCTTACAGTTTTAAAATGATAAGGTAGTTTAGGTCTAGTTTAACAAAATATATATCTGTTTTCTTTTATCCATATGAGAGATATATAGTGAATGATAATCTAAAGTAGAAAGGTGAAGAGGTGAAGGAGGTTTTAGTATTTTCAAATGTTCTTACTTTGGATAAGTTTTATTGTGCTTCAGAATTCAAATGTATGAATTTTATAAATCATAGTTTCTAGCTGTTTTCATGTTTTAAAAGTTTGGGTATTTGTAAAACACACTGAAAGTACTGAATATATTGTTCACAATGCAAACAAGATAACATGACATTAGAAGAGAATGTTTCTTGAAAAGCATTCAAGCTTCTAAAGAGCACGTGGTAGTAGTGGGGTAGATCACATTTATTTCAATCATATTTCTCTGCTTCACACAAGTAACTTCTACATATTATATGTTTCTTTTTTTTTCAAATGTTTTTACTTCTAAGAGTTTTTTCTTCAGAGTATTAATTTGGTAATGATACTGCTGTTATATTCACTGCTGTTTTAAGAGTTTTAAAGGTACAGTTTTGGTAGACATAAAAGATTCAGGAGCCATCTATATTCTTTCTGATCTGCAAGTTGGTAACATAGCAATGCAAGAGTGATTTTCATGCAAATGTGAAGGAAGACCACAGAAACTATTGAGAAAGGAAAAGAAAATGAAGAAAAGAATAGAGTAAAAAGTCTTTAACTTGTGGTTTACCTTATTTTAAACTTCCTTTTAGTAAAAATAAAAAATACTGTGACTTATTTAGCTCATTTAAGAGTATTTTTTCTTTTGTGCTAATTCACTGCATATTCTCTGCTCTCTCCTGGATTGAAAATAAACTCAGATGGGAAGGTGGTATTTGAGGGGTTCATAGTAACATAACTCCCACTTATTTCAAACCAATACTTCTTCATCAGTATGCCACTGCTTTATATGTAGTACATGCATTCCAGCATTCATGTAGGATCGGATTTAGCAGACTCCCTTTCTGGATGGATAACTTGCCAATTTCTCAAGTTCACAAACTGATGAAGTGACCTTCCTGGGACTAGTCCCCTGATCTGGATTCGTGCAGAGCCCACAATGTGCCACTTCTCCCAGCCTAAGCCAAAAATCATGTCTTTTCATTCAATTTTCCTCTAAACACTCCAAAAATGTGTCTCTTGAATACATGGGGCCCTGTCCCAAAGAACTGTTTTGGAATGAAGTTTAAAAAATGCTGATAAATGAATGGTATGAAAGAAGACAAAACTACTCAGGGACAATGTGGTCATGAACACATGCAATGTCAGATACCCTGAAAAGATCAATATGCCCTCATTTATCCTTCCTGATTCTCAGGGACATAAAAGCCTTAGCTTAAGTGCTGTGTCCTCAGGTCAATGGATGGAAGAGTCCCAGCCTCTGATAGATAAATTCCTAAGGGAGTTTAAGGCTGTAGCATGAGAGGACAGGTCTCATTAGGAGATGGGAAGTCAGTGTGAGGACCTGGAGAGAGGACAGTAATAGTGAAAGGAGGGAGGAAATACAGGTCTTCCTAGAGGCCTGACTGAGGACAGGTGCAGCCAGCCATCAGAAGGCCTCAATTTCCAGTCCCAGCTTTCTGTCCTGAGAGAACACAGGTAGATGTGGTAAGTTGGGCAACCTCTGTTTTCTTCTATTGGGTCTCAGAGAGTTGTGGGCCTTACTCTGAGCACATACCCTCAGGAAATGAGACAGGAGCTCCAAGACCTCCCAGCAGTTCCCAGAGGACACCTGGTCATTTCACCAGAGGAAGCTTCAGGGCAACCCTTGATGTGGCAGGAAGGACAGTTCTTTCATACATGCATCGCTACTCTGTGCAGACTGATTTCCTGGGTTTTTTCCTTCAAGTCCTCCATGATAAAGGGAATTGAAGGAACACCCCAAACCAAGTGGCGTGCCCCTCTCCTCAAGTCCTTGCTAGGAAAGTTTACCTTTGATGTTTCTGCACATGCATGACTGCCCCTTCCACTTCTTGGGAAGAAAATTGCTCACTAAATTCCAGACAATAGTCCAAGCTGGAGCCCTTCATTTAGAAGGCTCCCACCAAGAGAAATGACAGCTCTTGGCTGGGGGAGTCTGCCTCCATACGACAGGGATAGAATAGCATAGGATACAGGTAGCTGTCCCAAGTGACTTTGTGGAAAAGAATCCACCTGCAATGCAGGAGATGAAGGTTTGATCCCTGTTCTGGAAGATCTCCTGGAGGAAAAGTGGCTACTCATTCAAATATTCCTGCCTGGAGAATCCCATGGACAGAGAGGCTGGAGTGCTGCAGTTCATGGGATTGCGAAGAGTCAGAAATAAGTGAGGGCCTGAGCACAGACAGACAGACAGAGAGGTAGATCTAGAAGTCTAGGAGGTGAATAGAGATAGAGAAACTTAGGAACCATTGGTAGACCTTTGTAAGTTAACATTGTTCAAGAAAGGTATCAGAATGTAGTGAAGGAAGGCAGGTTTGTTTAAACATAAAGCCATAAATAATCCATGAGATGTTCCCAGGCCTTTAGGTAAAAGAGGAATGTCACGGCCCTTCTGTCCATTTGAAGAAGTTCTACAATAACCCAAGTTTGACCTCATAAGGTCAGACACTCTCCTGTTCCAAATGAATTGGGAGGGAGTGATGTAAGCCTGACCTCTACTCAGAGAAGGCAGTCTTTCCTAGTCCTCCACTTTCCATTGACTATAGAATATATTCCACTTAATCCTCCAGGCAGAGCTCTGTCACCTGCCTCCTTGCATCTCTTACATGCATCCTATATATATAAATCTTTTTCTTGCCTAACATTTTGCTTCTGGCTGAATTCCTTCTGCGCTAAGACACAAACAACCTGAGCCACAGTACGTCCAGGTACCAGGTAAGTGTTTCTAATTAAAATGACCATGGTTCAAGTCCCAAACTGGAATTTGGGGTGGGGTTGCAGTCCTGGCCATGTGGATTTGAGTCAAAACCTGATGTGATAGGTTTCAGGTAGAGGAGGTCTCCATGCTACCCAATCAAAAATTTTAACCTATGTCCTGTTAAACTGATTCATAGGGCTAGAATGAAAGTCACTTTCTTCTGCATTTCTGTGCCTAGACTCCCAAAATCTTTGCTTTTGGGTGGACAAATCCAGACACTGTATGCCATGAAAGCCTCCACTTTGTGTTTATAAAATTTAAGCTGAGTGTGTCTACAGGATAGGGAGAGAATGGACAAAGAAAGAAAAAAGAAAGTGAGCTAAAATTTTCTGGCTACCTTCCGAAATATGGCTGTCCTGGTGCCTCAGATGGTAAAGAATCTAGCTGAAATGGCAGGAGACCCGGGTTCAATCCCTGGACTGGGAAATTCCCCTGGAGAAGGGAATGGCAACCCTCTCCACTATTCCTGCCCAGAGAATCCCATGGACAGGGGATCCTGGAGGGCTACATTCCATGGGGCCACAATGACTCAGACATGACTTAGAGACTGAACAATAACAGCAATCTCCTAACACTTCTACTTTACCACTCCTTGCTGCAACTAGTGAAGCCCAAGTGTCCTAGAGCCTGTTCTCCGCACTAAGAGATGCCACCACAATGAGAAGCCAGTGCATCCCAATGAAGGGTAGCCCCTGCTCCTCGAAACTAGAGAACACACACGCAGCAATGAAGAGCCAGCACAACCAAAATTAAATACATAATTTCTTAAAAAAAATACTCAGGGAAGCCACAATGGCCCCTGTGGCGAGAACTGAACCACATTCTGCCCAGCAAGCTCACAGGTGAGAGATGCCACAGCCATGAAAAGGCCATAAGGGACTTAAGTGACACCTGAAGGCCCTTATGAGCATTTGTCATTTCCTTTCAGATGGATAACTGACTATGCATCGCTGAAGACTTCTCCTTAGGATTCCAGTGAGGTCCCTTATGTCCAAGTCTTCCGTGCCTTAAGGAAAACCTCTGAACTTTGAAAGACTTGCCAGGTAGACTCGTCTGGCTTGACAATGCTTAATTTGCCTAGAAAAGCCCTTCCCCTTCTTCCGATGATACTAACCATCAGCCAGCCTCTGAGCCCTGTTCACAGGAACTCTTTCTGGGCAAAAGAAGGAGCCTCTTGGACCAGAGACCTCTTCTTCACTATACTCAGCATTGAACACCACTGCTCCCGGCCCCATCAACAATGCTTGGCTCTCTAACCTCAGGCTCCAGAACTCCTTAAGCTCTAAGGCCTAAGTGCCTGAAAGAACTTAGACACAGGTCCTGTTCCTGAAGAGAACTATGACCAGAGATAGCTGCAAACATTATGGGCAAGATGTGGTGGTGAAATCTTGGCAGGGCCTAGAGATGAGAGTCCACTCTGGCCCGGAGTCTCTGCCTGGCACAGAAAACATTCCTTTACCAACATTCCCATTTCCATCTCCCTGTGAACTGCCTTCCTATCCTTTCATGTCCCAAACAACTACCATTAAAATTTTCTTCTGTCTTTGGCTCTGGGCTTTGGCCATGTTGATGAGTTATTCAGTTTTCCTGTGTCTCTCTCATGTCTATGTGTTATTACACTTTTATTTTATCCTATTAATCTGTCTCACATCAATTTAATTCTTCAACCATCCACAAAAAATCAGAAGGGCAGGGGGGAATTTCATCCTCCTCCATATTAGCTACATCTCACATATTTCTTTCTGTGTTCAAAATCCTTCTTAATGAGGTATTCAATAACAAAATAAAAGCTATGAATGTCATTAATCATTTTAGTCATATTGATATAATTTTATTTTTCTTTATGGTTTTCTAATTTTTATTTATTTATTAACTGAGCATTACCCCGCCCAATAGAGCAAGAGTCAGGTTTCCTCAGAGCCAGTCCCTCCCATCAGCAAGCTTCCACAAGCCTCTTAAACTCATTCTTCAGAGGGCAGAGAGAAGAACCACAATGCCCTATTCTCTAGAATGAAAACCACAATCACACTAAACTAAGCTAAATGATCACGTGAATCACACCTTTGTGTAACTCAAAAGCTATGGATAAGGTTTTGCAGGGCTACCCAAGGTGGACGGGTCATGGTGGAAAATTCTAACCAAATGCAGTCCACTGGAGAGGAGAATAGCAAATCACTTCAGTATCCTTGCCGTGAGAACCCCATGAACATCAGGAAAAAGCAAAAAGAAATGATACCAGGAGAGCATACCAGGGGAGATACCTGAGCCCCCAGGTCAGTAGGTGTCTAATACGTTATTGGGGAAAAGCCCAGAAATAGCTCCAGAAAGAATGAAGAGACTGGGCTAAAGTCAAAATGACGCTTAGTTGTGGATGTGTCTGGTGGTAAAAGTAAAGTCTGATGCTGTAAAGAACAGTACTACATAGGAACCTTCAATGTTAGGTACATGAATCAATGGAAATTGGTCAAGCAGGAGATGGCAAGAGTGACCGTCAACATTTTAGAAATCAGACAACTAACATGGACAGGAATGGGTGAATTTAATTGAGATTACCATTGTATCTGTGGGCAAAATCCATTAGAAGAAATGGAGCAGTCTCATAGTCAAAAAAAGACTGCGAACTGCAGGTACTGGGGAAGTGTCCACAAGGACAGAATGATCTTGGTTCATTTCCAAGGCAAAGCATTCAGTATCACAGTAATCCAAGTCTATGCTTCCAAACACTGATGCCAAAGAAGCTAGAGTCCAGCGGTGCTATGAAGATGTACATCACAGCCTAGAACTAACATCCCCCAAAATGTCCTTTTTGTAATAGGGGACTGGAATGGAAAAGTAGGAAGTAAATGAATAACTTGCAGCTGAAGATGGAGAAGCTCTACACAGTCTGCATAAACAAGACCCGGAGCTCACTCTGGCTCAGATCATAAGCTCCTTACTGCAAAAGACAGACTTAAGCTGAAGAAAGTAGAGAAAATCATTAGGCCATTTAGATATGACCTAAATCAATTTCCTTATGATTATACGGTGGAGGTGTGGAATACTTTCAAGGGATATGATCTGGTAGAAAGACTGCCTGAAAAACTAAAGATGGAGGTTCAGAACAAGGTATAGGAGGTGGTAACCAAAACCATCCACAAGAAAAAGCTATGAAAAAGGCTAAATGATTGTCTGAGGAGGCCTTACAAATACCTGAGAAAGAAGAGAAGCAAAGGGCAAAGGAAAGATATACCAATCTGAATGCAGATTTCCAAAGAACAGCAAGGAATAATAAGAAAGCATTTTCAAGTGAACAATGCAAAGAAATAGAGGGAAAATAGAATGGGAAAGACTAGACTTCTCTTCAAGAAAATTAGAGATACCAAGGGAACATTTCATGCAAAGATGGGCACAATAAAGGACAGAAACTATAGGGACAGAACAGAAGCAAAAGATTTTAAGAAGAGGTGGCAAGGAGATACAGAAGAACTGTTCAACAAAGGTCTTTATGACCCAGATAACAGTGATGATGTGATCACTCACGTAGAGCCAGACATCCAAGAGTGCGAAGTCAAGGGGGCCTTAGGAAGCATTCCTAGAACAAAGCTAGTGGAGGTGATGAAATTTCAGCTGAGCTATTTCAAACCCTAAATGATGATGATGTTAACATACTGCACTCAATAGGCCAGCAAATTTGGACCACTCAGTAGAGGACACAGGACTGGAAAAGGTAAGCTTTCATTCCAATCCCCAAGAAGTGCAATGCCAACGAATGTTCAAACTATCATATAATTGTGCTCATTTCACATGCAAGCTAGGGAATGCTCAAATGCTTCAAGGTACGCTTCAACAGTATCTGAAAAGCGAACTTCAATATGTACAAGCTGGGTTCAGAAAAGGCAGAGGTATCAGATATCAAATTGGTAATCTCCATTGGGTCATAGACAAAGCAAGAGAATTCCAGAAAACTTCTACTTGTTTGACTATGCAAAAGCCTTTGCCTGTATCACAAGAAACTGCAAGATTCTTAAATGATGGGAATACCAGACTACCTTACCTGCCTTCTGAGAAACCGGTATACAGGTCAAGAATGTATAGTATCATGTAAGAATTGAATCGCCAGTCTATGTCTGACGCAGGATACAGCATGCTTGGGGCTGGTGCATGGGGATGACCCAGAGAGATGTTATGGGGAGGGAGGTGGGATGGGGGTTCATGTTTGGGAATGCATGTAAGAATTAAAGATTTTAAAATTTAAAAAATAAAAAACTAAAATTAAAAAAAAAGAAGCAACAGTTAGAAGTGGACAAGGAACAATAGACAGGTTCAAATTTACGACACGAATACATTAAGGCTGCATATTGTCACCCTGATTATTTCAGGTAAATGCACATACATCATGAAAATTCCCAGATGGAAGAACACAAGCTGGAATCAAATTGGCAGGAGAAATATCAATATCTTCAGATGTGCATATGATACCACCCTTATGGCAGAAGGTGAAGTTGAACTAAAGAGACTCTTGATGAGAGTGAAAGAAGAGTATGAAAAACTTGGCTTAAAACTCAACATTCAAGAAACTAAGATCATGGCATCTGGTCCCAACACTTCATTGCAAACAGATGGGGAAAAAGTAGAAACAATGGAAGATTTAAATTTCTTCTCCAAAATCACTGTGGATGGTGAAAGCAGCCATGGCGGTGGTGGTGGTGGTTTAGTCACTAAGTCGTGTCCCACTCTTGCGACCCCATGGGCTGTAGCCTCCCAATCTCCTCTGTTCCTGGGATTCTCCAGGCATGAATACTGAATTGGGTTCCCATTTCCTTCTTCAGGCGATCTACCTGACCCGGGAATTGACCGTGGATTTCTTGCACTGTAGGCAGATTCTTTTACAAACTGAGCTATGAGGAAGCCCCAAATTAAAAAGATGCCATGAAATTAAAAGACGTTAATTCCTTGCAAGAAAAGCTATGACAAACCTAGATCACATAATAAAAAGCAGAGATATTACATTGCCAAAAGAGGTGTGTCTAGTGAAAGCTATGATTTTCCCAGGGGTCATGTGTGGATGTGAACACTGGACCATAACGAAGGCTGAGTGATGAAAAATTGCTGCTTTTGAATTGTGGGGCTGGAGAAGACTCTTCAGAGTCCCCTGGATAGAAAGGAGATCAAACCAATCATTCCTGAAAGGAATCAACCCTGCATGTTCATGGGAATATCTGATGCTGAAGTTGAAGTTCCAAACTTTTGGCCACTTATGGGAAGACCTGACTCATTGGTAAAGACCCTGATGTTGGGAAAGATGGAAGGGAAAAAGAAAAGGAGGCAGCACAGGATGAGATGGTTGGATGGCATTACTGATTGGATGGACATGACTTTGAGCCAACTCCAGGAGATGGTAAAGCATAGGAGCCCAGCGTGCTATGGATCATGGGGTCACAGTCAGAGATGACTGAGCAACTGAACAAAAGCAACAACACAGAACTGCAAAACAACAAAAGTAAAATATATTGTAAGCAACGGACAATAGTTAATAACACCATATTGATATTAGTTGCTCAGTTTTAACAAATGAACTTGTATCAGTTGAACCAATCCAAGATGTTAATAACAGAAGATGCTAAGTGGAGGAAGAGACTAGCTCTATAGCTAGTCTATAGTATAGAGACTAGCTCTGTATACTATCTGCTAAATTTTCTGTAGTCCTAAATCTGTTCTTTAAAAAAATGCAGATGCTCACAAGACAAGATGTTTACAACTCATTATGAACGCAAACCAAAGCTACAATGATGCATCACCTCACACTTGCCAGAAAGGCTATCATAAAAAAATCTAGAAACAATAAGTGCTGAGGTGGCATGAAGAAAAGAGAACCCTCTTGCACTTTGAGGGGGAAAGTAAATTGATATAGCCACTACGGAGAACAGTATGGAGAGTCCTTTCAAAACTAGAAATAAAACTACCCTATAACTCAGCAATCCCACAACTGGGCATACACACCGAGAAAGCCATGCGTGAAAACATTCATGAACCGCACTGTTTATTGAAACACTATTTACAATAGCTAGGACATGGAAGCAACCACCTCAACTTCCACTGAGAGATGAATAGATACAGAAGTTGTGGTAGATGTATACAATGGACTATTACACAACCATAAAAAGAACCAAATGTAAGACAGTTGTAGTGAGGTGGATCATGGGAAAAGCAAGAGAGTTCCAGAAAAACATATATTTCTGCTTATTGACTATGCCAAAGCCTTTGACTGTGTGGATCACAATAAACTGTGGAAAATGCTGAAAGAGATGGGAATACCAGACCACCTGACCTGCCTCTTGAGAAAGCTGTACGCAGGTCAGGAAGCAACAGTTAGAACTGGACATGGAACAACAGACTGGTTCCAAACAGGAAAAAGAGTGCGTCAACGCTGTATATTGTCACCCTGTTTATTTAGCTTATATGCATAGTACATCATGAAAAACACTGGACTGGAAGAAACACAAGCTGGAATCAAGATTGGTGGGAGAAATATCAATAACCTCAGATATGCAGATGACACCACCCTTATGGCAGAAAGTGAAGAGGAGCTGAAAAGCCTCTTGATGAAAGTGAAAGAGGAGAGCGAAAATGTTAGCTTAAAGCTCAGCATTCAGAAAACAAAGATCATGGCATCCGGTCCCATCATTTCATGGGAAATAGATGGGAAACAGTAGAAACAGTGTCAGACTTTATTTTTTGGGGCTCCAAAATCACTGCAGATGGTGACTGCCACCATGAAACTAAAAGACGCTTACTCCTTGGAAGAAAAGTTATGACCAACCTAGAGAGTATACTCAAAAGCAGAGACATTACTTTGCTGACTAAGGTCCGTCTAGTCAAGGCTATGGTTTTCCAGTGTTCATGTATGGATGTGAGAGTTGGACTGTGAAGAAGGCTGAGTGCCAAAGAATTGATGCTTTTGAACTGTGGTGTTGGAGAAGACTCTTGAGAGTCCCTTGGACTGCAAGGAGATCCAACCAGTCCATTCTGAAGGAGATCAACCCTGGGATTTCTTTGGAAGGAATGATGCTAAAGCTGAAGCTCCAGTCCTTTGGCCACCTCATGCAGAGTTGACTCATTGGAAAAGACTCTGATCCTGGGAGGGATTGAGGGCAGGAGGAGAAGGGGATGATTGAGAATGAGATGGCTGGTTGGCATCACAGACTCGATGGACGTGAGTCTGAGTGAACTCCGGGAGTTGGTGATGGACAGGAGGCCTGGCATGCTGTGATTCATGGGGTCGCAAAGAGTTGGACCCGACTGAGTGACTGAACTGAACTGACCTGTAGTGAGGTGGATGCACCTAGAGTATGTTACACCAAGTGATGTAAGCCAGAAAGAGAACAAAAATTATTGCGTATTAACACATTTCTATAGAATCTAGAAAATGGCACTGATGAATCTATCTGCAGGGTAAGAATAGAGACACATGCAGAGAAAAGACGTGGACACAGCAAGGGATGGAGAGAGAGGGACAAACTGAGAGAGGCTGTGACGTATATGCACTGCCATGTGTACCAGAGATAGCTAGTGGGGAGATGCTCTGGAACAGAGGCAGCTCAGACTGCTGTCTGTGACAACGTAGAGGACTGAGATAGGGGTGGCGTGAGGGATGCTTATGGAGGGGCATATATGTATACTTATGGCTGCTTCATAGTGTTGTACAACAGAAACTAACACACTATAAAGCAGTTATCCTCCAATTAAAATTTTTCATAAACGCTTTTATTTAAAATGTAGTAAAAATCTGGACAAGGACACATAGCCAGTACAGAGTTATATACAACAATGCCAAATGAATAAGAACAATGAAAACCAAAAGATAACATAAGAATTTATCCTCGAATTAAAAATCTTAGAAAATAAAAACAGGAAATATTCAAACATATAAAAAAATTTACCTATCTCATATAAAATAGATCACCATAACAAAATCAAGAGTCTGGCCTGGAAGGATCAACAACTTCTTTGGTCACGTAATAGAAAATACACCATAAATAAAAGCAACCATACAAAAATCGTACCTAAAAGAAACCTCAGAACAATGTATACAGTCCACAGAGACAACAAGAAGAACTTCCTGACAGCCTTAGGAGAAAGAAGTGTCAAACAGAATAGGATGTTATGTGTATTCCTGAGGAGCACATACTGTAAGACTGTCGATGTTCCTTAACTCCTGGACAGATCTACTCCAGTCAGACCAGCTGAGACCACAATCAAACATGGGCTGCTGTTTCCTGTACCCAGAATAAACCATGGAGCACTTATACAAGGAATAAAGACAACTATTAACAGAAGCAAAAACACAAAACTAAATAATCCCCAAGGCAAAGTATGTCTCTAATGAACTTGACCCTAGGAGTGCCAAGGTGAGGGAGTACTCGGAGATTGACAAGGGCTGTGCAGCCTACAAGGGAAGAAGACACAGTATCAACTGGAAAAGGCTTTAAAGTTCAGCCCTTAATACTTCCAGTGTGCCCTGGGGCCATGAATCGCTACTGAAGGAATGAATCACTGAAGGAATCTGAGGTAGCATCTCAGCGCTCCCATGCCAAGACCATGGGGAACAGAAGTTTCAGTTGGATGTGGCAGTATGGCCCAGAGGTCATGAAATAACCAGCACAAACTTTGCTGGTGGATGACAACTGGCCCTTTTAAGTGATCACCTTAATAGAGTGTCACACAGGGACTAAAAGAGAAAATGTAGTACCACAAAAGTTGTACCAAAGGACAGAAATTCACCTCAGAACTTTCGAGCAATGCCCCTGCAGTCGACTAAGAGCCCACAGCGAGAACTGTCAGGCTAAGGAGCCCCTTCACTTCTCTACTGGGATTGTGTGGGGCATGGTTGGGGACAGAGGTGGATTCATACCAGAAAGGAAGGATTTCCAGGCCCTGTCAGCAGTCAATGTGAAGATCCTGAGTGAGATGTGAGGGGTTCCACACCACAGAAGGCAATCTCCCATCCTTCCCTCTCAGCTCATCTTACCGGCAGCAGCCATTTCCTGGAAGCCTCAGGCAGAGGTGTCCAGGGGAGATGTACGTACACTTCACACCAGGAGTCTCGGGACGTGATGTCTTCGATGTGAGGCCTTGGCCTCAGGTCAGCAGATGGCACGTAGCCCACCATCTACAGGGGTCAAGGGAAGACACGGAGATTGGATGGAGCATCACCCAGCCCAGAAGACGGGGCCCGAAAGTGCCCTCACTGTCATTCTCAGGAGCTCCAGGAAGCCAGTTTGGCCAGGCCAGAAACAATTCCTGCTGGGGTGCTGACGGAAGCTAGAGCCTGGGAGGGAGGCCCGTAGACTCCGCTCAGTACAGGAAAGGTCTCAGGATCTGCTGATTCAAGGAAAGGTGCACATGCCAATCCTCCGGGAAGCTCCCCCGGAACCCCGCCCACCCTGGCCCCGCCTCTGCTGTCCGCCTGGAACACAGACGCACATGACAGGAAGTGACGACCACGCACACACGCTGCGGCTGCGAAGCCATCTTGGAGAGCTGCTGTCGTCTTAGAGAACTGCCGTGTAGGGTGCCCAGACGGAGGACTCCCAGGTCTCACAAGGTGTCCAAATGTGAGGTGACGTGAGTTACAAGTGCGGGAACACATGTCTGGCACGACCAAGCCTTTCCCTCTGAAAAGGGGGGGCCGGACAACCCCCGGCCACCCTGCCCCTGTTGTCCCCTCGAAAATTCGGGCCTGTATCTTAACCCCCGAGTCCAGCCACATCACCCAGGTGGTCTCCGAGAGGAAGGCTTCGGTCCAGGCCTGGTGGACTCCAGTTCTGCTCAGTAGAGGGAAAGCCCCTAGCCCTGTAGCTAAAGGAGGGACCCTCGGTGGGCACTGAGGGTCTCCACACCCCAGAAAGGCGGCCACGTGAAACCCCCACCCCACAACTTGGCCTCGGAGCATGCGGGTAGGATCGGGGCAGCTCTAATGGCTGTGGGGCACCCTCATTGTGATCTCGGATGTGGGACAATGAGAGAGGAGGGGACCTCGGTCCGAGACATTGGTAGCTGGTCAGTACAGGGAGGATGTCAGGGCTCAGGAGGAGCCAGGGTGAGGATCATCCTCCCCGACACACAGGCCAGTCAGGACCTTCCCCTGTGGTCAGCGCTTCCTCCTGGCCAAACACGGGGAAGGGAGGCTGCAGTCTGAGTGGGGAGGTTAGAGCTTGCTTACAGTAGGGCGGGTCCTGGGACCCTTCGGTGGGAGGCTGAGCGCTCCCTCCTCTCCTACTCCAGAGTCACAGGGAAGGTGGCAGCATCAGCTTCAGAGCAGAAGAGGGATCGGGGTGGGTGCTAGGGGTCATTCCCGTTTTCATCCTAACTCTGAATGTGAACTGAAAGGACATGCCTCCCCTGCCGCCCCTCACAGGCCCCTGTCTAAACCCCAAGCAGGGTGTCTGGCTGCGCCCCAGGTCTCAGTCTCACTTCCTCCTCAGGGGTCTCAGGGGACAGGCTGACTAGGAGAACAGGAGACTTGTGGGTCCTAGAGCAGTGGCCTCAAGGCACCCTACGAAGCAGACTTTTTTAAACCGGAGACGACTCTCCCTGGTGAAGGTGCTCACAACATTTCTTTGTGTTCCTCAAGGTGCCCTCATTGCCTGCCTTCCTAACTGCACGCCCACCTGTGGTCCCTGACCTGTGTCATCATGTCTCGGAAGCACAAAAGCAAGCATCATGCCCACGGGAAATGCCACGAGGTCCAGGGGGACACTCAGGAGTCCCAGGCCAGTGCTGCTGCAGCCCCAGGAGAGGAGTGCCCCTCCTCCCCTCTTCTGTCCCTCAGGGTTCTCCCCCGGGCTCCCCAGCTGCTGGCAATCGCCAGGAGCTTCAGGAGCCATGGCCCTAGCTCTCCTGATGCAGAGGCTTCCTGTGCAGGATCTGATCAAGGTGCCCAGGGCCCTGAGGAGGAAAGTGCAGATGCCGCCCGAGCAGCCCTGCTCACTCAGAGCATTCGCAAAGATCCTCTCATGAGGAAGGCCAGCATGGTGATGGGTTTCCTGCTGGAGAGGTACACCAAGAAGGAGCCCATCACAAAGAATGCCATGCTGAATGTCATCGGAAGGAAGTGCAAGCTGCACTTCCGGAGATCCTGAGCAGAGCCTCTGAGCGCGTGGAGCTGGTGTCTGGCCTGGAGCTGAAGGAAGTCAACTGCAGCAGGAACATCTATGCCCTCGTCAACAAGTTCACTCTCCGGGTTGAGGAAGGTTCAAGTGATGAAGAGGAGCTGCCCAAGTCTGGTCTCCTCATGGCGCTCCTGGGCATCATCTTTATGAAGGGTAACCGCGCCACCGAGGAGGAGGTCTGGGATTTCCTCAGTGTGTTGGGGATCTATGCTGGGAGGAAGCACTCCATCTTTGGGGAGCCCAGAAAGCTCATCACCAAAGATCTGGTGCAGAAGGGTACCTCAACTACCGCCAGGTGCCCAATAGCGATCCTCCACTCTACGAGTTCCTGTGGGGCCCTAGGTCTTATGCTGAGACCAATAAGATGAAGGTGTTGGAAGTTGTGGCCAAAATCCAGGATATGGTCCCGAGTTCCTTCCCAGACCTCTGATGAGGCTCTGAGAGATCAGGCGGTTAGAGCAGGGCTGAGAGGCATTCCCATTTCTCTAGCTATGGCTGAGGCCACTGCCCTTCCAGGGCCAAGACCTACAGCTCCTCCCACATCTAGGGAGGGGTCAGGACACTTTGTTCCCTTTGGGTTGGAATAGAACAGTCCACCTCCAAAACAGTGCAGGGTAGTAGGGGTGGGGGGAACAAAACCCATATGTTCTTCACAGTTTTAAGTAGTATGGGAGTTTAGGTGCAGTTTGCATGTTTTCCTGTTATCCATATGAATACTGTCTAGTCAAAAATAGATGATTTCGTTAGGTACGTGGAGGTGTTTTATACAATATTTAAATGTTACTAATCTTCATAAGGTTTATTTTGCTTCAGAATCTAGGTTTATTAATGTCATGGAGATGTTTACTGCTATTAGGTTTATGACTAGGAGTTCATTTTTGTAAACAACCTGAACAGACTTCAATATTTTCCTTACCGTTCAGGATGAGGTAATATAGCATTGGAATAGGATTTTACTTGGAAATGTGTAAGAATCCTAGAGATAAATATTTGGGATCAGAAAGCTTTCAGAGTAAACACGGGTTTCTTCTTCATTTGTCTTATCTGTCCTCTTTCTTGTAAAAGCTAATAACATGGACTTAGATTTGTGTAGCTTATTCAAACTGTATGACACTTAAATCATAATAAAACAGAGTCTTTGCTCATTATTTCTGTTTTCTGCCAAATTAATTGACCATCTTCTTTTAGAAGGCTTTCTTATAGTACTGGGTTGGTACGAAATGGAGACCAAGCCACTGCCCATGGAATTTTGAGTCTAGCAGCAGGTACCATCTACAGAAGGTGGTGAGCTAACTCTAAGGAATAAACAAATCATAAATTTAAATGGTGGAGGTGTGGAAGAGGAGGTTCCAGATGAGAGCAAGCACGTCTACTTTACCTGATTAAGGCAGCACTGGGTCTTGGGAAACCTCTAGTTCCTCGGTGGGAGGTCATTTTCAGTCCAGATGCATGATGGGCTAGATGAAGCTGTGGGAGTGATGCCAGAGCTCATGCCATGGTTCTCAGAGGTGAGGCTGTAAACCTGGAATATATCTCAACCATATACTTACCATTATTTGGGGATATCTGAAAACTATAGGCAATCTCAACATAGGGAATGGAATAGGCCCTGTGCAGTTGAGCCAGGCAAGTGAACACTCACACTACATGTTTTCATCAAAAGCTGTCCACAGAGTTTCTGAGAAATAAGGGTGATACCCATTGAAGCGAGATGCCAAGATGTCACGGGACTGTCTCTCTCTTTCCGGGATGGGAGCACCAGAACTTGCTCTGTTAAATGGGCAGTTTAATTAGGTTGTGTTTAGTGTAATTTGGGAAACTTTAAGGGTGGGCTCAATTTTTACTGTCAGTGGGATTAAATTAGGGTTGTTTTGGACAAAAAACAGCACCTGAGAGGAACGTTCTTGGTCCTTGAGACAAATGAACTTGTACTTTCACCCATGTGGAGAAGATAACCACAAAGACATCCTAAAACAGGTGCTCAAATAGGGAAATACTGCTTAGTTTTACTCGCTTGGGAGCATTAGTGCTGATGTGGATTTGATTCTTGTTTGGAGTTGCATATTCTCTAATATAGCCTGGAAATAAAATTATATGATGGAAGTTTGTGATCATTCAGGGTCAAAATCACCTTCGTAATAACTGCCATTCATTCAACATACCAAAGCTTGTCTCATACTGTGTCAGGTGATTTACATACATCACACATGTCTGTGGTCCTACACTATAGACTTTTTCAAACACAATTTGGAGATAAAGAAGCTGGAATACAGAAGGTAAATTCAAAGCTCATAAATGATAAGAGCTGGACTGAACCCCGGCACTGAATTCCTCCGGAGCCCACACTGTGCCACTTCTCCAGGATGAGGCCAACCTTGTGTCACTTCCTCTTTCTGAACATTAGTCAAAAAAGGCATTTCACATGCTAAATAGAATTTCATACCCAAACACGGTTTTGGAATAAAAAGCCCCAGAAATAAGTAACAAAAATATGAAAATAAAAGTGGAGTACGAATAAAGAAGGAGACAGTATTCAGTGACAATTGAACTACAAAGGAAACATCAGTAAACCACAAAAGATCAGCGATGCACAAAATCATTTAATTCAGCCCCTTCCTTTCAGAGAGTAAATCTGTTAGAAGGTTCTACAAGAGGCTGTGTCTGGTCAGTGAAGAGAAGGAAGAGATCAGCGTGTTTTCTCTGATAGCACACTACCTATGCTGGGGCCCCCTCCCGGACTGCAGCTTCCCCATCACTCCTGGGTCTCAACCCATTCTATGTGAGATTTGGTGCAGGCAGACTAAGACTTCTCAAAGATGTGGCATTTCCCAAGAAGTCTTTCATAGAAGAGACAGGAGTCAAGGTAAAGACAGATGAATGAGGAACTGAAGTCACAGAGAGACTGGCCTGTGTCTGCTCTCAGAAGGCCAAGACAGGGCTGCCAGGCTGCACATTCCCTCACTTCTCTTCAGGGCTTGCAAGGACATGGTCTTTGCTCTACATGGGTCACCTCAGGCTGAAAGTGGAAATCCTGAGTCCCCAGGAGTCAAGGTGAGGCACCTGAGTCAGCTCATACCCCTACACTGAACACAGAGGGCCCCAAGAAGCCTGAATCCTGTTGTCATCCCTGAAGGCACAAGTAGGAGCAGACTCGTGTGGCATTCCCAGACTTTCCCTCTCGGGCATCACAGGGAGGGAGGAGCTTAGTCTGAGGAGAGCTCCCTTATGTAAACAAAGGAGCCCCACACCCTGCCAGGAGTCAAGCTTTGGACCTATGAAACCCCCTGACCTCAGAACTCTGAGGAAACCACACAGAACCCTGCCCTTCCTGGCATCCCTTGGATACCTGCTCATTGTTGACATGATATGTGCATTTCCTTCTATGATGTCACAAGTGGGACTGGGACATGGTCCAAGGGGTATAGCCTAGGGCCAGCAGTGGGATTATTTCCAGGTTTTCCAGAAACCAACTGAATACCCTGAAGACGAAGGGAACCACACAGCCCATCACCGTATGATTCATCCTCTGCGCCTCAGAAGACCAGGGACGGGTATGGACAGATGAGGAGAATCTTACTTTCTCCTAGGGTCTCATGGAGATGCTTGCCCTACTGTAAGAAAGTATAGTAGTAGAAGGGGTGGACCTAAGGGGAAGGGAGGGTAGAATTTCAGGCCACAACAGAGGTCAAAGCAAGGACTGAGGGATCATCTACCAATAAAAAGAAGTGATAATGAATCCAGCCCTGTTCCTTATAGCCCTTGAAGAACCAGGACAGAGCTATCAAGCTGAAGTTCCACCAACATTTATTTGTATCAGGTGTGTCGGAGGTGAAACCCTTAGTATGAAGTTGCAGATACCATTCCAAGAAAGGGGTGGGGACACCAGGCCCTATGGGGAACCAAAGGAAGCACTCTTAATTCGTGTTGAGGACTCCAGAGGCAGGGACAGAAAACTTCCCAGTGCACACTCAGTACTGCGTGATAACTACTGACTGAGGTGATGCGGTGAGGACCTCTTCACTTCTCAGAAATCCCAGGGAGCTTTGTGATGCCGACTACAGAACAGCAGAGGGAATAGGTCCTATGACTGGCCACTAGTTGGGTTGGTGGTCTTGAATGTGAAATAACAGATGCCTCTGTGTAGGAGACTACCAGCCCCTTCTGTCACCCCAGCATGCCTGAGGCAGGGGTAGCAGGATGCAGCCTAAAGATCACTCTAATTTCCTTCAATAACTTTCCCAAAGGACAGGCTGATTAAGAGAATAGGAACCCTGGGAGTTTTCAGAACAGTGCCCTCAAGAAAACCACAAATGTAGCCTTCCTGATAACCAAAGTGGTATTCCCCTGCTGCAGCTGCACACTCAACCTTCGTCATCCTGTGGGCCCTTATCACCTGCCCTCCTACTCACACTTCTAATCATTGTCCCCCAGAGCAGTCATCATGCTTGGGGGCCAGTCTCATAAACTCTGCATCCGTGAGAAACACTACCAGACCTGATATGAGCCCCAGAGTCACAAGGGAGTGCAGCTCACTGCAGTAATGGAAGATCTTCCTCTATCTCTTCTCTTTGGAAGATATCATAGAGCTCATCAGCTACTGGGTCAAATAGCACTTCCCAGGGGTCTTTGGAAGCCCCATCTACTACCAGCACTTTTTCAACTACTGCTGACCCAACATCTGATGAAGAAGATACCAGTCAAGATGAGGAAGATTCACGTTCCTCATCTTCTACCAAAAACACCTACCGTGATACTCTGAACAGCATGACAAGTTTGTTGGAGCAGTTCCTTCTGTGTAAGTATAAAATGAAGCAGCCCATCACGAGGAAGACATGCTGCAGATTATCCACCCAAGATACCATCACCGATTTGCCGAGATTCTCAAGAGAGCCTCTGAACACATCGAGGCTGTCTTTGCAGTTGACTTGAAGGAAGTTGACTCAACCATCCACTCCTATGACCTCGTCAGCAAACTGAACCTTCCCAGCTATGGGAGGGTGTAGGATGGTAGGGGCTTACCTAAGACTGGTCTCTTGATGACAGTTCTGGGTGTGATCTTCGTGAAGGGCGACTGTGCCACTGAGGAAGACATCTGGAAATTCTTGAATATGATGCGAGTACATGCTGGGAGAAAACCTATCATCTACGGAGAGCCCAGGAAGCTCATCACCAGAGAGTTAGTGACGATGGAGTGATGTTACTAACAGTGATGTTACTAACTAACATCAGTGATGTTAGTGATGGTACCTGGAGTACCGTCAGGTTGCCCACCACGATCCTCCACATTACGAGTTCCTGTGGGGCCCAGGAGCCCATGCTGAAACCAGCAAAATGAAAGTCCTGGAATTTTTGGCAAAAGTCAATGATACGGTCCCCAGTGCCTTCTCATCACAATATGAAGAAGCTTTGTGAGATGAGGAGGAGAGAGCTCGAGCCACAGTTCCAGCCAGGCCTGGCACCACTGTCCCTTCCAGGCATGATCCACTGCCACGTCCAGCAGCTTCTCCCACCCCTACCGAAGATGAAGACTTTTAAAAGATCATCCAGATAAGAAAATGTGACATCAAAATAGGGACTTTTGCCGAAATGGGATGCAATCCCACAATATAATTGCTGGGACAATGGAATGAAAAAATAAAATGAAAAAGTTCAAAACATGATCAACCTTGATTGTTCTCCATCTTTTCGGTCTTCTGTTTTGTAAAACTAAATAATTTATACCTCGATATCCTTCTTGAAAAATTCAGGAGGTATTAAACCTTACCAAGTTAGACCTCTTACTGTCTTCATTTATTTTTTGAGCACCTGCTCTTTCAAAGGCTCTGTGCTAGTTCTGGTGAGGCTAAGATCAAGACCTAGCCTATCCCCATACAACTTTATATAGAAGGAGCTGCAATCACATAAGCAAGATCTTGAGATAGCCTTTAGGAATGACAGGAACGTAAAAGACTATCCAGGAAGAAATCTCTACCTGGGTAACGTACGGATCTGTTAGGCTCTCCACAGAAAAACCCACAGAATGGGTGGTTGAAACAACGGAAACTTATTTTCTCAGAGTTCTAGAGTCTGCAAGTCCAAGGTGAGGGCTGGTTTACCCTGAGGCCTCTCCCCTTGGCTGCCAGGTGGCTACCCTCTTCACTTGCATTCCTTTTAAGTGCATATATCCCTGGTGCCTCCTTTTGTGTCTCAATTTCTTCTGATAGTCACACTGGGTTATGGCCCACACTAATGACTTCATTTTAACTCAACCATCTCTTTAAAGACCTTATTTCTAACTACAGTTGCATTCTGAAGTACTCCGAGTTATGCCTTCAATATGCATTTGTGGAGGGATACAATTTGGCCCCTAACAGACAGAAATCTAAGGTGTCTCTGCTCTTATCTCAATGCAGGAGATTCCCATGCACAGACTGGTATTCTATGCACATCGTCTCCAGGGAGTTTCTGAGATGTAAGGGTGAACTCCCTTAGGAAGAAAGACATTCCTCCCTGTATCCCTTTTGAATTCTTATAGTTAGACTACTAGTAAACTTGACACAAGACAGGGTAACAGGAGACAAAGAGACAAATTGCAATTCATGTGCACAAGAAGTGTCATAGAAAGGGGACCTAAGAAGTGGGCAAAGCAGGCAGCTTCTTTACTTAGTAGACAACACAACAATTTGTGAGGAATTGACAGGACAAATCCACTTAGGTGTAAGGTACTCAACTAGTAAGGAATCTAAACAGAATGTGTACCCAGGGTAGTAAATTAAAGACTTAACAAGGTTTGTGTATACAGGCTTCTCTGCTTGAACTGCCCATTTCTGGTTGGAAGGGTTTCCCTCTGCCTCCAGATGCAGGCAGTACATTCTTCATATGAGGTGTATTTCCTGCTCTCAGGGAGGCAGAAATCAGGGGCGGTGGAATGTCCCTCCTCTGTTGGCTGTTTGTTAAGTAACTTGAATTCAAAATAATCAATATGATACTGTGGTATATTTGGGGGCAGAGTGCCCTATGCCTTGACAGGTCCCTCTTCTGAAACTTGCCTGCAAGTCTCACATGATAAAAGCTGATCTGGTCACTGTGGAGAGAGAGAAAGGACCAGTGGAGTCCTCCATTTCATGGCAGCAGTTGCATAATTCTGGCAACAGGTCAGTTCATTTAAAGAGCGGTATCGCATTTCAATAGGTGGTGATGCAATGCACTCCCAATGCTAGGTCTAGGGTACAAGCAGTATCAGGTAGTTAATAATAAGAGGCATTTCTATGGAAACAAAAGAAAAGCAGATGTTAATGATTGGAGCTGGTTATCAACCAGTTTCTGAGCCCAGGGGATAGTCAGTCAAAAAGTTTTCTAGGTGTCAGGATCAAAGCAACTGTTGCAGTTTGAAATGTCTCTATCACAGTTAGCAATATCTCTGGGTGATCAGGTTTACTTTCTGAGTGGCTCGTATAGCAACAGGCATGAAGTCTATTTCAATGTAAGCTGTTGTGACTATTTTCTGATCTTTGCATCAAGTCATGTAGCTTCACCTTGCAGGACTTCAGGAAAATGCCAATGCTAGTTCTCAGTGATTCAAGTCAAAGAATGGGAGAGTGAGCGGATCAAGATGGCAGAGGTGTATCCTCAGAGCTCACTGTCTCCCCACAGACACATCAAAAGGATGGGAGAAATTGGGAATTTTAGTAAGAAAGTTGCAGCTAGATATGAGTGGATACTAGAAAAATTCAGGATCCGACCCAGTTTGCAGGTAAATAACAATACTTCAAGGAAACGTAATACCACTAGAACCTAATATCACACATGTGTGGTACACTTTCTATGGAACCATTTTTGCTGTCTGTCATCTCCCTCATTTCTACCAAAGACAGGAAAACTAAGACCTAATTTGTTTGCAAAGGAAGTCTACATTCAATAAACTTGGCCTGATTATTTATCTAAGTACAGTAAAAATAACAATTTGCCATATAGGTGCTTTTAAATCTGCTTTGCTGGAACGGTTTATGAGGAGTGTCCAGAAGGAAATTTTAATAGCTTCTTGAGTCTAGGAAGCCACAGCAAAGACTTGTTGTCAAACTTAGAGATCTGGATGAATTCTTCTCTTCCTGAAGTCCCCAAAACATCCTAAAGTTCCTGTGCCTGCCAGAAGCGATTTTCCTTACTCACCTGGTAATGCTGATGGGAATTCTGTCAGCAAGTTCCCTGGCTGTTTTTCTAATGGGGTTTTATGCTCCAGGAAAAAGCAAGAGAGTTCCAGAAAAACATCTATTTCTGCTTTATTGACTATGCCAAAGCCTTTGACTGTGTAAATCACAATAAACTGTGAAAAATTCTGAGACAGATCCGAATACCAGACCACCTGACCTGCCTCTTGAGAAACCTATATGCAGGTAAGGAAGCAACAGTTAAAACTGGACATGGAACAACAGACTGGTTCCAAATAGGAAAAGGAGTATGTCAAGGCTGTATATTGTCACTCTGCTTATTTAACTTATATGCAGAGTCCATCATGAGGAACGCTGGGCTGAAAGAAGCACAAGCTGGAATCATGATGGCCGGGAGAAATATTAATAACCTCATATATGCAGATGACACCACCCTTAGGGCAGAAAGTCAAGGGAACTAAAAAAAGCCTCTTGGTGAAAGTCAAGGTGGAGAGTGAAAAGTTGGCTTAAAGTTCAACATTCAGAAAACGAAGATCATGGCATCTGGTCCCATCACTTCATGGGAAATAGATGGGGTGAGAGTGGAAATGGTGTCAGACTTTATTATTTTGGGCTCCAAGATCACAGCAGATGGTAACTTCAGCCATGAAATTAAAAGACACTCCTTGGAAGAAAAGTTATTGACAACTAAGATACCATATTGAAAAGCAGAGACATGAGTTTGCCAACCAAGTTCCGTCTAGTCAAGACTATGGTTTTCCAGTGGTCATGTATGGATGTGAGAATTGGACTGTGAAGAAAGCTCAGCACCGAAGAATTTATGTTTTTGAACTGTGGTGTTGGAGAAGACTGTTGGGAGTCCCTTGGACTGCAAGGAGATCCAACCAGTCCATTCTGAAGGAGATCAGCCCTGGGATTTCTTTGGAAGGAATGATGTTAAAGCTGAAACTCCAGTACTTTGGCCAACTCATTCGAAGAGTTTACTCACTGGAAAAGACTCTGATGCTGGGATTGGGGGCAGGAGGAGAAGGGGGCGACAGAGGATGAGATGGCTGGATGGCATCACGGACTCGGATGTGAGTCTGACTGAACTCCGGGAGTTGGTGATGGACAGGAAGGCGTGGCGTGCTGCGATTCATGGGGTCACAAAGAGTTGGACACGACTGAGTGACTGAACTGAAAGCCCCATGTTCCTAATTCTTATATTGCTAGAGTGCAGTTTTGGTATGTTTCTGTCAATCCTCCCTGATGTTTGTGGGTCATAGGGACAATGATAATTTCTAGAAGCCTGCAAGGTTTTGGTTGAAGCTTGTATAATTTGCCCAGGGAAATGTGTACCTGGATCACAGTTGATAAACCAAGCAGAGAACACATCTTCTCACACGTTCTTTGCCAATGTAAGAGAATCAGCCTTGCCGCAAGGGAAGGCTTCAACTCATCCAGAAAATATAGGAATGACAAGAATATTTTGATGACTCATCTCTTCTGTTCAGTCTCTTGGTTGTGTCTGACTCTTTGCAACCCCATGGACTGCAGCATGCCAGGCTTTCCTGTCCATTACCAATTCCCAGAGCTTGGTCAAACTCATGTCCATTGAGTAAGTGATGCCGTCCAGTCATTTCATCCTCTGCCCTTCCCTTCTTTTCCTGCCTTCAATCTTTCCCATCATGGGGTCTTTTCCAATGAGTCAGTTCTTCACATTAGGTCTCCAAAGTACTGGAGCTTCAGCTTCAGCATGAGTCCTTCCAATGCATATTCAGGACTGATATCCTTTAGAATTGACTGCTTAGATCTCCTTGCAGTCCAAGGGACTCTCTCGAATCTTGCCCAGGAGGAACAAGATGGCAAGAGGAATTGGTGGACGTGGAATACATCTCTCTCCACGGATACATCAGGAATACACCTTCAGACACAAAAATGCATGCAGAATACTAGCTGAGAGTGGACAGGAGTACATGACCAGCAGAAAAGCATATATAGACTCACGCAAAACTCGAGGTCAAGCCCTGAGCCTTTAGAGTGGGTCCACTGGCTCCAAGATCCTAGACTACCAGAGAACTAATTCGAGGATATCAAATAGTGAGAACTAACACAAAGGAAACCATTAGAATACAAGACCTGGCATCACCAAACCACTGATAGCCCCTGTGCTGGATGCCTCATCTAAACAACAAAGAAAAGAAAAATACAACCTGATCATCAGCAGACAGAATTACCACCTACTCAGCCTTGCCCATCAGAGGCAAAAAACAAACAAAGAAACAAACACTCAGCACAAATCTCACCCTATAAGAAGCTTACACAAACCACTGGAACAACCTTAGAGGGCAGAAACAAAAGGAAGAAAGAATTCAACCTTGAAGCCTGGGGAAAGGAGAACTTAAACACCATAATTAAAATAATAATAATAATGGAGAAAGCACAGATATACTACACAAATGAAAGAACCAACCAGAAACACAGAAGTCCAAATAAATGAAGAGGAAACAGGCAAACTACCTGAAAATTAATTCATTGCTAAAGGGAATGCAGTGATACTGATACTTTCCAAACTGTTTGGCAAATTCTTTTAAGCTAAATATAGTCTTATCATATGATCTAACAAATGAACGTTAAGGTATTTATTCAAAAGAGCCAAATCCTTAAGCCCATCCAAAACCTTCAACCAAATTTTAATAGAAGAATAAGTCATAGCTGCCCAAAACCAAAATCACCAAAGATGACCTTCAGTAGATGAGTGGGGAAACAAATTATGTTAAGCCATGGCCCTTCGCTCTCCTGATGCCGGGCACAGGGCATAGGATCCTGCCTTCCTGTGCAGGATCTGATGAAGGTGCCCAGGGCCCAGAAGAGGAAAGTGCAGGTGCTTCCCATGCAGCCCCTGCCACTCAGAGCCCTCACAAAAATCCTCTGACCAGGAGGGCCAGCATGCTGGTGGAGTTCCTTCTGGAGAAATACACCCAGAAAGAGCCCATCTCTGCTGAAGGTTGTTGGCAGGAAGTATAAGCAGCACTTCCATGAGATCCTCAGGAGAGCCTGTAAGCACATGGAGCTGGTATTTGGCCTGGAGATGATGGAAGTCGACTGTAGTAGGAACATCTACGCCCTCATCAAAAAGCTCAACCTCCGGGGCGATGAAGGTCCGAGTGAGGAGGGTGGTCTGCCCAAGTCTGGTTTCCTCATGGTGCTCCTGGGCATTATCTTTATGAAGGGCAACCACGCCCCCGGGGAGGAGGTCTGGGAATTCCTCAGTGTGTTGGGGGTCTACTCTGGGAGGAAGCACTGGATCTTTGGGGAGCCCAGAAAGCTCATCACCAAAGATCTGGTGCAGAAGAAGTACCTGAAGTACCATCAGGTGCCCAATGGGGATCCTCTGCACTACGATTTCCTGTGTGGCCCGAGAGCTTATGTTGATTTCAATAAGATGAAGGTGTTGGAGGTGCTGGCCAAGTTCCACGATACCGTCCTGACTTCCTTCCCAGACCTCTATAACAAGGCTCTGAGAGATCAGGTGGAGAGAGCAGGGCTGAGAGGCACGGCCAGGGCTCCAACAATGGCTGAAGCCAGTGCCCCTTCCAGGGCAAAGTCCTACAGCTCCTCCCACATCTAGGGAGGGAGACCCTGACACTTTCTACCCTTTTGTGTTGGAACAGAGCTGTCAAGCTCCTAAACAGTAGAGAGTAGTAGGATGGAAGGAACAAAACTTGTATGTTCTTTACTGTTTTATGTAGTAAGGGAGTTTAGGTACAACTCATTTTTAAAAATACATACCATTTCTCCTTTATCCATAGAAGAAATATCTAGTGAACGTTGATTTAAAGTAGATTAAGGAGATGAGGGAAGAGTTTAGTATTTCCAAATGTTAATTACTTTTCTTAAGGTTTATTGTGCTTCAGAATCCAAATGGATTAATCATATAAATCACATTGTTTGCTGTTTTAAAGGTTTGAAAGCCACAGATTGGGTATATGTAAAACACATTGAACGTATTGAATATGTTGTTCACCATCTAAACAAGGTAAGATGACACTGGAACAGAACTTTCTCAAAGAGTAGTCAAGCTGCTAGATAGTGCAGGTTAGTAGGGGTCGAGCAAACCAAGTTTAGATCTCTATTTTCTTCTTGATTTAAACTAGTAACTTCTGCATATTATTTATTTCATTTTTATTGAATATTTTTACTTCTAACAGGTTCTTTTCTTCAGAATATTGACTTGTAATGATATTCCAGTTTTATTTATTGCTGTTTTAGGATTTTTAAAGTTACAGTTTTGGTAGATGTAAAAGAAATTCATAAACCATCTCCACTGTCTTTATGATCTGGAAGTAGGTAATATGTTGCTGAATGAGAGATTTTCATGGTAATGTGAAACATGACCACAGAAAATATTGAGAAACCAAAAAACAATTAAGCAAACATAAAGGAAAATCTTTTAATTTGTAGTTTGCCTTATTTCCTCTAACCCTTTTTTTTTTGGTAAAATAAAATATCCTTTGCCTTAATTTAGCTCATTTAAGAGTATTTATTTCTTTTGTCCCAATGCACTGTGTAGTCTCGGCTATCTACTGGATAAAAATAACCTCAGATAGGAAGATGGTATTTTGGAGGTTCATAATAATCATGACTTCTATTAAATTAAAGACCGGTGTTTCTTAATCAGCATGACTCTGCTTTATATGTAGTACATGCATTCCAGCATTCATGCAGGATAGGATTTAGCAGACTCCACTTATAGATGGACAACTTGCAATTGTTTCAAGTTCACAAGACTGGTAAAGTGACCTTCATCAGACAAGTGCCCTGATGTGCAGTAGTCCAGAGTCCTTCCCTTTCTTTACAAGGGCAAGAACTGAGGAAATCTCTTTTCACCAGTGACATATTTCATACTGTGCTAGGATTGCTGCCATGGTGATCTCAGTGGCCTTGCCCAAACTGCCAGCTGAAGACCCCTGACTTTCGCTCTCTCTCTCCCATGAACACTTGTTTGCTGTCACTCTCTGCTTTGTTCTCTTTCCATGACCCACAGGGCAAGATCTGGGTCAGCTCACTGTGTCATGGCTCCCCTCAATTAGGAGCTGCAAGCAGGACGCCCAGGCTGTGCCTACCCAAAGAACGCTTAGGTGGCAGTTGACACTGTCCTTAGGCCTGGTAGACACAGAATTTCCAATGGTGAAAGCGCCCACTGAGGCCAATACTTTCTCCTCTCAGTATTTGTCATTTCCTCTATGGTTCTATCCATTTTGAAGTGAGAAGTTTTACTAAGAAGACTGCATGATGTTCAAATGAAGACTGAATAAATAATCAGGGACTTGATTGGGTGAGTTTCTTCTCTAAGTCCTCGAGCCCAATTCCCTCCCTACACGTTCTTAATCCGAGTGTGTTTCCAGGACCAGAACTGCATCAGAGGCCAAAACTGAGGGACTCTGCATTCTTCTCTAGATTTTTGGCTTACCTCACCACACCACGACCTTATAATGCTGGCAATCCCCACCCTTCTGTGGATCTCAAGCAGACATTACCTATAAAAAGGGCAATGTGTCATGCAACTGCAAGCTGAGGTTAGGAACAGAGAACTGCAGAAACTATTGGCATGAACAACTCTGTCCAAACATCTGCCTTAAGAACCTTATCTGACCTCTAGCATGGTTTCTAACAGCAATCTAAGGCCACATTCTAGGACATCTCGGCCAGCCCTGAATTCCTGTTAAAAAAATTTCAAGGCTACCAAAGGAATCATTTCCAGCCAACATCTGACATAAGCCCCTCATCTTCCTTTACTGAGAGTGTCTATTTAAAACAAAGACCAAAAAAAAAAAAAGAAAGAAAGGAAAAACCCTCACAATTACAAGAAATGTGTGACGGAAATAAACTAGAAATTGATAACAAACAGACATGCGGGAAAATTAAATATTATTTGCAGACTAAACAAAAATCATCTAATAACACATGGGCCAAAGAGAAACTCTAATGAGAAATTTTAAAATATTTTTACAAAATGAAAACAAGATTACTACTTATCAGAAGTTGTGTGATACAGCACAATCAGTAAAGAGGTATACATAGCATTGAGTACCTATAACAAAAAAAAGACAGAATTAATAACTTAAGCTTCTATATTAGTAAACTTGTGAAAGAAAAGAAAAAGCAGAGGAAGAATAAGTCAAAGCGGAAACCAGTGACACTGAAAAAAGGAAGGTAATGCAGAGAAAGAACAAAACCCAGAGAAGTTTCTTTACAGATACAAAACAAAAAGAAGATAAAATTCTCCCCAGGCTAAATAAGAAAAAGAGAGAAAACACAAATTAAATTACTAATAGCAGAAATGAAGGAGGGGCCATTACTACAGATTCCATGGACATTGAAAGGATAATGAGTGAATATTACAAACAACTCTGTGCCTACATAAATGAAGGTTCAGTTGAGAAACTGGCTGAAGGTATAACTTAGCACCACTTTCACAAAGAAAAATAGATAATCTGAAGAGGTCTGTACCTATTAAAGAAATTTAATCTATAACTAATAAGCTAATAAAGACAGTAACAGACCCAGAGGTTTCCACTGATGAATTCTATCAAAAATTTAAGGAAGAAATGAGAACAATTCTCTACAATCTCTCCCAGAAAATAGAAGCAAAAGGAACACCTCCTAATTCCTTTTCTGTGAGGTATTACACTCGAATATCAAAATCTCATGAAGAAATTAAGAGAAAAAATTGCACACAAATACCTCTCATGAACATTGAAGCATAATCCCCAACAAAATATAAGAAAAGAAACCTAACAATCCATAGAAGGAATCACATACTATATCAAAGTAGGATGCATTTCAGATGTTCAACATTTGAAAATCTGTCAATCAGCTATCCTTCAATAAAATAAATTTTCAAAAATTAAAAAAGAAAATCAGTAATCATAATTCATAATATCAATTGTCTAAGGAAGATAACCACAAGATCAGATCAACAGATGAAGGAGAAAATCATCTGATAAAATCCAACACCCATTCATCATAAAAATTCTCAGCAAACTAGATACAGACAGACATTTCCTCAGCTTCATATACAACATCTAAAAAGAAATACAGGTAAAATAGTCTACTTCATAGTAAGAAGACAGATACTGTCACACTAAGGTGAGGAACAAGGTGAGGATATCCCTTCTCACCATGTCTATTCAACACTGTACAGAAAGTCCTAGCCAATGCAATGAGACAAGAGAAGGAAGCAAAAGATACAGATATTTGGCAGGAAAAATGGAATTATAATCATCAACAACAAGAAAACACCTGGCATTAATAAGCCAGGAGTATATGTTAATAAGGTTAATATATTATCAATGTATAACTATTATATAATAAATATATTAATAAGGTTAATATATAATAGTCAATTTTTTCCAATAAAGAGATGGAACTTGCAATTAAAAACTTAACATCATTTACTTTAGCACCAAAATATGTTAGAAATAATTCTTTAAAAAATATGTATAAGATTTACATGAGAAAAACTCATAAACTGCAGTGAAAAAAATTAAAGATCTAAATAAATAGACACGCCATGTTCATAGATAGGCAGACGCTACATTGTTGAGATGTCACTTATTACCAACTTAACCTAGATATTTAATGCAATTCTGTTCAAAATTCCAGCAACTTAGATTGTAAACGGCAGTCAACAATTTAAATTTTATGTCAAAAATGAAATGATCCATAATACCCACTGAAGTCAATATTAAAGATCTAAGTCAGAGAATTGCTATTACTGGATTTCAAAACTTAATAAAGCTACGATACTCAAGACTGTATGCTATTAACAGAATAATAGACGGATCAATGGCACAGGACAGAAAATCTAGAAACAGACACCCTAACACTCAACCGACCTTTAACAAAGGCACAAAGGCAATTTAATGGAAAAGGACAGTCTTCTAAACTTACAGTCCTGGGATAACTAGACATCCATATCTAAGAAAAATGAATCCACATACAAACTCTAAACCTTTCAAAATAATTAACTCAAAGGGTATCACAGACCTAAATGAAAAACTCACAATTTGAAAAAAATTGCAGGGACATCCCTGGCAGTCCAGTGTTTAAGATTCAACACTTCCACTGCTGGGGGAAGAGGTTCTATCACTGGTCAGGGACTAGGATTTCACATGCGATAAGCAATAGGCAAAAAAATCTAGAAGATAACATGGGAGCAAAACTTGAGTTTGGTAATGAGATTTTAGGCACAACACCAAAAGCACAGTCCATGAAAGAAAATAATAAGCTGAACCTTGTAAATATTAAAAGCTTCTATCTGCAAAATACACTGTTAAGAGAATGAAAAGAAAGGCTGCCAAAGGGTAGTTATAAATCTATTTGCAGGGCAAGAATGGAGATACAGACCCAGAGAACGGGCGTGTGGACACATCGGGGAAGCAGACAGTGAGACGAATTGAGAGAGTGGCATGGACAAATGTGCACTACCATGTGGACAACAGGCATGTAGGGGAAGTTTCTGGGTGACACAAGGATCAAGCTCTGTGACGACCTCAAGGGGTGAGGTCGGGGGTGGGAGGGAGGTTCATGAGGGAGGGAGGGATATATGTATACTGACAGCTGCTTCATACAAGAGAACCTGACACACCATTTAATTATCTTCTAAATCACATAATTGTTAAAAAACCTATGAATTTAAAAAGTAGAAAAAAAATCTGGAGAATTCCACATAGCCACTTGAGTTATATAAAACAATGCCATATAAATAAAAGTCAGAAGTAATGAAAAGCAAAAGATCATGGTAACAAGATCATGGCAGCAAAACCATCCAGTTGGTCTGGAAGAATCAACAATTACTTACACCAAGTAACAGAAAATACACAATAAACAAAAGCAACCATAGAAAAAAAAAATTACCTGCAAAAAAAGTTTAGAAAAATGTATACAGTCTTCATGGAGGCAACAAGAAGTATTTCCTGAGAGACTTAGGAACAAAAAGGCTCAAACAGAATAGTATGTTATGTATATTCATGACGAACAGATATTGCAAGACTGTCAATTTTCTGAAACTTGAGTATGGAGTTAGTACCACATTCAGAGTAGCTGAGATCACAATGAACCACGGTCTGCTGCTATTTGTACCTAGAAGTAACCACGGAAATCTTATGGAAGGAATGAAGAAACTATTAACAAAAGAGAAAACACAAAATTATGTAATCCCTGATGGACAATAAGTCTCAGGTGAACTTGACCCTATGTGTGCCCACGTGGGGGAGTACTTAAGAGACTGGCACAGATGTGCAACCTGCAAGGGAAGCAGACAACAGGATCAGCTGGAAGAGGCTTTAAACTTGAGCCCTGGATTCTTCCACTCTGCCCTGGCATCATGAATCTCCACTGCTTCACTGAAGGAATCTGAGGCAGCACCTCCGAGGGCCCATGCCAGGACCATGGGGCACCAAAGTTTGGCTTGTATGTGGCAGTACAGCCAAGATCATGAAATCACCAGCACAAAGTTTGTTGTGTGTGTGCTTAGTCACTGAGTTGTGCCCGACTCTTTGCGACCCCATGGACTGTAGCCCACAAGGCTCCTCTGTCCAAGGGGAAACTCCAGGCAAGAATACTACAGTGCATTGCCATGCCATCCTCCAGGGGGTCTTCCCAACCCACAGATTGAACCCAGGTCTCCTGAACCACAGGCAGATTATTTACTGTTTGAGTCGCCAGAGAATGCTAGTGGATAAGAATTGGCCCTTTGAAATGATCACCTTAATAGACTATCACCCAGGGACTAAAAGAGAAAAGTTAGTATCACAGGAATTGTCCAAAACGACAGAACTTCATCTCAGAACATTTGAGCAATGACCCTGCAGTCGACTGAGAGCCCACAGTGAGAACTGTCAGGCTAAGGAGCCCCTTCACTTACTCTTCTGGAGTTGTATGAGCATGGCTGGGGACAGGGGTGGACTTATACCAGAAAGGGAAGGATTTCCAGGCCCTGTCAGCAGTCAATATAAATGCAGTTTCTGAGTGAGATGTGAGGGGTTCCACACCTCAGAAGACAGTCTCCCATCCTTCCCTCTCAGCTCATCTTACCTATAGCAGCTAATTCCAGGAAGCCTCAGGTAAAAATGGTGAGATGAGACGTATGTGCACTTCATACCAGGAGACTCGGGGTTCACGTCCTCAATATGAGGCCTTGTCCTCGGATCAGCAGATGGGACCTAGCCCAGCATATACCGGGGTTAAGGGAAGGCATGGAGAACGACAGAGCATCGCTTACTCCAGAAGAGGGAGCCCAGAGAGCCCTCACTGTTGGTCTCATGGGCTCCAGGACGGCTGTTAGGCGTGGGCTCCCCAATTCTTCCTGCTGCGGATGCTGACACAAGTGAGCGGCATGGAGTAAGCCAGCTGACAGTTCAGGACAGGGACGTCCCAGGACCCCTTAAGAGTCAAGGCAAAGTCCACGTGCCAATCCCGGGAGAAGCTGTCCCGGAACCCCGCCTGTCCAGGTCCCGCCCCTGCTGCCCTCCTGGAGCCCAGATGCGCAGGACAGGAAGTGACGTCCTCCTAAGCATGCTGGGGGAGCGACGCCATGCTTGACAGTGCCGCTATCTCTGAGAGCTGCCATTGACGGTGGCCAGCGGGAGCAGTCACATGTCATCGGGTGTCAAGTTCGGACGTGACGTGAGTTACGAGTGCAGGGACACGTCTCTGCACCCCGAATCCCTTTTCCCTTTTAAAACAGGCGGCCACACAGCCTCCAGCCACCCTAGCCCTGCACTCAGACCAGAGGATCCAGCCAACTCTTAGGCCCCAAGACCATCCACTAACCCCTAGGGGGTCTCGGGAAAGACTGCCTCAGTCAGGCTCTGCTGGATCCCTGCTCTGCTCAGTAGAGGGAGAGCCATGAGCCCTGTGGAGTGAAGGAGGGACCCTCGGGGGGATTGAGGGTCTCCATGCAGCAGAACGGCAGCCATGGTTAACCCCCGACTCACAGTGATTTGGCTGCGGATCATCTGGGCAGCCGCCGGGCAGCTGTAAAGGCTGAGGGGCTCCCTCGCTGTGACCTCGGACGTGGGACACTCAGAGAAGAGGGGACTTGGGTCTAAGGGGCTTGCAGCTGGTCCGTAGAGGGAGGATATCAGGGTTCGGGAAGAGTCAGAATGAGGAACATCCTCCCCGACAAACAGACGACTCAGGACCCTCCCCTGTGCTCAGTGCTTTCCTCCCGGCCAAACATCGGAAAGGGGGGCGGCGGTCTGAAAGGGGAGCTTGGAGCCTGGTTGTGAAGGGGCAGCCACCAGACAACAGAAGGGAAGGTCCTGGGACCCTCCATGGTAGGCTGTATATGACCTCCTCTCCTCGTCTGGGGTGACAGGGAAGGTGGCAGCATCAATTTCAGACAGGAGAGGGAAACAGACAGGTGTGGGAGACGGGGTGTTGGATATGGGGGTGTCTCGCACCAATTTTATCCTGACTCTGAATCTCAGCTGAGAGGACCTGCCTCCCTGACAGCCCCCACTGCGCCCCCCCCCCCCCGACCGCGTCTTCTAATGCCCAGGCAGGACTGTCTGCTGTGCCCAGGGCTCACTCTCCCTTGCTTATCACCGGTCTCGGGACAGGCTGACCAGGAGAACAGGAGCCCTGTGGGTCTTAGAGCACTGGCCTCGAGGACCCCTCAGAGGCGGCTTCCATTCAAGCCAGGGAAGACTCTCCTTGCTGAAGGTTCTCAGAGCATGTCCTTGTCCCTCCTCAAGGTGCCCTCCTTGCCTGCTTTCCTGCCTGAACTCCCACCTGTGGTCCCTGACCTGCTGTCAGCATGCCTCGGAGGCACAAGAACAAGTCCCATGCCTGGGGGAAACGCCACCAGGTCCGGCGGAACACTCAGATGGCCCAGGCTAGTGCTGCTGCAGCCCCAAAGGAGGAGTGTCCCTCCTCCCCCTCTTCTGCCCATCAGGGTTCTCCCTGAGCTCCCCTGCTACTGAAGATCACCAGGAGCTTCAGGGAGCCATGGCCCCTAGCTCTCCA
Source organism: Ovis aries (assembly GCF_016772045.2). Taxonomy (NCBI): domain Eukaryota; kingdom Metazoa; phylum Chordata; class Mammalia; order Artiodactyla; family Bovidae; genus Ovis; species Ovis aries. Next base: position 24,663,606 of record NC_056080.1, on the reverse strand, counting down.
GATGCAGGACCTTCCTGTGCAGGATCTGAAGGTGCCCAGGGTCCAGAGGAGGAAAGTGCAGGTGCCTCCCAGGCAGACCCTGCCACTCAGAGCACTCGCAAAGATCCTCTGGCCAGGAAGGCCAAGATACTGGTGGAGATCCTGCTGGAGAAGTACACCAAGAAGGAGGCCATCACGCAGAATGCCCTGATGAAAACTGTCAGCAGGAAGTACAGGCAGCACTTCCCTGAGATCCTCAGTACAGCCTGTGAGCACGTGGAGCTGGTCTTTGGCCTGGAGATGAAGGAAGTCGACCATAGCAGGAACATCTACACCCTCATCAGCAAGCTCAACCTCGGGGGAAACGATTGTCCGAGTGGTGAGGGGGAGCTTCCCAAGTCCGGTCTCCTCATGGTGCTCCTGGGGGTCATCTTCATGAATGGTAACCGCGCCACCGAGGAGGAGATCTGGGAATTCCTCAGTATGTTGGGGATCTATGCTGGGAGGAGGCACTGGATCTTTGGGGAGCCCAGAAGGCTCATCACCAAAGATCTGGTGCAGAAGGAGTACCTGAACTACCGCCAGGTGCCCAATAGTGATCCTCCCCGCTATGAGTTCCTGTGGGGCCTGAGAGCTTGTGCTGAGACCAGTAAGATGAAGGTACTGGAGGTTCTAGCCAAGTTCCAAGGTAGGGTCCCTAGTTCCTTCCCAGACCTCTATGAGGAGGCTCTGAGAGAGCAGGCGGAGAGAGCAGGGCTGAGAGGTGCGGCCATGGCTCCAACCATGGCTGAGGCCTGTGCTCCTTCCAGGGCCAAGTCCCGCAGCTCCTCCCTCATCTAGGGAGGGGGGCAGGGCACTTTGTTCCCTTTGTGTTGGAAGAGAGCAGTCAGGCTCCTAAATAGTGCAGAGTAGTACGGGTGGAGGCAACAAAACCCGTATCTTCTTACAGTTTTAAATGGTAAGGGAGTTTAGATCTAGTTTGTTTAACAAAATATACATCTGTTTTCTTGTATCCATATGAGAAATACCTAATGAACGATGATTTAAATTAGGAAGGTAAAGAGGTGAAGGAGGTGTTTAGTATTTTCAAATGTTCTTACTTTGGATAAGGTTTATTGTGTTTCAGAATTCAAATGTATGAATCATATAAATCATAGTTTCCAGCTGTTTTAACGTTTTAAAAGTTTGGGTATTTGTAACACACACTGAAAGTACTGAATATATTGTTCACAATGCAAACAAGATAACATGACATTAGAAGAGAATGTTTCTTGAAGAGCAGACAAGCTTCTAAAGAGTGCATGGTAGTAGGGGTTGATCACATTTATTTCAATCACATTTCTCTCTCTGTTTCACATGAGTAACTTCTACATATTATTTGTTTCTTTTTTTTTCCCAAATATTTTTACTTCTAAGAGGTTGTTTTTCTTCAGAGTATTAAATTGGTAATGATACTGGTGTTATATTCACTGCTGTTTTAAAAATTTCAAACGTACAGTTTTGGTAGATATTAAAGAAATTAAAGAGCCATGTATACTGTCTTTCTGATCTGCAAGTAGGTAACAGCACTGCAAGAGTGATTTTCATGCTACTGTGAAAGAAGACCAGAGAAACTATTGAGAAACAAAAGAACATGGAGAAAAGAATAGAGTAAAAAGTCTTCAACTTGTGGTTTACCTATTTCTTTTAAACATTCTTTTAGTAAAAATAAAAATACTTTGAATTATTTAGCTCATTTAAGAATATTTGTTTCTTTTGCCCTAATTCACTGCATATTCTCTGCTCTCTCCTGGATTAAAAATAAAGTCAGATGGGAAGGTGGTATTTGAGGGGTTCATAGTAATCATACCTTCCACTTATTACAAACCAATACTTCTTCATCAGTATGCCACTGCTTTATATGTAGTACATGCATTCCAGCATTCATGCAGGATCAGATTTAGCAGACTCCATTTGTGGATGGATAACTTGCCAATTTCTCAAGTTCACAAACTGATGAAGTGACCTTCCTGGGACTAGTCCCCCGATCTGGATTAGTGCAGAGCCCACAATGTGCCACTTCTCCCATCCTAAGCTAGACATCATGTCTTTTCATTCATTTTTCCTCTAAACACTAAAAAAAAAAAAAATGTGTCTCGTTGGATACTTGGGGCTCTGTCCCAAAGAACTGTTTTGGAATAACGTTTTAAAATGCTGATAAATAAATGGTATGAAAGAAGACTAAACTACTCAGGGACAAGGTGGTCATGAACACATGCAATGTCAGATACCCTGAAAAGATCAACATGCCCTCATTTATCCTTCCTGATTCTCAGGGACATACAAGCCTTAGCTTAAGCGCTGTGTCCTCAGGTCAATGGACGGAAGAGTCCCAGCCTCTGATAGTTATCAAGGGGAAGATTTTAGAACACTAGGGGTCCCACAAACTATATCCTGCTTCTTGCCTTGTGTGGTCATGGGGAGAGCAGTCTGTCTGAGGTGCGCCTTCCTTTCCTGCAGGGCAAGGGTGGAGCGGTTCTCAAGGAGTTTAGCTCCTTGGTCTTGAGGTCCAGGATTTACAGTAGCATACTGGGTGCTGATGAGCGGATTCCCCCATAGCAAGGGGTACGGCACGGAAGAACAGGCAAGGGTAGACAGGGAGTAGCACTCTCACCTCCCTGTCTGTTGTCGGAAGAACTCGAAAGCCTTGGCCACAGGCTAGCTGATTTAGCCAGTAGAGACAGTGGATTCCCATATGCTACCAGAAGTCAAGGTAAGAAACCTGAGCTAAAACTGGGGGACCACTGACTCCTGAAGAGAGTGGAGCCCTAGAATGTTCTCCAAGGCCCCAATGTCCTCAGAAGGCCCCAATAGCTTTGCACACCTCTGGTTCACCCTGTCTTCCAATCCAGAACTTCCAAGAAAGTAATGCCTTTGTGATGAGGAGCATAGCCTCAGGTGAGCAGGGCTGCAGTCTGGGTCTGGTCAGGAGTGAGGATGAGATCCCACCACTCAGCCCAGAACACGGGAGACTGTGGAGGCCCACCCCTGATGTCAGCCCTATGAGACCCACGAAAAAGCTTTGTGGCTGAAGTGCTTCTCTTTCTGCTGGAGTGATCTCAGGGAGGTGAGAGCCTTGGTCTACTGGGAGAAGCCTCACTTCAGTACAGAGTGGAAAACTAGTGACTCCAATTGAGGATAAAACGACTGCACCTAGAATCCGGACCTGCCCATCTACACCCTGCACTGGCAAATTTGGGAATGCGGACATGAGGCACCCAACACATTTCCTTTCAGAGCATCTCAGGAGGTGAGGCGCTGGGGCTCAGGGGTCAACCTCAGGAGGAACTCCAGGTCATGCCAAGAGTCAAGTAGAGGACCATGGGGACTAAAGGAACCACTCACACTATACCACTTTTATAGAATCCCTCCCCTAGGGTCAGCCATGAGTGACCACAGGTTGGCAGCCCTCACATCCTCCAAGGTGGTCTCAGGGAATTTAAGGCTGTAACATGAGAGGACAGGTCTCATTAGGAGATGGGAAGTCAGTGTGAGGACCTGGAGAGAGGACAGTAATAGTGAAAGGAGGGAGGAAATACAGGTCTTCCTAGGAGCCTGACTGAGGACAGGTGCAGCCAGCCATCAGAAGGCCTCAATTTCCGGTCCCAGCTTTCTGTCCTGAGAGACTACAGGTAGATGTGCTAAGTTAGGCAACCTCCGCTTTCTTCTATTGGGTCTCAGACTGTTGTGGGCCTTACTCTGAGCACATACCCTCAGGTAAAGAGACAGGAGCTCCAAGACCTCCCAGCAGTTCCCAGAGGACACCTGGTCATTTCACCAGAGGAGCTTCAGGTAACCCTTGATGTGGCAGGTAGGACAATTCTTTCAGACGTGCATTAGCTACTCTGTGCAGACTGATTCCCTGGGCCTTTGTCCTTCCAGTGCTCCATGATAAAGGGAATTGAAGGAAGGCCCCAAACCAAGTGGCGTGCCCCTCCCCTCAAGTCCTTGCTAGGAAAGTTTACCTTTGATGTTTCTGCACATGCATGACTGCCCCTTCCACTTCTTGGGAAGAAAATTGCTCACTAAATTCCAGACAATAGTCCAAGCTGGAGCCCTTCATTTAGAAGGCTCCCACCAAGAGAAACGACAGCTCTTGGCTGGGGGAGCCTGCCTCCATACAACAGGGATAGAATAGCATAGGATACAGGTAGCTGTCCCAGGTGACTTTGTGGAAAAGAATCCACCTGCAATGCAGGAGATGAAGGTTTGATCCCTGTCTGAAACATCTCCTGGAGGAAGAAGTGGCTTCCTATTCCAGTATTCCTGCCTGGAGAATCCCATGGACAGAGAGCCTGGAGTGCTGCAGTTCATGGGGTTGCGAAGAGTCAGAAATAAGTGAGGGCCTGAGCACAGACAGACAGAGAGGTAGATCTAGAAGTCTAGGAGGGGAATAGAGATAGAGAAACTTAGGAACCATTGGTAGACCATTGTAAGTTAACATTGTTCAAGAAAGGTATCAGAATGTAGTGGAGGAAGGCAGGTTTGTTTAAATATAAAGCCATAAATAATCCATGAGATGTTCCCCAGGCCTTTAGGTAAAAGAGGAATGTCACGGCCCTTCTGTCCATTTGAAGAAGTTCTACAATAACCCAAGTTTGACCTCATAAGGTCAGACACTCTCCTGTTCCAAATGAATTGGGAGGGAGTGATGTAAGCCTGACCTCTACTCAGAGAAGGCAGTCTTTCCTAGTCCTCCACTTTCCACTGACTATAGAATATATTCCACTTAATCTTCCAGGCAGAGCTCTGTCACCTGCCTCCTTGCATCTTTTACATGCATCCTATGTAAATAAATCCATTTCTTGCCTAACACTTTCCCTCTTGCTGAGGGACTCCCTCTCCCTTCTGGACTGAGACACAAACAACCTGAGCTGCCCTAAGTCCAGGTACCAGGTGAGTGATTCTAATTAAAAGACCATGGTCAAGTCCCAAACTGGATTTTTGGGGGTTTGCAGTTCTGGCCATGTGGATTTGAGTCAAAACCTGATGTGATAGGTTTCAGGTAGAGGAGGTCTCAATGCCACCCCTTTGAAAATTTTAACCTATGTCCTGTTAAACTGGCTCATAGGGCTAGAATGAAAGTCACTTTCTTCTGCATTTCTCTGCACCTAGACTCCCAATATCTTTGCCTTTGGCTGGACAAATCCAGACAGTGGATGCCATGAAGGCCTCCACTTTGTGTTTATAAAATTCAAGCTGAGTGTGTCTACAGGATAGGGAGAGAATGGATAAAGAAAGAAAAGAAAAGAAATTGAGCTAAAAAATTTTGGCTACCTTCTGAAATATGGCTGTCCTGGTGCCTCAGATGGTAAAGAATCTACCTGAAATGGCAGGAGACCCGGGTTCAATCCTTGGATTGGGAAGTTCCCCTGGAGAAGGGAATGGCAGCCCACTCCAGTATTCCTGCCCAGAGGATCCCATGGACAGGGGATCCTGGAGGGCTACATTCCATGGGGCCACAATGACTCAGACGTGACTTAGAGACTGAACTACAACAGCAATCTCCTAACACTTCTACTTTACCACTTCTTGCTGCAACTAGTGAAGCCCATGTGTCCTAGAGCCTGTGCTCCGGCGTAAGAGAAGCCACCAGAATGAGAAGCCAGTGCATCCCCATGAAGGGTAGCCCCTGCTCCTCGAAACTAGAGAACACACACGCAGCAATGAAGAGCCAGCACAACCAAAATTAAATACATAAATAATTTCTTTAAAAAAATACTCAGGGAAGCCACAATGGCCCCTGGGGCGAGAACTGAACCACATTCTGCCAAGCAAGCTCACAGGTGAGGGATGCCACAGCCATGAAAAGGCCATAAGGGACTTCAGTGACACCTGAAGGCCCTTATGAGCATTTGTCATTTCCTTTTCAGATGGATAACTGACTGTCCATCGCTGAAGACTTGCCCTTAGGATTCCAGCTAGGTCTCTTATGTTCAAATCTTCCTTGCCTTTAGGAAAAACTCTGAACTTTGAAAGACTTGCCAGGTAGACTCTGCTGGCTTGGCAATGCTTAATTTGCCTAGAAAAGCCCTTCCCCTTCTCCAGATGATATTAACCGTCAGCCAGCCCTGAGCCCTGTTCACAGGAACTCTTTCTGGGCAAAAGAAGGAGCCTCATGGACCAGAGACCTCTTCTTCATTATACTCAGCATTGAACACCACTGCTCCTGGCCCCCATCACCAATGTTTTGCCCTCTAAACTGCGGCTCCAGACCTCCTTAAACTCTCGCCACCTCAGGAAGTCATAGGGCCCACCAGACTTCCATAAGAATCCAAGTTCCCCTGCTCATGCAGGATCTCAGTTGGATAAAACAAGATTAAGGAAAATTCTCAGATGACCCCAAAAAATATCTAGACAAGTTTAGACATCTATGACTTTTGAATTAACCCAGAAGAACACTTATATCATCCTTGCTCAGACACTGTCTCAGGCAGAAAGGACAACTATATACAGAGTCAGCCCTCAGCTCTGAGACAGCTATCACATGGCAAACTCCCAACCATTTCCCATGGGAACGATGGCTGTTCCCTGTTCACAATCTAATTGGGAGTATACTACTTGAGCCAGGTTAGCATCCAGGGATGCTCTGTCTTCCTCTTCCCCACCTGAACACTGGTGGTCAGAGCACACCCAGAGAGGCTCCCTGTTTTGCCCAATGACCACCAGTAGGTTTCCAGCCATGTCAGGACCAAGCAAGACAAAGTGCCAGCACGGGGTGGCACTGGTGCACCAAGACCTAAAAGATGACTAATGTAACCCAGGGTTCACGGTGCCATATTTATAAAAATAGCACTCTGGTTTCTGTCTTCCCTCCCACTCCATGGATTTTGCTTGCGTACTTATGGGTAACTGCCTGCACACTAGGAGAAAAGTTATATAACCTAAAGCTGTCCATCAACTTGTCAGTCAAATGACACAGGACACACATGACCCTACCCCATGGCAGGACTGCTTCTGGTTTCCAGACAGCCTGCTCTCATCCTTCTCAGGAGAGTAATTTTGCTCTGCCTCATAAAACAGATACATAAAACTGCTCTATTTCTCCAATAAATTATTTTTCTTTGCTATGACTAAAACAGGAAATCAGCGTTCTGCTGGTGAAAATGTGGATCACATATGTATTACTGTTTATCAGATTCCAATTAAAGTTTTTATATTTTATAATGCAAATTTAGAAACTTTTCATTGCTGTGTGATCTAGAACAAGAAAACACAGCAGTGGAAGAGGGATTTTCATGCAAATTTGAAGAGACTCTGTGGCAAAATAACTTAGGTCAAGTAAAAAAGCAAAGAAAAAGCAAATTTTGTTAAGTTTTTAGTTTTGTTAAATTCTTTTAATACTCCTTGTTAGTAAAAGTATGTCCTTAGTTTATTCAAGATGGTGGGAGAAATTAAATAGTAATAAAGCAGACAACACCATCATTGTCACTCATATTTTCAACCACTAATTGAGTATCAACTCCTTGGAATGCTCCATGGCAGAACTGGGGATGATAATAAAAAGAAGCCTGAGCCAGTGTCCATAGAAGTTAAGTGTCTAAAAGTTGCCACCATATCAAGCAGACGGTGAGGTACCCTTTGAGACCTAAACGTGACAAGTTGAAACAAGGGATGAGAACGAGAGGAGGTTTCAGATGAGAGTAGTCAAAAGTAAACGCTTTGAGGCGAGGAATGTGGGCGCTTTGGAACACTGCAGTTCCCTTGAGGATGTAATTTGAAGTTAGGTGGGTTCTTGGGCTAAACGAGGCTGAGTGAATTGAGGGTGGAAGGTGACCCTGAAATAGGGGGATTAAGTTGAGAAGCTGGAGAACAGAAGGGAAGATTACCCTTGATTTTTACTTTGAGACTGTGGGTAAAACAGAGAGAATCTCCACCTGGAACAGGAATACAATGGGTTCTGTGCTCCTTCTCCAGTATAGGGAAACACAGTGCACAAACTGGGGATTTAACCCCACTGCCTCCAGGGTGTTTGGCAGAAAGAAGGATGGTATTTCCTTGAACTGAGATATCTCATACCCACTGTAACAGCACTCTCCACACTGGGGTCAGAGGGCACTATGTTACAGAGATGTTCTACTGCCTATTTTAAGCATAATTTGGAGAACTTCAAATGAAGGCTGCACTTTTGGTGCTGGTGAAATTAATGAAGATGGGGCGTGGTGGTATGGATGAAAATATAGCTGGAAGGGAAGATCTTCGTCCTTGACACAAATTCTAGAAGTTTTGAGTAGCATCCAGGGAGCAGAGATTCCTCTACATTCAAATGATAAATTTACACATGGGGAAATTTTATTTAGTTTTACTAAGCAGAACACTGTTCATTGTGAAACTGCCACATATTGCTGATATCTCATGCAAGTTAAAAAAATCACCAACAGTTGATACTAAGGTCTGTGGTCATAATTATCAGAGGAATAAATGTCATTCTTTGAAATCCATTATTTCAAGAGCTTTATAAATATCACATATATTACACTAGTTCTACAAAATAGGGTTTAGAAGACTCACTTTGCAGATTATGAATTTGGTGATATTCTCAAGTTCACAAGACTTGTGACAGAGCTGGAAATAGACATTTGGTCTGCATATGTCGAGAGGCCACACTGTTCCACTCCTCCCAGCCTGAGGCAGACCTAGTGTCCTTCAGTTGTCCTGTCATCTCACTACTCCAAACTTTATATCAGAGGCTTCTGTTTCAAGCTGGCGGTATAGCAGGATGTCTGTTTGCCTCCTCCTGCACCATAACTGCAACTAGCTGTTGGACAACTATCAACCGGAGGACCCTGGAACACACTGAAAATGATACCCCACGTTCAAAGAAAAAGTGGAAGTCGCAACAAGATAATAGGAGGGGTACAATCACAATGAATTCAAATCCAATACCCACTGGGTGGGTAACTGGAGAACAAAAATACCAAAGAAGTTCTCCCACGATTGTGAAAGTTCTGCACATCACATCAAGGAACCCAGCCTGTGGTTCTGACAAAGGGACATGGAATTCCCTGGTCATCTGACTTTGAAGGGCAGTGGGGTTTGATTACAGGACTCCCACAGAAGTAGGGGAAACAGACACATCAGTCTTGGAGGGCACAAACTCTCGCATGCACCAAGACCCAGAGAAAAGGAGCATTTACTCCACAGGAGACTGAATCAGACCTACCTCCAAGTGTTCGACAGTGTCCTGTGGAGGCATGGGTCAGCTGGGGCTCACCACAGGGATGGGGGCACTGGCAGAAGCAGTCCTAGAGGTCCCCCTTGGCGTAAGCCTTCTTACAGGTCAGCATTAACTCTGCCATAGAGACCACAGACCCATAATTCAAAAAGAGACAAGCACTCTAATGTTCACTGTAGGACTCTTTACAACAACCAGCACATGGAAGCAACGTAGATGTCCATTGACAGATGTAAGTATAGAGAAGTAGTGGAAGGTATATGTGATGGAATATTTTTCTTGTTATTTCGTCACTAAGTTGTGTCTGATTCTTCTAAGACCCCAAGGACTGTAGCTCGCCAGAATGCTCTGTCCGTGGGATTTCCCAGGTAAGAATACTGGGGTGTGTTGCCACTTCCTTCTTTGGGGTACCTTCCAGAACCAAAGTTTGAAATCACAGTTCCTGCTTTGGCAGGCTGATTATTTATGATTGACCCACCAGGGTAACCCAGTGGAATATTTCTCAGTCATAAAAATGAACAAAATTGTGTCATTGTTAGAGAGGTAGATGAACCTATTGAGTGTTATACAGAGAAGGAAGTCAGAAAGAGAAAAACAAAGATTGAATATTAATGTATATGTGTGGGATTGAGAAGAATGGCACAGGTGACCCTATTTGCAAAGCAGAAATGAAGACAGTGATATAGAGACCAAACGTATGGTGCCAAGGGGGAAAGGGTTAGGGTGTCAGATTAGAATATTGGGATTGACACATGCACACTACTGATACTATGTGTAAATAGACAACTGTTGGGAATATACTGTATAGCACAGAGAACTCTCCTTAATTCACTGGGGTGTCCTCAATGCGAGGGAAATCCAAAGTGAGAGGATATATGTATATGTATGTCTGATTACTTTTAGTATGGAATAGAAGCTAACACAACATTGTAAAGCAACATACTGCAAGAAATATTAAAAAAATAATAGAGTAAGACAAATACATTCTTTTGTCTTTGCTGCCATTGACTCTAAACAGTGACTGTAAATGTACTTTACTTAAACATTCCTTGATTTTCCAAAGAACAATGCAAAGCAAATCAGATTTTCCTTCATAGGCTGTTATTTAACACAGTGTTTTTTTATGTTAACATGTATCTTTCAAAATGTAAATGTCATACAAAGGAAACTAGGATTAATGACTTTATAAATTTCTCTTCTTTACTGTATTTGTTTTTACTTTCCTAGTTAGTATGGGGGAGCAAAACATGCCATCTCAAACTGTCTCTTTTGATACACAGGTCATTCTAACTGAAAATAATGAAGGCCAAAAGATTCAGTAAGGAACTTGACCTTTGGCCTAACTGCCTGAAAGAACTTAGACAAAGGTCCTGTTCCCTGAAGAGAACTATGACCAGAGATAGCTGCATAGATTATGGGCAAGGTGTGGTGGCAAAATCTTGGCAGGGCCTAGGGATGAGAGTCCACTCTGTGGCCGGGAATCTCTGACTGGCACAGAAAACATTCGTTTACCAACATTCCCTTTTCCATTTCCCTGTGAATTGCTTGCCTATCCTTTCAGTTCGAAATAACTACCATTAAAATTTTCTGCTCTCTTTGGCTCTGGGCTTTGGCCATGTTGATGAGTTATTCAGTTTTCCTGGGTCTCTGTCATGTCTATGTGTTATTGTACTTTTATTTTATCCTATTAATCTGTCTCACATCAATTTAATTCTTCGACCGCCCACAAAATACAAGGGCAGAGGGAATTTCATCCTCCTCCATATTAACAACATCTCACATATTTCTTTCTGCGTTCAATATCCTTCTTAATGAGCTATTCAGTAACAAACTAACAGTTAGAATGTCATTAATCATTTTACTCATATTGAAATAATTACATATTTCATTATGCTTTTCTAATTTTTATACATTGCCGACTAAGGTCCATCTAGTCAAGGATATGGTTTTTTCAGTAGTTATGTATGGATGTGAGAGTTGGACTGTGAAGAAGACTGAGCGCCAAAGAATTGATGCTTTTGAACTGTGGTGTTTGAGAAGACTATTGAGAGTCCCTTGGACTGCAAGGAGATCCAACCAGTCCATTCTGAAGGAGATCAGCCCTGGGATTTCTTTGGAAGGAATGATGCTAAAACTGAAACTCCAGTACTTTGGCAACCTCATGTGAAGAGTTGGCTCACTGGAAAAGACTGTGATGTTGGGAGGGATTGGGGGCAGGAGGAGAAGGGGACGACAGAGGATGAGATGGCTGGATGGCATCACTGACTCAATGGACGTGAATCTGAGTGAACTCCGGGAGTTGGTGATGGACAGGGAGGCCTGGCGTGCTGCAATTCATGGGGTCGCAAAGAGTCAGACACAACTGAGCGACTGAACTGAACTGAACTGAATTTTTATTTATTTATTTACTGAGCATTACCCGACCCAATAGAGCAAGAGCCAGGTTTCCTCATAGCCAGTCCCTCCCATCAACAAGCTTCCACAACCCTCTTAAACTCATTCTTCAGAGGGCAGACAGAAGACCTACAATGCCCTATTCTCTAGAATTAAAACCACAATCACACAAAGCTAACCTAAATGATCCCGTGGATCACACCTTTGTGTAACTTAAAAGTTACGGGCCAGGCTTTGCAGGGCCACCCAAGGTGGACGGGTCATGGTGGAGAATTCTAACAAAATCCGGTCCACTGGAGAGGAGAATAGCAAACCACTTCAGTATCCTTGCCTCGAGAAACCCATGAACATCATGAAAAGGCAAAAAGTTATGATATCAGGAGATCATACCAGAGGGAGACACCTGAGCCACCCACGTCAGTAGGTATCTAATATGCTATTGGGGAAGAGCCCAGAAATAGCTCCAGAAAGAATGACGAGACTGGGCTAAAGTCAAAACGACACTTAGTTGTAGATGTGTCTGGTGGTGAAAGTAAAGGCTGATGCTGTAAAGAACAGTACTACATAGGAACCTTCAATGTTAGCTCCATGACACAATAGAAATTGGTCAGGCAAGAGATGGCAAGAGTGACCGTCAACATTTTAGAAATCAGACAACTAACATGGACAGGAATGGGTGAATTTAATTGAGATTACCATTGTATCTGTGGGCAAAAATCCATTAGAAGAAATGGAGCAGTCTCATAGTCAAAAAAAGACTGCGAACTGCAGGTACTGGGGGAAGTGTCCACAAGGACAGAATGATCTTGGTTCATTTCCAAGGCAAAGCATTCAGTATCACAGTAATCCAAGTCTATGCTTCAAACACTGATGCCAAAGAAGCTAGAGTCCAGCGGTGCTATGAAGATGTACATCACAGCCTAGAACTAACATCCCCCAAAAATGTCCTTTTTGTAATAGGGGACTGGAATGGAAATGTAGGAAGTAAATGAATAACTTGCAGCTGAAGATGGAGAAGCTCTACACAGTCTGCATAAACAAGACCCGGAGCTCACTCTGGCTCAGATCATAAGCTCCTTACTGCAAAAGACTGACTTAAGCTGAAGAAAGTAGAGAAAATCATTAGGCCATTTAGATATGACCTAAATCAATTTCCTTATGATTATACGGTGGAGGTGTGGAATACTTTCAAGGGATATGATCTGGTAGAAAGACTGCCTGAAAAACTAAAGATGGAGGTTCAGAACAAGGTATAGGAGGTGGTAACCAAAACCATCCACAAGAAAAAGCTATGAAAAAGGCTAAATGATTGTCTGAGGAGGCCTTACAAATACCTGAGAAAGAAGAGAAGCAAAGGGCAAAGGAAAGATATACCAATCTGAATGCAGATTTCCAAAGAACAGCAAGGAATAATAAGAAAGCATTTTCAAGTGAACAATGCAAAGAAATAGAGGGAGAAAACAGAATGGGAAAGACTAGAGTTTTCTTCAAGAAAATTAGAGATACCAAGGGAACATTTCATGCAAAGATGGGCACAATAAAGGACAGAAACTATAGGGACAGAACAGAAGCAAAAGATTTTAAGAAGAGGTGGCAAGGAGATACAGAAGAACTGTTCAACAAAGGTCTTTATGACCCAGATAACAGTGGTGATGTGATCACTCACGTAGAGCCAGACATCCAGGAGTGTGAAGTGAAGTGGGCCTTAGGAAGCATTCCTAGGAACAAAGCTAGTGGAGGTGATGAAATTTCAGCTGAGCTATTTCAAACCCTAAATGATGATGTTGTTAAAGTACTGCACTCAATATGCCAGCAAATTTGGACCACTCAGCAGAGGATACAGGACTGGAAATGGTAAGGTTTCATTCCAATACCCAAGAAGTGCAATGCCAACGAATGTTCAAACTATCATATAATTGTGCTCATTTCACATGCAAGCTAGGGAATGCTCAAAATGCTTCAAGGTACGCTTCAACAGTATCTGAAAAGAGAACTTCAATATGTATAAGCTGGGTTCAGAAAAGGCAGAGGAATCAGATATCAAATTGGTAATCTCCATTGGGTCATAGACAAAGCAAGAGAGTTCCAGGAAAACTTCTACTTGTTTGACTATGCAAAAGTCTTTGCCTGTGTGTATCACAGGAAACTGCAAAATTCTTAAATGATGGGAATACCAGACCACCTTACCTGCTTTCTGAAAAACTGTTATACAGGTCAAGAAGCAACAGTTAGAAGTGGACAAGGAACAACAGACAGGTTCAAAATTGGGACACAGGTACATCAAGGCTGCATATTGTCACCTTGATTATTTAAGTTATATGCACAGTACATCATGACATTCCCAGATGGATGAACCCAAGCTGGAATCAAATTGCCAGGAGAAATATCAATACCTTCAGATATGCATATGATACCACCCTCATGGCAGAAAGTGAAGTGGAACTAAAGAGACTCTTGATGAGCGTGAAAGAAGAGAATGAAAAACCTGGCTTAAACTCAACATTCAAGCAACTAAGATCATGGCATCTGGTCCCAACACTTCATCGCAAACAGATGGGGAAAAAGTAGAAACAATGGAAGATTTAAATTTCTTCTCCAAAATCACTGTGGATGGTGAAAGCAGCCAAGGCGGTGGTGGTGGTGGTTTAGTCACTAAGTCGTGTCCCACTCTGGCGACCCCATGGGCTGTAGCCTCCCAATCTCCTCTGTCCCTGGGATTCTCCAGGCATGAATACTGAATTGGGTTCCCATGTCCTTCTTCAGGGGATCTTCCTGACCCAGGAATTGACCCCGGATCTATTGCACTGCAGGCAGATTCTTTACCAACTGAGCTACGAGGGAAGCCCCAAATTAAAAGATGCCATGAAATTAAAAGATGCTTTTTCTTTGCAAGAAAAGCTATGACAAACCTAGATCACATAATAAAAAGCAGAGATATCACATTGACAAAAGAGGTGTGTCTTGTCAAAGCTATGATTTTCCCAGGGGTCATGTGTGGATGTGAGCGCTGGACCGTAAAGAAGGCAGAGCACTGAAAAATTGATGCTGTAGAATTGTGGTGCTGGAGAAGACTCTTGAGAGTCTCCTGGATAGAAAGGAGATCAAACCAGTCATTCCTGAAGGGAATCAACCCTGAATATTCATGGGAATATCTGATGCTGAAGTTGAAGCTCCAAACTTTTGGCCACCTGATGGGAAGAGCCGACTCATTGGTAAAGACCCTGATGTTGGGAAAGATGGAAGGGAAAAAGAAAAGGAGGCAGCAGAGGATGAGATGTTTGGATGGCATCACTGATTGGATGGACATGAGTCTGAGCCAACTCCAGGAGATGGTGAAGCATAGGGAGCCTGGTGTGCTATGGATCATGGGGTCAAAGTCAGAGATGACTGAGCAACCGAACAAAAGCAACAACACAGAACTGCAAACCAGCAAAAGTAAAATATATTGTAAGCAATGGATAAAAGTTAATAACACCATATTGATATGAGTTGCTCAGTTTTAAGAAATGAACTTGTATCAGTTGAACCAATCCAAGATATTAATAACAGAAGATGCTAAGTGGAGGAAGAGACTGGTTCTATAGGAACTCTGTACACTACGTGCTAAATTTTCTGTAATCCTAAATCTGTTCTTTAAAAAATTGCAGATGCTCACAAGACAAGATGTTCACCACTCATTATGAAAGAAATGCAAACCAAAGCTACAATGATGCATCACCGCATACTTGCCAGAAAGGCTATCATAAAAAAATCTAGAAACAATAAGTGCTGCAGTGGCATGGAGAGAAGGGAACCCTCTTGCACTTTGAGGGGGAATGTAAATTGATATAGCCACTATGGAGAACAGTATGGAGAGTCCTTTCAAATCTAGAAATAAAACTACCCTATGACTCAGCAATCCCACTACTGGCCATACACACTGAGAAAGCCATGCGTGAAAACATTCATGGACTGCACTGTTTACTGCAGCACTATTTACAATAGCTAGGACATGGAAGCAACCACCTCAACTTCCACTGACAGATGAATAGATACAGAAGTTGTGGTAGCTATATAAATGGACTATTACTCAACCATAAAAAGTCACAAATTTAAGTCAGTTGTAGGGAGGTGAATACACCTAGAGTCTGTTACACGCAGTGAAGTAAGCCAGAAAGAGAGCAAAAAGGATTGTGTATTAACGCATTTATATGGAATCTAGAAAATGTCACTGATGAATCTATCTCCAGGGTAGGAATAGAGACACATGCAGAGAAAAGACGTGGACACAGCAAGGGATGGAGAGAGAGGGACAAACTGAGAGAGGCTGTGACGTATATGCACTGCCATGTGTACCAGAGATAGCTAGTGGGGAGATGCTCTGGAACAGAGGCAGCTCAGACTGCTGTCTGTGACAACCTAGAGGACTGAGATGGGGGTGGCGTGAGGGATGCTCATGGAGGGGGATATATGTATACTTATAGCTGCTTCATAGTGTTGTACAACAGAAACTAACACACTATAAAGCAATTATCCTCCAATTAAAATTTTTCATAAATGCTCTACTGATTTAAAATGTAGAAAAAATCTGGACAAGGACACATAGCCAGTACAGACTTATATACAACAATGCCAAATGAATAAGAACAATGAAAACCAAAAGATAACATAAGACTTTACTCTCAAATTAAAACTCTTAGGAAACACGCACAGGAAATATTCAAACATATAAAGAACTTCAGCTATCTCATATAAAATAGATCACCATAGCAAAATTAAGAGTCTGGCCTGGAAGAATCAACAATTACTTAGGTCACGAAATAGAAAATACACCATAAATAAAAGCAACCATACAAAAAACGTACCTACAAAGCAACCTCAGAACAATGTATACATTTCACACAGAGGCAACAAGAAGAACTTCCTGACAGCCTTAGGAGAAAGAAGTCTCAAACACAATAGGATGTTATGTGTATTCCTGAGGAGCACATATTCTAAGACTATCAATGTTCCCTAACTCCTGGACAGATCTACTCCAGTCAGACCAGCTGAGACCACAATCAAACATGGGCTGCTGTTTCCTGTACCCAGAATAAACCATGGAAATCTTATACAAGGAATAAAGACAACTATTAACAGAAACAAAAACACAAAACTAAATAATCCCCGAGGCAAAGTAAGTCTCCAATGAACTTGACCCTATGAGTGTCAAGGTGAGGGAGTACTCGGAGACTGACAAAGGGTGTGGGGCCTACAAGGGAAGAAGAGAACAGGATCAGCTGGAAAAGGCTTTAAAGTTCAGCCCTTGATTCTTCCACTGTGCCCTGGGGCCATGAATCGCTACAGCCTCACTGAAGGAATCTGAGGTAGCATCTCAGAGCTCCCATGCCAAGACCATGGGGAACAGAAGTTTGAGTTGGATGTGGCAGTATGGGCCAGAGGTCATGAAATAACCAGCACAAACTTTGCTGGTGGATGACAATTGGCCCTTTTAAGTGATCACCTTAATAGACTATCACACAGGGACTAAAACAGAAAATGTAGTACCACAAAAGTTGTACCAAAGGACAGAAATTCACCTCAGAACTTTCGAGCAATGCCCCTGCAGTCGACTAAGAGCCCACGGTGAGAACTGTCAGGCTAAGGAGCCCCTTCACTTCTCTACTGGGATTGTGTGGGGCACGGTTGGGGACAGAGGTGGATTCATACCAGAAAGGGAAGGATTTCCAGGCCCAGCCAGCAGTCAATATGAAGATCCTGAGTGAGCTGTGAGGGGTTCCACACCACAGAAGGCAGTCTCCCATCCTTCCCTCTCAGCTCATCTTACCGGCAGCAGCCATTTCCTAGAAGCCTCAGGCAGAAGTGTCCAGGGGAGATGTACTTGCACTTCTCACCAGGAGTCTCGGGACGTGATGTCTTCGATGTGAGGCCTTGGCCTCAGGTCAGCAGATGGCACGTAGCCCACCACCTACAGGGGACAAGGGAAGACACGGAGATTGGACGGAGCATCACTCAGCCCAGAAGACGGGGCCCGAAAGTGCCCTCACTGTCATTCTCAGGAGCTCCAGGAAGCCAGTTCGGCCAGGCCAGAAACAATTCCTGCTGGGGTGCTGACGGAAGCTAGAGCCTGGGAGGGAGGCCCGTAGACTCCGCTCAGTACAGGAAAGGTCTCAGGATCTGCTGTGATTCAAGGAAAGGTGCACATGTCAATCCTCCGGGAAGCTCCCCCGGAACCCCGCCCACCCTGGCCCCGCCTCTGCTGTCCGCCTGGAACACAGACGCACATGACAGGAAGTGACGACCACGCACACACGCTGCGGCTGCGAAGCCATCTTGGAGAGCTGCTGTCGTCTTAGAGAACTCCCGTGTAGGGTGCCCAGACGGAGGATTCCCAGGTCTCATAAGGTGTCCAAGTGTGAGGTGACGTGAGTTACAAGTGCGGGGACACACGTCCGGCACGACCAAGCCTTTCCCTCTGAAAAGGGTGGGCTGGACAACCCCCGGCCACCCTGCCCCTGTTGTCCCCTGGAAGATTCGGGCCTGCATCTTAAGCCCCAAGTCCAGCCACATCACCCAGGTGGTCTCCGAGAGGAAGGCTTCGTCCGGGGCTGGTGGAGTCCAGTTCTGCTCAGTAGAGGGAACGCCCCTAGCCCTGTAGCTAAAAGGAGGGACCCTCGGGGTGGACTGAGGGTCTCACACCCCAGAATAGCGGCCACGTGAAACCCCCACCCCCCCACGATTTGGCCTCGGAGCATGCGGGTAGGATCCGGGCAGCTCTAATGGCTGCGGGGCACCCTCATTGCTATCTCGCATGTGGGACAGTGAGTAAGGAGGGGACCTCGGTCCGAGGGGTTGGTAGCTGGTCAGTACAGGGAGGATGTCAGGGCTCAGGAGGAGCCAGGGTGAGGACCATCCTCCCCGACACACGGGCCAGTCAGGACCCTCCCCTGTGGTCAGCGCTTCCTCCTGGCCAAACACGGGGATGGGAAGCTGCGGTTTGAGTGGGGAGGTTAGAGCTTGCTTACAGAAGGGCAGCTCCTGGGACCCTTCGGTGGGAGTCTCAGTGCTCCCTCCTCTCCTTCTCCAGAGTCACAGGGAAGGTGGCAGCATCAGCTTCAGAGCAGAAGAGGGATCGGGGCGGGTGCTAGGGGTTCATTCCCCATTTTTGATCCTAACTCTGAATGTGAACTGAAAGGACATGCCTCCCCTGCCAGCCCCCACAGGCCCCCGTCTAACGCCCAGGCAGGGCTGTCGGGCTGTGCCCCAGGTCTCAGTCTCACTTCCTCCTCAGGGGTCTCAGGGGACAGGCTGACTAGGAGAACAGGAGACTTGTGGGTCCTAGAGCAGTGGCCTTGCGAAGTGGACTTGGTTTAAGCCGGGACGACTCTCCCTGGTGAAGGTGCTCACAACATTTCTTTGTCCTTCCTCAAGGCGCCCTCGTTGCCTGCCTTCCTAACTGCACGCCCGCCTGCGGTCCTTGAGCTGTGTCATCATGCCTCGGAAGCACAAAAGCAAGCATCATGCCCACGGGAAACGTCACCAGGTCCAGGGGGACACTCAGGAGGCCCAGGCCAGTGCTGCTGCAGCCCCAGGAGAGGAGTGCCCCTCCTCCCCCTCTTCTGTCCCTCAGGGTTCTCCCCCGAGCTCCCTTGCTGCTGGCGATCGCCAGGAGCTTCAGGGAGCCATGGCCCCTAGCTCTCCTGATGCAGAGGCTTCCCGTGCAGGAGCTGATCAAGGTGCCCAGGGCCCCGAGGAGGAAAGTGCAGATGCCGCCCGAGCAGCCCT
Source organism: Ovis aries (assembly GCF_016772045.2). Lineage (NCBI taxonomy): Eukaryota > Metazoa > Chordata > Mammalia > Artiodactyla > Bovidae > Ovis > Ovis aries. The sequence goes on along the minus strand of NC_056080.1, from coordinate 24,644,255 downwards.
CCTCGCTCGGAGCATTCGCAAAGATCCTCTCATGCGGAAGGCCAGCATGGTGATGGATTTCCTGCTGGAGAGGTACACCAAGAAGGAGCCCATCACAAAGAATGCCATGCTGAATGTCATCGGAAGGAAGTACAAGCAGCACTTCCCGGAGATCCTGAGCAGAGCCTCTGAGCGCGTGGAGCTGGTGTTTGGCCTGGAGCTGAAGGAAGTCGACTGCAGCAGGAACATCTACGCCCTCGTCAACAAGTTCACTCTCGGGGTTGAGGAAGGTTCAAGTGATGAGGAGGCGCTGCCCAAGTCTGGTCTCCTCATGGCGCTCCTGGGCGTCATCTTTATGAAGGGTAACCGCGCCACCGAGGAGGAGATCTGGGATTTCCTCAATGTGTTGGGGATCTATGCTGGGAGGAAGCACTCCATCTTTGGGGAGCCCAGAAAGCTCATCACCAAAGATCTGGTGCAGAAGGGGTACCTCAACTACCGCAAGGTGCCCAATAGCGATCCTCCAATCTACGAGTTCCTGTGGGGCCCGAGATCTTATGCTGAGACCAATAAGATGAAGGTGTTGGAAGTTCTGGCCAAGATCCAGGATACGGTCCCGAGTTCCTTCCCAGACCTCTATGACGAGGCTCTGAGAGATCAGGCGTTTAGAGCAGGGCTGAGAGGCATTCCCATTTCTCCAGCCATGGCTGAAGCCAGTGCCCCTTCCAGGGCCAAGTCCTACAGCTCCTCCCATATCTAGGGAGGGGTCAGAGCATTTTGTTCCCTTTGTGTTGGAAGAGAACAGTCCACCTCCAAAATAGCGCTGGGTAGTAGGGGTGGGGGGAACAAAACCCATATGTTGTTCAGTTTTAAATAGTATGGGAGTTTAGGTGGTTTTAACAAAATATGCATGTTTTCCTTTTATCCATATGAATGCTATCTAGTCAAAAATAGATGATTTCGGTAGGTAGGTAGAGGTGTTTTATAATTTTCAATGTTACTGCTCTTCATAAGGTTTATTTTGCTTCAGAATCTAGGTTTATTAATGTCAGTGGAGTCATGTTTACTGCTATTAGGTTTTTGACTAGGAGTTCGTTATTTGTAAACAAGTTGAAAAGACTTCAGTATTTTCCTTATGGTCCAGAATGAGGTAATATAGCATTGGAATAGGATTTTACTTGGAAATGTGTTAGAATCCTAGATATAAATATTTGGGATCAGAAAGCATTCAGAGTAAACACAGGTTTCTTCTTCGTTTATCTGTCCTCTTCTTGTCTTATCTGTCCTCTTTCCTTATAATAGCTAATAACATGGACTTAGATTTGTGTAGCTTATTCAAACTGTATGACACTTAAATCATAATAAAACAGAGTCTTTGCTCATTATTTCTGTTTTCTGCCAAATTAATTGACCATCTTCTATTTAGAAGGCTTTCTTATAGTACTGGGTTGGTAAGAAAATGGAGACCAGGCCACTGCCCATGGAATTTTGAGTCTAGCAGCAGATACCATATACGGAAGGTGGTGAGCTAACTCTAAGGAATAAACAAATCATAAATTTAAATGGGGAGGTGTGGAAGAGGAGGTTCCAGATGAGAGCAAGCACGTCTGCGTTACCTGATTAAGGCAGCATTGGGTCTTGGGAAACGTCTAGTTCCTCAGTGGGAGGTCATTTTCAGTCCAGATGCATGATGGGCTAGATGAAGCTGTGGGAGTGATTCCAGAACTCATATCATGGTTCTCAGAGGTGAGGCGTAAACCTAGGCTATATCTAAACCATATACTACTACTGCTAAGTCACCTCAAATGTGTTCTGATTCTGTGCAACCCCGTAGATGGTAGCCCACCAGGCTCCCCCATCCCTGGGATTCTCCAGGGAAGAACACGAGTGGGTTGGCATTTCCTTCTCCAATGCATAAAAGTGAAAAGGGAAAGTCAAGTCACTTAGTCATGTCCGACCTTCAGCATCCCCATGGACTGCAGCCTACCAGGCTCCTCCATCCATGGGATTTTCCAGGCAAGAGTACTGGAGTGGGATGCCGTTTATTTACCATTATTTGTGGATATCTGAAAACCATACGGAATCTCAACATAGGGAATGGAAGGGGCCCTGTGCACTTGAGCCAGGGCAAGTGAACACTCACACTATTGTGTTTTCATCAAAAGCTGTCCAGAGTGTTTCTGAGAAATAAGGGTGATACCCATTGAAGTGAGATGCTACGATGTCCTTGGACTGTCTCTTTTTCTGGGATGGGAGCGCCAGAACTTGCTCTGTAAATGGGCAGTTTAAATAGGTTATGTTTAGTGTAACTTGGCAAACTAAGGGAGGGCTCAATTTTTACTGTCAGTGGTATTAAATTAGGGGTGGTTTGGGAAAACACACACACACACACACACACACACACACCTGAGAGGGAAGTTGCTGGTCCTTGAGACAGATGAACTTGTACTTTCATCCATGTGGAGAAGATAACCCCAAACACATTACAATGTGCTCAAATAGGGAAAATACTGCTTGTTTTACTTGCTTGGGAGCATTAGTGCTGATGTGGATTTGATTATTGTTTGGAGTTGCATATTCTCTAATATAGGCTGGAAAGAAAATTATGTGATGGAAGTTTTGATCATTCGGGGTCAAAATCACCTACGTAATAACTGCCATTCATTCAACGTGCCAAAGCTTCTCTCATACTGTGCCAGGTGATTTACATAAATCACATATGTCTGTGGTCCTACACTATAGATTTTTTTTTTAATTTTTATTTTTACTTTACTTTACAATACAGTATTGGTTTTGCCATACATTGACATGAATCTGCCACGGCTGTACATGCGTTCCCAAACATGAACCCGGATAAGAAAGCTGTTGTACGTATACACAATGGAGTATTACTCAGCCGTTCAAAGGGATACACTTGAATCAGTTCTGATGAGATGGATGAAACTAGACTTCTTCAAACACAATTTGCAGATAAAAAAGCTGGAATAAAGAAGCTCAAATTCAAAGCTGATAAATGATAGGAGCTGGACTGAACTCCAGCACTGAATTCATCCAGAGCCCACACTGTGCCACTCCTCCAGGATGAGGCCAACGTTGGGTCACTTTGCTTTCTGAACATTAGTCCAAAAGGTATTTCACATGTTAAATAGCAGAATTTCATACCCCATACACGGTTTTGGAATAAAAAGCCCCAGAAAAAAATGAAATATGAAAATAAAAGTGAAGTATGAATAAAGATGGAGAAGCATTCAGTGACAATTTATCTACAAAGGAAATGTCAGTAAACCACAAAAGATCAGGGATGCACAAAATCATTTAATTCAGACCCTTCCTTTCAGAGAGTAAATTTGTTAGAGTAAAGGTTCTACAACAGGCTGTGTCTGGTCAGTGAAGAGAAGGAAGAGATCAGCATGTTTTCTCTGATAACACACCACCTATGCTGGGGCCCCCTCCCGGACTGCAGCTTCCCCATCACTCCTGGGTCTCAACCCATTCTCTGTGAGATTTGGTGCAGGCAGACTAAGACTTCTCAAAGATGTGGCATTTCCCAAGAAGTCTTTCATAGAAGAGACAGGAGTCAAGGTAAAGACAGATGAATGAGGAACTGAAGTCACAGAGAGACTGGCCTGTGTCTGCTCTCAGAAGGCCAAGACAGGGCTGCCAGGCTGCACATTCCCTCACTTCTCTTCAGGGCTTGCAAGGACATGGTCTTTGCTCTACATGGGTCACCTCAGGCTGAAAGTGGAAATCCTGAGTCCCCCAGGAGTCAAGGTGAGGCACCTGAGTCAGCTCATACCCCTACACTGAACACAGAGGGCCCCAAGAAGCTTGTATCTTGATGTCATCCCTGAAGGCACAGGTAGGAACAGACTTGTGTTGCATTCCCAGACTTTCCCTCTCGGGCATCACAGGGAGGGAGGAGCTTAGTCAGAGGAGAGCTCCCTTACATAAACAAAGGAGCCCCATACCCTGCCAGGAGTCAAGCTTTGGACCTATGAAACCCCCTGACCTCAGAACTCTGAGGAAACTGCACAGAACCCTGCCCTTCCTGACATCCCTTGGATACCTGCTCATTGTTGACATGATATGTGCATTTCCTTCTATGATGTCACAAGTGGGACTGGGACATGGTCCAAGGGGTATAGCCTAGGGCCAGCAGTGGGATTATTTCCAGGTTTTCCAGAAACCAACTGAATACCCTGAAGACGAAGGGAACCACACAGCCCATCACCGTATGATTCATCCTCTGCGCCTCAGAAGACCAGGGACAGGTATGGACACATGAGGAGAATCTTACTTTCTCCTAGGGGTCTCATGGAGATGCTTGCCCTACTATAAGAAAGTATAGTAGTAGAAGGGGTGGACCTAAGGGGAAGGGAGGGTAGAATTTTAGGCCACAACAGAGGTCAAAGCAAGGACTGAGGGAATCATCTACAATTAAAAAGAGGTGATAATGAATTCAGCCCTGGTCCTTATAGTCCTTGAAGAACCAAGGCAGAGCTATCAAGCTGAAGTTCCACCAACATTTATTTGTATCAGGTGTGTTGGAGGTGAAACCCTTAGTATGAAGGTGCAGATACCATCCCAAGAAAGGGGTGGGGACACCAGGCCCTATGGGGAACCAAAAGAAGCACTCTTAATTTGTGTTGAGGACTTCAGTAGCAGGGACAGAAAACTTCCCAGTGCTCACTCAGTACTGCGTGAAAACTACTGACTGAGGTGATGCGGTGAGGACCTCTTCACTTTTCAGAAATCCCAGGGAGCTTTGTGATGCCAACTACAGAACAGCAGAGGGAATAGGTCCTAGGACTGGCCACTAGTTGGGTTGGTGGTCTTGAATGTGAAATAACAGATGCCTCTGTGTAGGAGACTACCAGCCCCTTCTGTCACCCCAGCATGCCTGAGGCAGGGGTAGCAGGATGCAGCCTAAAGTTCACTCTAATTTCCTTCAATATGTTTCCCAAAGGACAGGCTGATTAAGAGAATAGGAACCCTGGGGGTTTTCAGAACAGTGCCCTCAAGAAAACCACAAATGTAGCCTTCTTGATAACCAAAGTGGTATTCCCCTGCTGCAGCTGCACACTCAACCGTCGAAATCCTGTAGGCCCTTATCATCTGCCTTCCTACTCACACTTCTAATCATTGTCCCCCAGAGCAGTCATCATGCTTCAGGGTCAGTCTCATAAGCTCTGCATCCGGGAGAAATGCCACCAGGCCCGATGTGAGCCCCAGAGTCACAAGGGAGTGCAGCCCACTGCAGTAATGGAAGAGCTTCCCTCTACCTCTTCTCTTTTAGAAGAAAAGTCATAGAGCTCATCAGCTACTGGGTCAAACAGCACTTCCCAGGGGTCTTTGGAAGCCCCATCTACTACCAGCACTTTTTCAACTACTGCTGACCCAACATCTGATGAAGAAGATACCAGTCAAGATGAGGAAGATTCACGTTCCTCATCTTCTACCGAAAACACCTACCGTGATACTCTGAACAGCATAACAAGTTTGTTGGAGCAGTTCCTTCTGTGTAAGTATAAAATGAAGCAGCCCATCATGAGGAAGACATGCTGCAGATTATCCACCCAAGATACCATCACCGATTTGCCGAGATTCTCAAGAGAGCCTCTGAACACATCGAGGCTGTCTTTGCAGTTGACTTGAAGGAAGTTGACTCAACCATCCACTCCTATGACCTCGTCAGCAAACTGAACCTGCCCAGCTATGGGAGGGTGTGGGATGGTAGGGGCTTAGCTAAGACCGGTCTCTTGATGACAGTTCTGGGTGTGATCTTCGTGAAGGGCGACTGTGCCACGGAGGAAGACATCTGGAATTCTTGAATATGATGCAAGTATATGCTTGGAGAAAACCTATCATCTACGGAGAGCCCAGGAAGCTCATCACCAGAGACTTAGTGACGATGAAGTACCTGGAGTACCGCCAGGTTGCCCAAAGCGATCCTCCACGTTACGAGTTCCTGTGGGGCCCAGGAGCCCATGCTGAAACCAGCAAAATGAAAGTCTTGGAATTTTTGGCAAAAGTCAATGATAAGGTCCCCAGTGCCTTCTCATCACAATATGAAGAAGCTTTGCGAGATGAGGAGGAGACAGCTCGGGCCACAGTTCCAGCCAGGCCTGGCACCACTGTCCCTTCCAGGCATGATCCACTGCCATGTCCAGCAGCTTCTCCCACCCCTACCAAAGACGAAGACTTTTAAAAGATCATCCAGATAAGAAAATGTGACATCAAAATAGGGACTTTTGCTGAAATGGGAAGCAATCCCACAATAAAACTGCTGGGACAATGGAATGAAAAAATAAAATGAAAAAAGTTTCAAAACATGATCAACCTTGATTGTTCTCCATCTTTTTGGTCTTCTGTTTTGTAAAACTAAATAATTTATACCTTGATATCCTTCTTGAAAAATTCAGGAGGTATTAAACCTTACCAAGTTAGACCTCTTACTGTCTTCATTTATTTTTTGAGCACCTGCTCTTCGAAAGGCTCTATGCTAGTTCTAGTGAGGTTATTATCAATACCTAGCCTAACTCCATACAACTTTAGAAAGAAGCAGCTGCAATCACATAAGCAAGATCTTGAGATAGCCTTTAGGAATGACAGGAAAGTAAAAAGACTATCCAGGAAGAAATCTCTACCTGGGGTAACGTACCGATCTGTTAGGCTCTCCACAACAAAACCCCACAGAACGGGTGGCTGAAACAATGGAAATTTATTTTCCCAGAGTTCTAGAGTCTGCAAGTCCAAGGTGAGGGCTGGTTTACCCTGAGGCCTCTCCCCTTGGCTGCCAGGTGGCTACCCTCTTCACTGGCATTCCTTTTGAGTGCATATATCCCTGGTGCCTCCTTTTGTGTCTCAATTCTTCTGATAGTCACACTGGGTTATGGCCCACACTAATGACTTCATTTTAAGTCAACCATCTCTTTAAAGACCTTATTTCTAACTACAGTTGCATTCTGAAGTACTCCGAGTTATGCCTTCAATATGCATTTGTGGAGCGTCCACAATTTGGCCCCTAACAGACAGAAATCTAAGGTGTCTCTGCTCTTATCTCAATGCAGGAGATTCCCGTGCACAGACTGGTATTCTATGCACATCATCTCCAGGGAGTTTCTGAGATGTAAGGCTGAACTCCCTTGAGGTGTGGGGAAGAAAGACATTCCTCCCTGTATCCCTTTTGAATTATTATAGTTAGACTACTAGTAAACTTGACACAAGACAGGGTAACAGCAGACAAAGAGACAAATTGCAATTCATGTGCACAAGAAGTGTCATAGAAATGGGACCTAAGAAGTGGGCAAAGCAGGCAGCTTCTTTATTTAAGAGAGAACACAACAATTTGTGAGGAATTGACAGGACAAATCCACTTAGGTGTAAGGTACTCACCTAGTAAGGAATCTAAACAGAATGTGTACACAGGGTAGTAAATTAAAGACTTAACAAGGTTTGTGTATACAGGCTTCTCTGCTTGAACTGCCTATTTCTGGTTGGAAGGGTTTCCCTCTGCCTCCAGATGTAGGCAGTACATCCTTCACATGAGATGTATTTCTTGCTCTCAGGGAGGCAGAAATCGGGGCGGTGGAATGTCCCTCCTCTGTTGGCTGTTTAAGTAACTTGAATTCAAAATAATCAATATGATACTGTGGTATATTTGGGGGCAGAGTGTCCTAAGGCTTGACAGGTCCCTCTTCTGAAACTTGCGTGCAAGTCTCACGTGGTAAAAGCTGATCTGGTTACTGTGGAGAGAGAGAATGGACTAGTGGAGTCCTCCATTTCATGGCAGCAGTTGCATAATTCTGAGAATAAGTCAGTTCATTTAAAGAGTGGTATCGCATTTAGTGCTTGTAGATTTTTGGATCGCAGACATTCTGACTGGTGTGAAGTGGTACCTCATTGTGGTTTTGATTTGCATTTCTCTAATAATGAGTGATGTTGAGCATCTTTTCATGTGTTTGTTAGCCATCCGTATGTCTTCTTTGGAGAAATGTCTATTTAGTTCTTTGGCCCATTTTTTGATTGGGTCGTTTATTTTTCTGGAATTGAGCTGCATAAGTTGCTTGTATATCTTTGAGATTAGTGTTTGTCAGTTACTTTATTTGCTATTATTTTTTCCCATTCAGAAGGCTGTCTTTTCACCTTGCTTATATTTTCCTTTGTTGTGCAGAAGCTTTTAATTTTAATTAGATCCCATTTGTTTATTTTTGCTTTTATTTCCAGAATTCTGGGAGGTGGATCATAGAGGATCCTGCTGTGATTTATGTCTGAGAGTGTTTTGCCTATGTTCTCCTCTAGGAGTTTTATAGTTTCTGATCTTACATTTAGATCTTTAATCCATTTTGAGTTTATTTTTGTGTGCGGTGTTAGGAAGTGATCTAGTTTCATTCTTTTACAAGTGGTTGACCAGTTTTCCCAGCACCACTTGTTAAAGAGATTGTCTTTACTCCATTGTATATTCTTGCCTCCTTTGTCAAAGATAAGGTGTCCATATGTGTGTGGATTTATCTCTGGGCTTTCTATTTTGTTCCATTGATCTATATGTCTGTCTTTGTGCCAGTACCATACTGTCTTGAAAAATCTACAAGCAATAAATGCTGGAGAGGGTGTGGAGAAAAGGGAACCCTCCTACACTGTTGGTGGGAATGCAAACTAGTACAGCCACTATGGAGAACAGTGTGGAGATTCCTTAAAAAATTGCAAATAGAACTACCTTATGACCCAGCAATCCCACTGCTGGGCATACACACCGAGGAAACCAGAATTGAAAGAGACACATGTACCCCAATGTTCATCGCAGCACTGTTTATAATAGCCAGGACATGGAAACAACCTAGATGTCCATCAGCAGATGAATGGATAAGAAAGCTGTGGTACATATACACAATGGAGTATTACTCAGCCGTAAAAAAGAATTCATTTGAATCAGTTCTGATGAGATGGATGAAACTGGAGCCGATTATACAGAGTGAAGTAAGCCAGAAAGAAAAACACCAATACAGTATACTAACACATATATATGGAATTTAGGAAGATGGCAATGACGACCCTGTATGCAAGACAGGGAAAGAGACACAGATGTGTATAACGGACTTTTGGACTCAGAGGGAGAGGGAGAGGGTGGGATGATTTGGGAGAATGGCATTCTAACATGCATACTATCATGTAAGAATTGAATCGCCAGTCTATGTCTGACGCAGGATGCAGCATGCTTGGGGCTGGTGCATGGGGATGACCCAGAGAGATGTTATGGGGAGGGAGGTGGGAGGGAGGTTCATGTTTGGGAATACATGTAAGAAGTAAAGATTTTAAAATTTTAAAAAAAGAGTGATATCGCATTTCAATAGGTGGTGATGCAAGTGCACTCCCAATGCTAGGTCTAGGGTACAAGCAGTATCAGGTAGTTATTAATAAGAGACATTTCTATACAAACCAAAGAAAAGCAGATGTTAATGTTTGGAGCTGGTTATAAACCAGTTGCTGAGCCCAGGGTGTAGTCAGTCAAGATTTCTAGGTGTCAGGATCAAAACAACTATTGCAGTTTGAAATGTCTCTATCACAGTTAGTAATATCTCTGGGTGATCAGGTTCACTTTCTAAGTGGCTCGTACAGCAACAGGCATGAAGTCTATTTGAACGTGAGCTGTCATAACAATTTCTCTGATCATTGCATCAAGTCATCTAGCTTCACGTTGCAAGACTTCAGGAAAATAGCAATGCTAGTTCTCAGTGATTCAAGTCAAAAGAATGGGAGAGTGAGCGGATCAAGATGACAGAGGTGTATCGCTCGGAGCTCACTGTCTCCCCACAGACACATCAAATGGATGGGAGAAATTGGGATTTTTAGTAAGAAATTTGTAGGTAGATACGGGTGGACACTAGAAAAATTCAGGATCCAACCCAGCTCGCAGGTAAATAATAATACTTCAAGGAAACGTAATACCACTAGAACCTAATACCCACACATGTGTAGTACACTTTCTATTGAACCATTTTTTTCTATCATCTCCCTCATTTCTACTGAAGACAGGAAAACTGAGAGTTAATTTGTTTGCCAAGGAAGTCTACATTCAATTAACTTGGCCCGATTATTTATCTAAGTACAGTAGGAATAATGATTTGCCATATAGGTGCTTTTAAATCCACTTTGCTGGAACAGTTCATAAGGAGCCTCCAGAAGGAAATTTTAACAGCCTGTTGAAGTTAGGAAGCCACAGCAAAGACTTGTTGTCAAACCTAGAGATCTGGATGAATTCCTCGCTTCCTGAAGTCTCCAAAACATTTGAAAGTTCCCGTGCCTCCCAGAAGTGATCTTCCTTACTCACCTGGTAAGGCTGATGGGAATTCTGTCAGCAAGGTCCCAGGCTGTTTTTCCAAAAGTTTTTAATCACTCCATGGAAAAGGTAAGAGAGTTCCAGAAAAACATCTATTTCTGCTTTATTGACTATCCCAAAGCCTTTGACTGTGTGGATCATAATAAACTGTGGAAAATTCTGAAAGAGATGGGAATACCAGACCACCTGATCTGCCTCTTGAGAAACCTATATGCAGGTCAGGAAGCAATAGTTAGAACTGGTCATGGAACAACAGAGTGGTTCCAAATAGGAAAAGAAGTACATCAAGGCTGTATATTGTCACCCTGCTCATTTAACTTATATGGAGAGTACATCATGAGAAATGCTGGGCTGGAAGAAGCACAAAATGGAATCAAGGTTGCCGGGAGAAATATCAATAACCTAAGATATGCAGATGACGCCACCCTTAATGGCAGAAAGCGAAGAGGAGCTAAAAAGCTTCTTGATGAAGCTTCTTGATGAAAGTGAAAGAGGAGAGTGAAAAAGCTGGTTTAAAGCTCAACATTCACAAAACTAAGATCATGGCAGCTGGTCCCATCACTTCATTGGAAATAGATGGGGAAATAGTGGAAACAGTGTTAGACTTTATTTTTTGGGGCTCCAAAATCACTGCAGATGGTGATTGCAGCCATGCAATTAAAAGATGCTTACTCCCTGGAAGGAAAGTTATCACCAATCTAGATAGCATATTCAAAACCAGAGATATTACTTTGCCAACAAAGGTCCATCTAGTCAAGGCTATCATTTTTCCAGTGGTCATGTATGGATGTGTGAGTTGGAATGTGAAGAAAGCTGAGTGCCGAAGAACTGATGCTTTTGAACTGTGGTGTTGGAGAAGACTCTTGAGAGTCCCTTGGACTGCAAGGAGATCCAACCAGTCCATTCTAAAGGAGATCCTTCCTGGGTGTTCTTGGAAGGACTGATGCTAAAGCTGAAACTCCAATACTTTGGCCACCTCATGTGAAGAGTTGACTCATTGGAAAAGACTCTGATGCTGGGAGGAACTGGGGGCAGGAGAAGGGGACGACAGAGGATGAGTTGGCTGGATAGCATCACCGACTCGATGGACCTGAGTTTCAGTGAACTCTGGGAGGTGATGATGGACAGGGAGGTCTGGCGTGCTGCAATTGATGTGGTCACAAAGAGTTGGACACAACTGAGCAACTGAACTGAACTGAACTGATGGTTAACCTTAGTTTCCTCAAGTTATCTGGTGTTGTCCAAGTCTACCTGTGTCTGTCAAATATGACATTCCAATCAAAGTCTTGGTAGTGTAATAAATGCTTCCACTTGTCCCGATATAAGAACAGATTCTTGCTGAGCTTTTGAAAAATAACTATTTTCCTAAGAAAATGAGAACACTGAGAGTTTCTAATTTCTGGAGTGATATAGTACGGAGAGAAAAATTAATGTTTCAATTCTAATGACAAAGGTACAATTTATCAAATTGCTGTTTAAAAAATTTCCTTATATCTAGAAAATGAAAGATTTTAAAGACAGTAATCTTTCAAAAATCAGGAAAAATATCATATTTTTAATTCATTAAGCTCCAAGTTCCTAATTCTTACATTGCTAGAGTGCAGTTTTGGTTGTTTCTGTCAATCCTCCCTGATGTTTGTGGGTCATAGGGACAACGATAATTTCAAGAAGCCTGCAAGGTTTTGGTTAAAGCTTATATAATTTGCCCAGGGAAATGCATGCCTGGATCACACTTGATAAGCCAAGCAGAGAACACATTTTCTCACACGTTCTTTGCCACTGTAAGGGAATCAGCCTTGCAGCAAGGGAAGGCTTCAACTCATCCAGAAAATATAGCAATGACAAGAATACTTTGATGACTCATCTCTTCTGTTCAGTCTCTTGGTCGTGTCTGACTCTTTGCAACCCCATGGACTGCAGCATGCCAGGCTTCCCTGTCCATCTCCAATTTCCAGAGCTTGCTCAAACTCATGTCCATTGAGTAGGTGATGCCGCCCAACCAGTTCATCCTCTGCCCTTCCCTTCTCTTCCTGCCTTCAATCTTTCCCAGCATGGGGTCTTTTCCAATGAGTCAGTTCTTCACATCAGGTCGCCAAAGTACTGGACCTTCAGCTTCAGCATCAGTCCTTCCAATGCATATTCAGGACAGATATCCTTTAGAATTGACTGGTTAGATCTCCCTGCACTCCAAGGGACTCTCATGAATCTTGCCCACGAGGAACAAGATGGCAAGAGGAGTTGGTGGTTGTGGAATACATCTTTATCCATGGATACCTCAGGAATACACCTTCAGACACAGAAGTGCATGCAGAATACCAGCTGAGAGTAGACAGGAGTACATTACCAGCAGAAAAATATATAGACCCACACAAAACTCAAGGTCAAGCCCTGAGCCTTTAGAGTGGGTCCACTGGCTCCAAGATCCTAGACTACCAGAAAACTAACCCTAGGATATCAAATAGTGAGAACTGACACAAAGGAAACCACTGGAATACAAGACCCAGCATCACCAAACCACTGATAGCACCTTGTGCAGGATGCCTCATCTAAACCACAAAGAAAAGGAAAATACAAACCCAATCATCAGCAAACAGAATTACCACCTTAATCAGCCTTTTCCATCAGAGGAAAAAACAAACAAACAAACAAACACTCAGCACAAATCTCACCCTATTAGTATTTACACAAACCGCTGGACCAATCTTAGACAGCAGAAACAAAACAGGAAGAAAGAATTCAACCTTGAAGCCTGGGGAAAGGAGACCTCAAACACGATAACTAAAATAATAATAATAATGAAAAAGGAAGAGAAAAACTACATAAATGAATGAACAAGCCAAAAACACAGAAGTCCAAATAAATGAAGAGGAAACAGGCAAACTACCTGAAAGTGAATTCATTGCTAAAGGGAATTCAGTGATACCGATACTTTGGAAACTGTCTGGCAAATTCTTTAAAGCTAAATATAGTCTTATCATACGATCTAGCAAATGAACGTTAAGGTATTTACTCAAAAGAGTCAAAACCTTAAGCCCATCCAAAAACCTTCAACCAAATTTTAATAGCAGAATAAGTCATAGCTGCCAAAAACCGAAATCACCAAAGATAACCTTCAGTAGATGAGTGGGGAAACGAATTATGGTAAGCTTCATGGAATGCTATTCAGTCCCGGAAGAAAACATTTCAAACCATAAAAAGATATAGAGACAATAAAAAGCCTACATACTGCATGATTCCATCAATGTTACATTTTGGAAAATGCAAATCTTTAGAAAGAGTAAAACGTTCAGTAGTTGTCAGGGGTTCCAAGTGAGGTTTTGAGGGATGAACAGATGGAGCATGGGAGATCGATAGGGCATTCACACTCCTCTGCACGACACCGTGTTGGCTGAGTTGATAATATCATGCATCTGTCAAACACTAAAGAACTGTAAAACACAAAAGTAAAATGTATTGTAAACAATGGACAATAGTAAATGAAACATATTGACATTAGTTGGTCAATTGTAAAAACTGAACTTGTATCCATTGAACCACTAGAAGATGTTAATAATAGAAGATACCAAGTGGAGGAAGAGAGTGGCTGTATGGGACCTCTCTATACTATCTGCTGAATTTCCTCCAATCCTAAATCTGTTCATTTAAAAAAGAAATACAGAGGGGCAACAAACACATAAACAGTTGAAAAGAGGAGCTACATCGCTCATCATGAACGAAATGAAGATCAAAATTACAATGAGGTGTCGCCTCATACAGGTCAGAATGGTCATCATCAAAATTTGTACAAGCAGTAAATGCTGGGGAGAGTTTAAAGAAAAGGTGGGAATGGAAATTGATATAGCCACTATGGAGAACACTAGGGAGGTTCCTTTAAAAACTAGGATTAAAACTACCTATGATCCAGCAATAGAAACACTGGGCACATACACCGAGAAAAGAAGAATTGAAAAGACACCTGTATCCAATGTTCATTGCAGCACTACTTCTAATAGACAGGGCATGGAAGCAAAGTAGACTTCAACTGACAGATGACTGGATAGTGAAGTTGTGGTAGCCACATACAATGGAATATTAGCCATAAAAAGGAGCAAATTTAAGTCACTTGTAGTGACATGGATGCACCTAGAGCCTGTTTACAGAGCGAAGAAAGTTAGAAACAGAAAAGTAATGTACATTAACGCATATACATGGAAAGTAGGAACGGTACTCATGAGCCTATCTGAAGGGCAGGAATAGTGACATGGATGTGGAGAATGGACCTGTGGACACAGCAAGGGAAGGCATGGGTAGGACAAACTGAGAGCATGGCACTGACAAATATAGAGTCCCATGTATACAAAAGATAGCTGGCGGGAAACTCCTATATACTACAGGGAGCTCAGCCTGGTGCTGTGTGCCAGCCTAGAGGGGTGAGATGAGGGCTTGGTAGGAAGTCTCATCAGGGAGGAGGAATATGTATTCATAGCACTGATTCATCCTGTTGTATAGCAGAAACAACACAACATTATAAAGCAGGTATCTGTCGATTAAAACAATCTTTTAAAAGTCTACTAATTTAAAACTAGAAAAAATATCATAAGAACACAAAGCCAGTACAGAGTTACATGCACCAATGCAAAATGAATAAAAGTCAGCAATAATGAAAAGCAAACTATCACGGTAAGAATTTGATTCTCGAATTAAAATTCTTAGGAAACAGGCACAGAAAATATTGACACATATAACTACCTTCAGAAAGCTGGCATAAAAATGATCAACACAGCAAAAATCAAGAGACTGGTCTGGAAGAATCAACAATACTCAGACCATGTAATAGAAAACACACCATAAACAAAAGCAACAATATGGAAACGTAGCTACAAAGAAACCTTAGAAAAATGTATGCAGTCTACATGAAGGCAACAAGAAGAATTTCCTGAGCGCCTTAGGAAAAAGAAATCTCAAACAGAATAGTATGTTATTTGTATTCATGAGGACACATTTTAAGACTATCGATTTTCCTTATATAAGGAAACTACTAACAAATGCAAGAACACAAAACGAGTTTAGGTACAACTCATTTTTTAAAAATATGTATCTTTTTTCCTTTATCCATAGGAGAAATATCTAGTGAAAGTTGATTTAAATTAGATTAAGGAGATGAGGGAGGAGTTTAGTATTTTCAAATGTTAATTACTTTTCATAAGGTTTATTGTGCTTCAGAATACAAATGGATTAATCATATAAGTCACATGGTTTGTTCTTTTAAAGTTTTGAAAGCCACAGGTTTGGTATATGTAAAACACATTGAACGTATTGAATATGTTGTTCACCATCTACACAAGGTGAGATGACAATGGAATAGAATTTTCTCAAAGAGTAGTTAAGCTGCTAGATCGTGCAGGTTAGTAGGGGTCGAGCAAACCAAGTTTAGATCTCTATTTTCTTCCTGATTTAAACTAGTAACTTCTGCATATTATCTATTTCATTTTTATCGAATATTTTTAGTTCTAGCAGATTCCTTTTCTACAGAATATTGGTTTGGTAATGATATTCCTGTTTTATTTATTGCTGTTTTAGGCTTTTAAAGTTACAGTTTTGGTAGATGTAAAAGAAATTCATGAACCATCTGTATGTCTTTATGATCTGGGAGTAGGTAATATGTTGCTGAAAGAGAGATTTTCATGGTAATGTGAAATATGACCACAGAAAATATTGAGAAACCAAAAAACAATTAAACAAACATAAAGGAAAAAGCTTTTAATTTGTAGTTCGCCTTATTTCCTCTAACCCTTTTTTTTTGGTAAAAATAAAATATACTTTGCCTTAATTTAGCTCATTTAAGAGTATTTATTTCTATTGTCCCAGTGCACTGCATAGTCTCTGTTCTCTACTGGATAAAAATAACCTCAGATAGGAAGGCAGTATTTTGGAGGTGCATAATAATCATAACTTGCATTAAATTAAAGACCAGTGTTTCTTAATCAGTATGACTCTGCTTTATATGTAGAACATGCATTCCAGCATTCATGCAGGATAGGATTTAGCAGACTCCATTTATAGATGGATAACTTGCAATTGTCTCAAGTTCACAAGACTGGTAAAGTGACCTTTATCAGATAAGTCCCCTGATGTGCACTAGTCCAGAGTCCTTCCCTTTCTTTGCAAGGGCAAGAACTGAGGAAATCTCTTTTCACCAGTGTCATATTTGGTACCGTGACTAGGATTGCTGCCATGGTGAACTCCAGTGGTCTTGCCCAAACTGCTGGCTCGAGACCCCTGACTTTCACTCTCTCTCTCCCATGAACACTTGCTTGCTATCACTCTCTGCTTTGTTCTCTTTCCATGACCCACAGGGCAAGATCTGGGTCAGCTCACTGTGTCATGGCTCCCCTCAATTAAGAGCTGCAAGCAGGACGCCCAGGCTGTGCATCCCCAAAGAATGCTTGGGTGGCAGTTGACACTGTCTTTGGGCCTGGTAGACAGAATTCAAAATGGTGAAGGCGCTCACTGAGGCCAAGACTTTTCTCCTCTCAGTCTTTCTCATTTCCCCTATGGCTCTATCCATTTTGAGGCGAGAAGTTTAACCGAGAAGACTGCATGATGTTCAAATTAAGACCGAATAAATAATCAGGGACTTGATTGGGTGAGTTTCTTCTCTAAGTCCTCGAGCCCAATTCCCTCCCTACACGTTCTTAATCCGAGTGTGTTTCCAGGACCAGAACTGCATCAGAGGCCAAAACTGAGGGACTCTGCATTCTTCTCTAGATTTTTGGCCTACCTCACCACACCACGACCTTACAATGTGGGCGATGCCCACCCTTCTGTGGATCTCAAGCAGACATTACCTATAAAAAGGGCAATGTGTCATGGAACTGCAAGCTGAGGTTAGGAACAGAGAACTGCAGAAACTATTGGCATGAACAACTCTGTCCGAACATCTGCCTTAAGAACCTTAACTGACCTCTAGCATGGTTTCTAGCAGCAACCTAAGGCCACATTCTAGGACATCTCGGCCAGCCCTGAATTCCTGTTAAAGAAATTTCAAGGCTACCAAAGGAATCTGTTCCAGCCAACATCTGACACAAGCCCCTCATCGTCCTTTATTGAGAGTGTCTATTTAAAACAAAGACCAAAAAAAAAAAAAAAAACCTCACAATTATAAGAAATGTGTGACAGAAATAAACTAGAAATTGATAACAAACAGACATGCGGGAAAATTAAATATTATTTGCAGACTAAACAAAAAACATCTAATAACACATGGGCCAAAGAGAAACTCTAATGAGAAATTTTAAAATATTTTTACAAAATGAAAACAAGATTACAACTTATCAGATGTTGTGTGATACAGCAAAATCAGTAAAGAGGTCTACATAGCATTGAGTACCTATAACAAAAAAAACCCCAGAATTAATAACTTAAGCTTCTATATTAGTAAACTTGTGAAAGAAAAGAAAAAGCAGAGGAAGAATAAGTCAAAGCGAAAACCAGTGACACTGAAAAAAGGAAGGTAATGCAGAGAAAGAACAAAACCCAGAGAAGTTTCTTTACAGATACAAAACAAAAAGAAGATAAAATTCTCCCCAGGCTAAATAAGAAAAAAGAGAGAAAACACAAATTAAATTACTAATAGCAGAAATGAAGGAGGGGCCATTACTACTGATTCCATGGACATTGAAAGGATAATGAGTGAATATTTCAAACAACTCTGTGCCTACATAAGTGAAAGGTTCAATTGAGAAACTGGCTGAAGGTATAACTTAGCACCACTTTCACAAAGAAAAATAGATAATCTGAAGAGGTCTGTACCTATTAAAGAAATTTAATCTATAACTAATGAGCTAATAAAGACAGTAACAGACCCAGAGGTTTCCACTGATGAATTCTATCAAAAATTTAAGGAAGAAATGATAACAATTCTCTACAATCTCTCCCAGAAAATAGAAGCAAAAGGAACACCTCCTAATTCCTTTTCTGTGAGGTGAGTATTACACTCGAATATCAAAATCTCATGAAGAAATTAAGAGAAAAAAATTGCACACAAATACCTCTCATGAACATTGAAGCACAATCCCCAACAAAATATAAGAAAAGAAACCTAACAATCCATAGAAGGAATCACATACTATATCAAAGTAGGATGCATTTCAGATGTTCAACATTTGAAAATCAGTCAATCAGCTATCCTTCAATAAAATAAATTTTCAAAAATTAAAAAGAGAAAATCAGTAATCATAATTCATAATATCAACTGTCTAAGGAAGATAATCACAAGATCAGATCAACAGATGAAGGGAGAAAATCATCTGATAAAATCCAACACCCATTCATCATAAAAATTCTCAGCAAACTAGATACAGACAGGCATTTCCTCAGCTTCATATACAACATCTGAAAAGAAATGCGGGTAAAACATCATACTTCAGAGTGAGAAGACAGATGCTGTCACACTAAGGTGAGGAACAAGGTGAGGATATCCCTTCTCACCATGCCTATTCAACACTGTACTGAAAGGCCTAGCCAATGCAATGAGATAAGAGAAGGAAGCAAAAGATACAGATATTTGGAAGAGAAAAATGGAATTATAATCATCAACAACAAGAAAACACCTGGTATTAATAAGCCAGGAGTATAAGTTAATAAGGTTATTATCAATATATAACTTATATAATTAACATATTAATAAGGTTAATACATAAGAGTCAATTCTTTTCCAATAAAGAGATGGAACTCGCAATTAAAAACTTAACACCAATTACATTATCACCAAAATATATTAGAAATAATTCTTTAAAAAATATGTATAAGATTTACATGAGAAAAACTCATAAACTGCTCTGAAAAAATTTAAAGAAGATCTAAATAAATAGACATGCCATGTTGTTAGATAGAAAGATGCTATATTGTTGAGATGTCACTTATTTCCAACTTAATACAATTCTGTTAAAAATTCCAGCAGGTTAGCTTGTAGATAGCAGCCAACAATTTAAATTTTATGTCAAAAATGAAATGATCCATAACACCCACTGAAGTCAATATTAAAGATCAAAGCCAGACAATTGATATTACTGGATTTCAAAACTTACTTTAAGCTACAATACTCAAGACTGTATGCTATTAACAGAATACTAGACAGATCAATGGCACAGAACAGAAAATCTAGAAACAGACACCCCGAACACTCAACTGACCTTTAACAAAGGTTCAAAGGCAATTCAATGGAAAAGGACAGTCTTAAAATTACAGTCCCGGGATAACTAGACATCCATATCTAAGAAAAATGAATCCACATACTAACTCTAAACCTTTCAAAATAATTAACTGAAAAGGAATCACAGACCTAAATGAAAAACTCACAAGTAAAAAAAAGATTGCAGGGACATCCCTGGCAGTCCAGTGTTTAAGACTCAACACTTCCACTGCTGGGGGAAGAGGTTCGGTTGCTAGACAGGGACTAGGATTTCACGTGCCATATGGAATAGGCAAAAAAATTTAGAAGATATCATGGGGGCAAAACTTGAGTTTGGTAATGAGATTTTAGGCACAACACCAAAAGCACAGTCAATGAAAGAAAATAATAAGCAGAACCTTGTTAATATTAAAAACTTCTATCTGCAAAATATACTATTAAGTGAATGAGAAAGAAAGGCCACAAAATGGTAGTTACAAATCTATTTGCAGGGCAAGAATGGAGACACAGACCTAGAGAACGGGCGTGTGGACACATCGGGGGAAGCAGACAGTGAGACGAATTGAGAGAGTGGCATGGACAAATGTGCACTACCATGTGGACAACAGGCATGTGGGGAAGTTGCTGGGTGACACAAGGATCAGCTCTGTGAAGACCTCGAGAGGTGAGGTCGGGGGTGGGAGGGAGGTTCATGAGGGAGGGGATATATGTATACTGATCACTGCTTCATACAAGAGAACCTGACAAACCATTTAATTATCTTCTAATTTAAACAATTGTTAAAAAAATCTATGAATTTAAAAACTAGAAAAAAAATCTAGGGAAGTACACATAGCCACTAGAGTTACATACAACAATGCCAAATGAATAAAAGTTAGAAATAATGAAAAGCAAAAGATCACAGTAACAATTTGATTCTCGAATTAAAATTCTTAGAAAACAGGACAGGAAATATTCAAACATATAAGAGACTTCAAAAATCTGGAATGAAAAAAAGATCACGACAGAAAAACCATCCAGTTGGTCTGGAAGAATCAACAATCACTTACACCAAGTAACAGAAAATACACCATAAACAAAAGGAACCATAGAAAAAATTTACCTACAAAGAAACTTTAGAAAATAGTATATAGTATTCATGGAGGCAACAAGAAGAATTTCCTGAGAGTCTTAGGAAAAAGAAGGCTCAAACAGAATAGTATGTTATGTATATTCACGATGAACAGATATTGTAAGACTGTCAATTTTCTGTAACTCCTTTACAGAGTTAGTACCACATTCAGAGTAGCTGAGACCACAATGAAACATGGTCTGCTGATTTTTGTACCCTGAAGTAACCACGGAAATCTTATGGAAGGAATGAAGAAAACTATTAACAAAAGTGAAAACATAAAAGTAAATAATCCCTGATGGACAGTCAGTCGCCACTGAACTTGACCCTATGTGTAAAAGTAAATAATCCCTGATGGACTCCACTGAACTTGACCCTATGGGTGCCCAGGTGCGGGAGTAGTTAAAGAGACTGGCACAGATGTGCAACCTGCAAGGGAAGCAGACAACAGGATCAGCTGGAAGAGGCTTTAAACTTGAGCCC
Source organism: Ovis aries (assembly GCF_016772045.2). Taxonomy (NCBI): domain Eukaryota; kingdom Metazoa; phylum Chordata; class Mammalia; order Artiodactyla; family Bovidae; genus Ovis; species Ovis aries. Next base: position 24,623,174 of record NC_056080.1, on the reverse strand, counting down.
TGGATTCTTCCACTCTGCCCTGGCATCATGAATCTCCACTGCTTCACTGAAGGAATCTGAGGCAGCACCTCCGAGGGCCCATGCCAGGACCATGGGGCACCAAAGTTTGGCTTGTATGTGGCAGTACAGCCAAGATCATGAAATAACCAGCACAAAGCTTGTTGTGTGTGTGCTTAGTCACTGAGTTGTGTCCAACTCCTTGTGACCCCATGGACTGTAGCCCACCAGGCTCCTCTGTCCAAGGGGAAACTCCAGGCAAGAATACTAGAGTGGGTTGCCATGCCCTCCTCCAGGGGGTCTTCCCATCCCACGGACTGAACCCAGGTCTCCCGCACCACAGGCAGATTATTTACTGTTTGAGTCACCAGGGAATGCTAGTGGATGAGAACTGGCCTTTTGAAATGATCACCGTAATAGACTATCACCCAGGGACTAAAAGAGAAAAGTTAGTATCACAGAAATTGTCCAAAACGACAGAACTTCATCTCAGAACTTTTGAGCAATGACCCTGCAGTCGACTGAGAGCCCACAGTGAGAACTGTCAGGCTAAGGAGCCCCTTCACTTACTCTTCTGGAATGGTATGAGCATGGCTGGGGACAGGGGTGGACTTATACCAGAAAGGGAAGGATTTCCAGGCCCTGTCAGCAGTCAATATAAATGCAGTTTCTGAGTGAGATGTGAGGGGTTCCACACCTCAGAAGACAGTCTCCCATCCTTCCCTCTCAGCTCATCTTACCTGTAGCAGCCATGTCCAGGAAGCCTTGGGTAGAAATGGTGAGATGAGACGAATGTGCACTTCATACCAGGAGACTCGGGGGTTCACATTTTCTATATGAGGCCTTGTCTTCGGATCAGCAGATGCGACGTAGTCCAGCATCTACAGGGGTTAAAGCAAGGCATGGAGAATGACAGAGCATCGCTTACTCCAGAAGAGGGAGCCCAGAGAGCCATTCTTGTTGGTCTCATGGGCTCCAGGACGGCTGTTAGGCTTGGGTTTCCCAATTCTTCCTGCTGCGGGTGCTGAGACAAGTGAGAGGCACTGGGTGAGCTAGGGACGTTCCAGGACCCCTTAAGAGTCAAGGCAAAGTCCACGTGCCAATCCTGGGAGAAGCTCCCCCGGAACCCCGCCTGTCCAGGTCCCACCCCTGCTGCCCTCCTGGAGCCCAGATGCGCAGGACAGGAAGTGACGTCCTCTTAAGCACACTGGGGGAGCGACGCCATCTTTTACAGTGCCGCTATCTCTGAGAGCTGCCATTGACGGTGGCCAGCGGGAGCAGTCCCAAGTGTCATCGGGTGTCAAGATCGGATGTGACGTGAGTTACGAGTGCAGGGACACGTCTCTGCACCCCGAATCCCTTTTCCCTCTGAAAAGAGGGGGCCGCACAGCCTCTGGCCACCCTAGCCGTGCACTCAGACCAGAGGATCCAGCCTAGCTCTTAGGCCCCAAGACAATCCACTAACCACTAGGGGTTGTCGGGAAAGAATGCCTCAGTCAGGCACTGCTGGACCCCAGCTCTGCTCAGAAGAGGGAGAGCCACGAGCCCTGTGGAGAGAAGGAGGGACCCTCGGGGGAATGAGTGTCTCCATACACTAGAATGGCAGCCATGTGTAAACCCCCACTCACCGCGATTTGGCTGGGGATCATCCAGGCAGCTGCCAGACCGATCTAAAGACTGAGCAGCTCCCTCACTGCGAATTAGGACATGCAACACTCGGAGAAGAGGGGACTTGGGTCTGAGGGGCTGGCAGCTGGTCAGTAGAGTGAGGATGTCAGGGTTCGGGAAGAGTCAGGATGAGGACCATCCTCCCTGACAAACGGGTGCCTCAGGACGCTCCCCTTTGGTCAGCGCTTCCTTCCGGCCAAACATCGGGAAGGGGGGTGGTGGTCTGAGAGGGGAGCTTGCAGCCCGGTTGTGAAGGGACAGTCACGGAACAGCAGAAGGAAGGTGATGGGACCCTTCAGTGGGGGGCTGAGTATGCCCTCCTCTCCTCGTCTGGGGTGACAGGGAAGGTGGCAGCATCAATTTCAGATAGGAGAGGGAACGGGCTGAGTGCGGGATTGGGAGCATTGGATATGGGGGTGTCTCCCACCAATTTTCATCCTGACTCTGAATGTCAGCTGAGAGGACCTGCCTCTCCTGCCAGGCCCCATTGCCCCACCCCTTCTAACGCCAGATCAGGACTGTCTGATGTACCCCAGGGCTCACTCTCCCTTGTTACTCAGCGGTCTCAGGGGACAGGCTGATCAGAACAGGAGCCCTGTGGGTCCTAGAGCACTGGCCTCGAGGACCCCTCAGAGGTGGCTTCCATTCAAGCCAGGGAGGACTCTCCTCGTTGAAGGTTCTCACAACATGTCCTTGTCCCTCCTCCAGGTGCCCTCCTTGCCTGCTTTCCTTCCTGAACTCCCACCTGCGGCCACTGACCTGCTGTCAGCATGCCTCGGAGGCACAAGAACAAGTCCCATGCCCACGGGAAATGCCACCAGGTCCGGGGGAACACTCAGGAGGCCCAGGCGAGTGCTCGTGCAGCCCCAAAGGAGGAGTGCCTCTCCTCCCCCTCTTCTGCCCCTCAGGGTTATCTCCCGAGCTCCACTGCTGCTGACGATCGCCAGGAGCTTGAGGGAGCCATGGCCCCTAGCTCTCCTGATGCAGGGCCTTCCTGTGCAGGATCTGATGAAGGTGCCCAGGGCCTAGAGGAGGAAAGTGCAGGTGCCTCCCAGGCAGACCCTGCCACTCAGAGCACTCGCAAAGATCCTCTGGCCAGGAAGGCCAAGATACTGGTGGAGATCCTGCTGGAGAAGTACACCAAGAAAGAGCCCATCACACAGAATGCCATGAAAATTGTCAGCAGGAAGTACAGGCAGCACTTCCCTGAGATCCTCAGTACAGCCTGTGAGCGCGTGGAGCTGGTCTTTGGCCTGGAGATGAAAGAAGTCGACCGTAGTAGGAACATCTACACCCTCATCAGCAAGCTCAACCTCGGGGGAAACGATTGTCCGAGTGGTGAGGGGGCGCTGCCCAAGTCTGGTCTCCTCATGGTGCTCTTGGGGGTCATCTTCATGAATGGTAACCGCGCCACCGAGGAGGAGATCTGGGAATTCCTCAGTATGTTGGGGATCTATGCTGGGAGGAGGCACTGGATCTTTGGGGAGCCCAGAAGGCTCATCACCAAAGATCTGGTGCAGAAGGAGTACCTGAACTACCGCCAGGTGCCCAATAGTGATCCTCCCCGCTATGAGTTCCTGTGGGGTCCGAGAGCTTGTGCTGAGACCAGTAAGATGAAGGTACTGGAGGGTCTAGCCAAGTTCCATGGTAGGGTCCCTAGTTCCTTCCCAGACCTCTATGACGAGACTCTGAGAGATCAGGCAGAGAGAGCAGGGCTGAGAGGTGAGGCCAGGGCTCCAACCATGGCTGAAGCCAGTGCCCCTTCCAGGGCCAAGTCCCGCAGCTCCTCCCACATCTAGGGAGGGGGCAGGACACTTTGTTCCCTTTGTGTTGGAAGAGAGCAGTCAGACTCCTAAATACTGCAGAGTAGTAGGGCTGGAGGGAACAAAACCCATATCTTCTTACAGTTTTAAATGGTAAGCAAGTTTAGATCTAGTTTGTTTAACAAAATATACATCTGTTTTCTTGTATCCATATGAGAAATACCTAATGAATGATGATTTAAATTAGAGAGTTAAAGAGGTGAAAGAGGTGTTTAGTATTTTCAAATGTTCTTACTTTGGATAAGGTTTATTGTGCTTCAGAATTCAAATGTATGAATTCTATAAATCATAGATTCTAGCTGTTCTAATGTTTTAAAAGTTTGGGTATTTGTAACACACACTGAAAGTACTGAATATACTGTTCACAATGCAAACAAGATAACATGACATTAAAAGAGAATGTTTCTTGAAGAGCAGTCAAGCTTCTAAAAAGTGCGTGGTAGTAGTGGGTAGATCACATTTATTTCGATCATATTTCTCTCTCTGTTTCACGCGAGTAACTTCTACATATTATTTCTTTTTTTCAAAATTTTTTTACTTCTAAGGTTGTTTTTCTTCAGAGTATTAATTTGGTAATGGTACTGCTGTTATATTCACTGCTGTTTTAAAAGTTTTAAAGGTACAGTTTTGGTAGACATAAATTCAAGAGCCATCTATATTGTCTTTCTGATCTGCAAGTAGGTAACATAGCACTGCAAGAGTGATTTTCATGCTAATGTGAAGGAAGACCACAGAAACTATTGAGAAACAAAAAGAAAATGGAGAAAAGAGTAAAAAGTCTTTGCTGCTGCTGCTGAGTCGCTTCAGTCATGTCCGAATCTGTGTGACCCCAGAGATGGCAGCCCACCAGGCTCCCCCGTCCCTGGGATTCTCCAGGCAAGAACACTGGATTGGGTTGCCATTTCCTTCTCCAATGCATGAAAGTGAAAAGAGAAATGAAGTCACTCAGTTGTGTCCGACTCCTAGTGACCCCATGGACTGCAGCCCACCAGGGTCCTCTGTCCATGGGATTTTCCACGCAAGAGTACTGGAGTGGGGTGCCATTGCCTTCTTTAACTTGTGGTTTTACTTATTTATTTTAAACTCCCTTTTAGTAAAAATAAATACTTTGAATTATTTAGCTCATTTAAGAATATTTGTTTCTTTTGTGCTAATTCACTGCATATTCTCTGCTCTCTCCTGGATTAAAAATAAACTCAGATGGGAAGGTGGTATTTGAGGGGTTCATAGTAATCATACCTTCCACTTATTACAAACCAATACTTCTTCATCAGTATGCCACTGCTTTACATGTAGTACACGCATTCCAGCATTCAAGCAGGATCAGACTTAACAGACACCATTTGTGGATGGATAACTTGCCAATTTCTCAAGTTCACAAACTGATGAAGTGACCTTCCTGGGACTAGTCCCCCGGTCTGGATTAGTGGACATCCCACAATATCCACGTCTCCCAGGCTAAGCCAGACATCATGTCTTTTCATTCAATTTTCCTCTAAATACTCCAAAAAATGTGTCTCATTGGATACATAGGGACCTGTCCCAAAGAACTGTTTTGGAATAAAGTTTAAAAAATGCGGATTAATGAATGGTATGAAAGAAGACAAAACTACTCAGGGACAAGGTGGTCATGAACACATGCAATGTCAGATACCCTGAAAAGATCAATATGCCCTCATTTATCCTTCCTGATTCTCAGGGACATACAAGCCTTAGCTTAAGCGGTGTGTCCTCAGGTCAATGGATGGAAGAGTCCCAGCCTCTGACAGTTATCAAGGGGAAGATTTTAGAACACTAGGGGTCCCACAAACTATATCCTGCTGCTTGCCTTGTGTGGCTATGGGGAGAGCAGTCTGTCTGAGGTGAGCCTTCCTTTCCTGCAGGGCCAGGGTGGAAGGGTTCTCAGGGAGCTGAGCACCTTGGTCTTGCAGCAGCAGCTCCAATTCTGCCCAAGTAGGAGATCCTAACAGGCCTTCATAAGATTTACAGTGAGGACACTGGGTGCTGATGAGTGCCCCCCCCAAAGCAAGGGGGACAGCACGGAGGAATAGGCAAGGGTAGCCAGGGAGTAGCTCTGTCCCCTCCCCTTCTGTTGTCTCAAGAAGGCAAAAGCCTTGGCCACAGGCCAGCTGACTCAGCCACTGCAGAGGGTGGATTCCCATATGCTACCGGAAGTCAAGGTAAGAAACCTGATCTAAGACTGGGGGACCACTGACTCCAGAAGAGAGTGGAGCCCTAGAATGTTCTCCTCCTCAGAGGACCCCAATAGCTTTGCACACCTCGGGTTAACCTTGTCTTCCAATCAAGAAATTCTAAGAAAGTAATGCCTTTGTTCTGAGGAGCACAGCCTCAGGTGAGTGGAGGGTGCAGTCCGGGTCTTGTTAGGAGTGAGGATGAGGTCCTAGAAGGAGGGGCAAGAGGACCACTCAGCCCAGAACAGGGGAGACTGTGGAGGCCCACCCCTGATGTCAGCCCTATGACACCCAGGAGAAAGCTTTCTGGCTGAAGTGCTTCTCTTTCTGCTGGAGAGGTCTCAGGGAGGTGAGAGCCTTGGTCTACTGGGAGAAGCCTCACTTCAGTACAGAGTGGAAACTAGTGACTGAAAATGAGGATAAAGGGACTGCACCTAGAACACAGCCCTGCCCATCTACACCTCGCACTGGCAAATTTGGGAATGTGGACATGATGCACCCCACACATTTTCTTTTAGAGCATCTCAGGAGGTGAGGCGCTGGGACTCAGGGGTCAACCTCAGGAGGAACTCCAGGTCATGCCAAGAGTCAAGTAGAGGACCATGGGGACTAAAGGAACCACTCACACTATACCACTTTTATAGAATCCCTCCCCTAGGGTCAGCCATGAGTGACCACAGGTTGGCAGCCCTCACATCCTCCAAGGTGGTCTCAGGGAATTTAAGGCTGTAGCATGAGAGGACAGGTCTCATTAGGAGAAGGGAAGTCAGTGAGAGGACCTGGAGAGAGGACAGTAATAGTGAAAGGAGGGAGGAAATACAGGTCTTCCTAGGAGCCTGACTGAGGACAGGTGCAGCCAGCCATCAGAAGGCCTCAATTTCCAGGACCAGCTTTCTGTCCTGAGAGACCACAGGTAGATGTGCTAAGTTAGGCAACCTCCGCTTTCTTCTATTGGGTCTCAGACTGTTGTGGGCCTTACTCTGAGCACATACCCTCAGGTAAAGTGACAGGAGCTCTAAGACCTCCCAGCAGTTCCCAGAGGACAACTAGTCATTTCTCCAGAAGAGCTTCAAGTAACCCTTGATATGGCAGGTAGGACAGTTCTTTCATACGTGGGTCAGCTACTCTGTGCAGACTGATTTCCCTGGGCATTTGTCCTTCCAATCCTCCATGATAAAGGGAATTGAAGGAAGGCCCCAAACCAAGTGTTGTGCCCCTCCCCTCAAGTCCTTGCTAGGAAAGTTTACCTTTGATGTTTCTGCACATGCATGGCTGCCCCATCCACTTGTTGGGAAGAAAACTGCTCACTAAATTCCAGACAATAGTCCAAGCTGGAGCCCTTCATTTAGAAGGCTCCCACCAAGAGAAATGACAGCTCTTGGTTGGGGGAGCCTGCCTCCATACGACAGGGATGGAATAGCCTAGGATACAGGTAGCTGTCCCAGGTGACTCTGTGGAAAAGAATCCACCTGCAATGCAGGAGATGAAGGTTTGATCCCTGTTCTGGAACATCTCCTGGAGGAGGAAGTGGCTACCTATTCCAGTATTCCTGCCTGGAGAATCCCATGGACAGAGAGCCTGGAGTGCTGCAGTTCATAGGGTTGCAAAGAGTCAGACATGAATGAGGGCCTGAGCACAGACACACAGACAGAGAGGTAGATCTAGAAGTCTAGGAGGGGAATAGAGGTAGAGAAACCTAGGAACCATTGGTAGACCTTTGTAAGTTAACATTGTTCAAGAAAGGTATCAGAATGTAGTGGAGGAAGGCAGGTTTGTTTAAACATAAAGCCATAAATAATCCATGAGATGTTCCCCAGGCCTTTAGGTAAAAGAGGAATGTCACGGCCTTTCTATCGATTTGAAGTTCTACAATAATCCAAGTTTGACCTCATAAGGTCAGACACTCTCCTGCTCTAAATGAATTGGGAGGGAAGGCAGTGGCACCCCACTCCAGTACTCTTGCCTGGAAAATCCCTTGGATGGAGGAGCCTGGTGGGCTGCAGTCTATGCTAAGGGTCAGACACGACTGAGCGACTTCCCTTTCACTTTTCACTTGCATGCATTGGAGAAGGAAATGGCAACCCACTCCAGTGTTCTTGTCTGGAGAATCCCAGGGATGGGGGACCCTGGTGGGCTGCCATCTCCTGGGTCGCACAGAGTCAGACACAACTGAACTGACTTAGCATCTTAGCAGATGTAAGCCTGACCTCTACTCAAAGAAGGCAGTCTTTCCTAGTCCTCCAGTTTCCATTGGCTATAGAATGTATTCCACTTAATCCTCCAGGCAGAGCTCTGTCACCCGCTTACTTGCATCTCTTACAAGCATCCTATATAAATAAATGTATTTCTTGCCTAACACTTTGCCTCTTGCTGAATTCCTTCTGTGCTGAGATACAAACAACCTGAGCCACCCTAAGTCAAGGTATCAGGTGAGTGATTCTAATTAAAAGACCATGGTTCAAGTCCCAGACCGGATTTTTTGAGGTTGAAGTCCTGGCCATGTGGATTTGAGTCAAAACCTGATGTGATAGGTTTCAGGTAGAGGAGCTCTTCATGCTACCCCATCGAAAATTTTAAACCATGGCCTGTTAATCTGGCTCATAGGGCTGAATGAAAGTGAAAGAGTGCACATTCTTCTGCATTTCTCTGCACCTAGACTCCCAGTATCTTTGCCTTTGGGTGTACAAATCCAGACACTGTATGCCATGAATGCCTCAACCTTGTGTTTATAAAATTCAAGCTGAGTGTGTCTACAGGATAGGGAGAGAATGGACAAAGAAAGAAAAAGAAATTGAGCTAAAAATTTTCTGGCTACCTTCTGAAATATGGCTGCCCTGGTGCCCCAGACAGTAGAGAATCTACCTGATATGGCAGGAGACCCGGGTTCAATCCCTGGATTGGGAAGTTCCCCTGGAGAAGGGAATGGCAACCCTCTCCGGTATTCCTGCCCAGAGAATCCCATGGACAGGGGATCCTGGAGGGCTATATTCCATGGGGCCACAATGACTCAGACATGACTTAGAGACTGAACTACAACAGCAATCTCCTAACACTTCTTCTACTTTACCACTTCTTGCTGCAACTAGTGAAGCCCATGTGTCCTAGAGCCTGTTCTCCGCACTAATAGAAGCCACCAAAATGAGAAGCCAGTGCATCCCAATGAAGGGTAGCCCCTACTCCTTGAAACTAGAGAACACACACCCAGCAATGAAGAGCCAGCACAACCAAAATTAAATAAATAAATAATTTCTTAAAAAAAAAAAATGCAGGGAATCCACAATGGCCCCTGGGGCGAGAACTGAGCCACATTCTGCCCAGCAAGCTCACAGGTGAGGGATGTCACAGCCATGAAAAGGCCATAAGGGGCTTCAGTGACACCTGAAGCCCCTTATGAGCATTTGTCATTTCCTTTTCTGATGGACAACTGACTGTCCATCGCGGAAGACTTGCCCGTAGGATTCCAGCAAGTCTTCTGTGCCTTAAGGAAAACCTCTGAACTTTGAAAGACTTGCCAGGTAGACTCCTCTGGCTTGACAATGCTTAATTTGCCTAGCAAAGCCCTTCCCCTTCTCCCGATGATACTAACTATCAGCCAACCCCTGAGCCCTGTTCACAGGAACTCTTTCTGGGCAAAAGAAGGAGCCTCATGGACCAGAGACCTCTTCTTCATTATACTCAGCATTGAACATCACTGCTCCCGGCCCCATCAACAATGCTTGGCTCTCTAACCTTGGGCTCCAGAACTCCTTAAGCTCTACCCACCTCAGGATTATCATAGGTCCCACCAGACTTCCATAAGAATATGAGTTCCCCTCTCCTTGCAGGATCTCAGTTGGATAAAACAAGATTAAGGAAAATTCTCAGATGACCCCAAAAAACATCTAGACAAGTTTAGACATCTATGACTTTTGAGTTAACCCGGAAGGACATTTATATCATCCTTGCTCAGACATTCTCTCAGAAAGAAGGACAACTGTATACAGAGTCAGCACTCAGCTGGGAGACAGCTATAACATGGCAAACTCCCAACATTTCTGATGGGAATGATGGCTGTTCCCTGTTCACAATCTAATTGGGAGTATACTACTTGAGCCAGGTTAGCAGCCAGGGATGCTTTGTCTTCCTCTTCCCCACCTGAACGCTGGTGGTCAGAGCACACCCAGAGAGGCTCCCTGGTGCCTCTCTGGTTCTGCCCAATGACCACCAGTAGGTTTCCAGCCATGTCAGGACCAAGCAAGACAAAGTGCCAGCACGGGGTGGCACTGGTGCACCAAGACCTAAAAGATGACTAATGTAACCCAGGGTTCACGATGCCATATTTATAAAAATAGCACTCTGGTTTCTGTCTTCCCTCCCACTCCATGGATTTTGCTTGCGTACTTATGGGTAACTGCCTGCACACTAGGAGAAAAGTTATATAACCTAAAGCTGTCCATCAACTTGTCAGTCAAATGACACAGGACACATATGACCCTACCCCATGGCAGGACTGCTTCTGGTTTCCAGACAGCCTGCTCTCATCCTTCTCAGGAGTGTAATTTTGCTCTGCCTCATAAAACTGATACTTAAAACTGCTCTGTTTCTCTAATGAATTCTTTCTCTTTGTGGGGACAAAATCAGGAAATCAGCATTCTGCTGGTGAAAATATGGGTCACATATGTATTACTGTTTATCAGGTTCCAGTTACAGTTTTTATATTTTATAATACAAATTTAGAAACTTTTCATTGCTGTGTGATCTAGGACAAGAAAACACAGCAATGGAAGAGGGATTTTCATGCAAATTTGAAGAGACTCTGTGGTAAAATAACTTAGGTCAAGTAAAAAAGAAACGAAAAAGTAAATTTTGGTAAGTTTTTAGTTTTGTTAAATTCTTTTAATAATCCTTGTTAGTAAAAGTATGTCCTTAGTTTATTCAAGATGGTGGGAGAAATTAAATAGTAATAAAGTAGACAACTTTACCATTGTCACTCCTATTTCCAAGTACTAATTGTGTATCAACTCCTTGGAATGCTCCATGGCAGAACTGGCGATGGTAATAAAAAGAAGCCTGAGCGACTGTCCATGGAATTTCAGTGTTTAAAAGTTGCCGCCATATCAAGCAGACGGTGAGGTACCCTTTGAGACCTAAACATGTGACAGTTGAAACAAGGGATGAGAACGAGAGGAGGTTTCAGATGAGAGTAGTCAAAAGTAAATGCTTTGAGGCGAGGAATGTGGGCGCTTGGGAACACTGCAGTTCCCTTGAGGATGTAACTGGAAGTTAGATGGGTTGGTGGGCTAAATGAGGCTGAGTGAATTGAGGGCGGGGGGTGACCCTGAAATGGGGGGTTTAAGTTGAGAAGCTGAAGAATGGAATGGAATATTACCCTTGATTTTTACTTTGAGACTGTAGGTAAACAGACACTCTCCACCTGGGACAGGAATACAATGGGTTCTGTGCTCCTTCTCCAGTATAGGGAAACACAGTGCACAAACTGGGGATTTAACCCCACTGCCTCCAGGGTGTTTGGCAGAAAGAAGGATGGTATTTCCTTGAACTGAGATATCTCATACCCACTGTAACAGCACTCTCCACACTGGGGTCAGAGGGCACTATGTTACAGAGATGTTTTACTGCCTATTTTAAGCATAATTTGGGGAACTTCAAATGAAGGCTGCACTTTTGGTGCTGGTGAAATTAATGAAGATGGGGCATGGTGGTATGGATGAAAACGCAGCTGGAAGGGAAGATCTTCGTCCTTGACACAAATTCTAGAAGTTCTGAGTAGCATCCAGGCAGGAGAGATTCCTCTACATTGGAATGACATAATTACAAACGGGGAAATTTTATATAGTTTTAATATTTAAACAGAACTTTGTTCACTCCAGAAGTGCCACATATTTCTGATATCTCATGCAAGTAAAAAAAAAATTCTCTAACAGTTGATACTATGGTCATAATTATCAGAGGAATAAATGTCATCCGTTGAAATCTATTATTGCAGGAGCTTTATAAATATCACATATATTACACTAGTTCTACAAAATAGGGTTTAGAAGACTCACTTTGCAGATTATGAATTTGGTAATATTCTCAAGTTCACAAGACTTGTGACAGAGCTGGAAATAGACATTTGGTCTGCATATGTCGAGAGGCCACACTGTTCCACTCCTCCCAGCCTGAGGCAGACCTTGTGTCCTTCAGTTCTCCTGTCATCTCACTACTCCAAACTTTATTTCAGAGGCTTCTGTTTCAAGCTGGCGGTATAGCAGGATGTCTGTTTGCCTCCTCCTGCACCATAACTGCAACTAGCTGTTGGACAACTATCAACCAGAGGACGCTGGAACACACCGAAATTGATATCCCACGTTCAAAGAAAAAGTGGAAGTCGCAACAAGATAATAGGAGGGGTACAATCACAATGAATTCAAATTCCATACCCACTGGGTGGGTAACTGGAGAACAAAAATACCAAAGAAGTTCTCCCACGATTGTGAAAGTTCTGCACCTCACATCAAGGAACCCAGCCTGCGGTTCTGACAAAGGGACTTGGAATTCCCTGGTCATCTGACCTTGAAGGGCAGTGGGGTTTGATTACAGGACTCCCACAGAAATAGGGGAAACAGACACACCACTCTTGGAGGGCACAAAGAAAGTCTTGCATGCACCAAAACCCAGAGAAAAGGAGCATTTAGTCCACAGGAGACTGATTCAGACCTACCTCCAAGTGTTCGACAGTCTCCTGTGGAGGCATGGGTCAGCTGGGGCTCACCACAGGGATGGGGGCACTGGCAGAAGCAGTCCTAGAGGTCCTCCTTGGCGCAAGCCTTCTTACAGGTCAGCATTAACTCTGCCATAGAGACCACAGACCCATAATTCAAAAAGAGACAAGCACTCTAATGTTCACTGTAGGACTCTTTACAACAACCAGCACATGGAAGCAACGTAGATGTCCATTGACAGATGTAAGTATAGAGAAGTAGTGGAAGGTATATGCGATGGAATATTGTTCTTGTTATTTTGTTGCTAAGTTGTATCTGACTCTTCTGAGACCCCAAGGACTGTAGCTCACCAGAATCCTCTGTCCTTGGGATTTCCCAGGTGAAAATACTGGGGTGTGTTGCCACTTCCTTCTTCTGGGTATCTTCCTGACCCAGAGATTGAATCCATGGCTCCTACATTGGGAGGCAGATTTTTTACCATTGACCCACCAGGGTAACCCAGTGGAATATTACTCAGTCAAAAAATGAACAAAATTGTGTCATTGTTAGAGAGGTGGATGGACCTAGAGAGCGACATACAGAGAAGGAAGTCAGAAAGAGAAAAACAAAGATTGAATATTAATGTATATGTGTGGGATTGAGAAGAATGGCACAGGTGACCCTATTTGCAAAGCAGAAATCAAGACAGTGATATAGAGACCAACTGTATGATGCCAAGGGGGAAAGGGTTAGGGTGGGAGGAATTAGAATATTGGGATTGACACATACACACTATTGATACTATGTGTAAAATAGACACCTGTTGGGAATATACTGTATAGCACAGAGAACTCTCCTTAATTCACTGGGATGTCCTCAATGCAGGGGAAATCCAAAGTGAGAGGGTATATGTATATGTATATTTGATTACTTTTAGTATGGAATAGAAGCTAACACGACATTGTAAAGCAACATACTGCAAGAAATATTAAAAAAATAATCGAGAAAGACAAATACATTCTTTTGTCTTTGCTGCCATTGACTCTAAACAGTGACTATAAATGTACTTTTATTTAAACACTCCTTGATTTTCCAAAGAACAATGCAAAGTAAATCAGATTTTTCCTTCATAGGCTATTATTTAACACAGTGTTTTTACATGTTAACATGTACCTTTCAAAATGTAAATGTCATACAAAGGAAACTAGGATTAATGACTTTGTAAATTTCTCTTCTTTACTGTAATTGTTTTTACTTTCCTAGTTAGTATGGGAGAGCAAAACATGCCATCTCAAAATGTCTCTTTTGATACATAGGTTATTCTAATAGAAAACAATCAAGGCCCAAAGATTCAGAAAATGAACTTGACTTTGGGCCTAACTGCCTGAAAGTACTTAGACACAGGTCCTGTTCCCTGAAGAGAACTATGACCAGAGATAGCTGCAAAGATTATGGGCAAGGGGTGGTGGCGAAATCTTGGCAGGGCCTAGAGATGAGAGTCCACTCTGTGGCCCGGGATCTGTGCCTGGCACAGAAAACATTCGTTTACCAACATTCCCTTTCCCTTCTCCATGTGAACTGCCTTCTTATCCTTTCAAGTCCCAAACAACTGCCATTAACATTTCCTTTTGTATATCGCTCTGGGCTTTGTCCATGTTGATGACTTATTCAGTTTTCCTGGGTCTCTCTCATGTCTATGTGTTATTATACTTTTATTTTATCCTATTCATCTGTCTCACATCAATTTAATTCTTCGACCACCCACAGAAACCTAGAAGGGCAGAGGGAAATTTCATCCTCCTGCATATTAGCTACATCTCACATATTTCTTTCTGTGTTCAAAATCCTTAATGACATATTCAATAACAAACTAATGGCTATGAATGTCATTAATGATTTTAGTCATATTGATATAAGAACATATTTATGTTTTTCTAATTTTCATTTATTTATTTACTGAACATTACCCTGCCCAATAGAGCAAGAGCCAGGTTTCCTCATAGCCAGTCCCTCCCATCAACAAGCTTCCACAAGCCTCTTAAACTCAATTCTTCAGAGGGCAGACAGAAGACCTACAATGCCCTATCCTCTAGAATGAAAACCACAATCACACAAAGCTAACCTAAATGATCATGTGGATCACACCTTTGTGTAACTCAAAAGCTACGGGCCAGGCTTTGCAGGGCCACCCAAGGCGGACGGATCATGGTGGTGAATTCTAACAAAATGTGGTCCACTGGAGAGAAGAATAGCAAACCACTTCAGTATCCTTGCCTCAAGAACCCCATGAACATCAGGAAAAGGAAAAAGAAATGACACCAGGAGATCATACCAGGGGGAGACACCTGAGCCCCCCAGGTCAGTAGGTGTCTAATATGCTATTGGGGAAGAGCCCACAAATAGCTCCAGAAAGAATGAAGAGACTGGGCCAAAGTCAAAATGATGCTTAGCTGTGGATGTGTCTGGTGGTAAAAGTAAAGTCCGGTGCTGTAAAGAGCAGTCCTACATAGGAACCTTGAATGTTAGGTCCATGAATCAATAGAAATTGGTCAAGCAGGAGATGGCAAGAGTGACTGTCAACATTTTAGAAATCAGACAACTAACATGGACAGGAATGGGTGAATTTAATTGAGATTACCATTATATCTGTGGGCAAAAATCCATTAGAAGAAATGGAGCAGTCTCAAGTCAAAAAAAAAAAAAAAAAGACTGTGAACTGCAGGTCCTGGGTGCAATGTCCACAAGGACAGAATGATCTTGGTTCATTTCCAAGGCAAAGCATTCAGCATCACAGTAATCCAAGTCTATGCTCCAAAAACTTATGCCAAAGAAGCTAGAGTCCAGAGGTGCTATGAAGATCTACATCACAGCCTAGAACTAACATCCCCCCAAAATGTCCTTTTCATAATAGGGGACTGGAATGGAAATGTAGGAAGTAAAGGAATAACTTGCAGCTGAAGATGGAGAAGCTCTACACAGTCTGCATAAACAAGACCCGGCACTCACTCTGGCTCAGATCGTAAGCTCCTTAATGGAAAATACAGACTTAAGTTGAAGAAAGTAGAGAAAATCACTAGGCCATTCAGATATGACCTAAATCAAGTTCCTTATGATTATAGAGTGGAGGTGAGGAATACTTTCAAGGAATATGATCTGGTAGGAAGACTGCCTGAAAACTAAAGATGGAGGTTCGGAATAAGTTATAGGAGGTGGTAACCAAAACCATCCACAAGATAAAGAAATGAAAAAGGCTAAATGGTTGTCTGAGGAGGCCTTACAAATACCTGAGAACGAGGAGAAGCAAAAGGCAAAGGAACGATATACCAATCTGAATGCAGATTTGCAAAGAACATCAAGGAGTAATAAGAAAGAATTTTCAAGTGAACAATTCAAAGAAATAGAGGGAAAAAACAGAATGGGAAAGACTAGAGTTCTCTTCAAGAAAATTAGAGATACTAAGGGAACTTTTCATGCAAAGATGGGCACAATAAAGGACAGAAACTACAGGGACAGAACAGAAGCAAAAGATTTTAAGAAGAGGTGGCAAGGAGATACAGAAGAACTGTTCAACAAGGGTCTTTATGACCCAGATAACAGTGATGATGTGATCACTCACGTACAGCCAGACATCCAGGAGTGTGAAGTCAGGTGGGCCTTAGGAAGCATTCCTAAGAAAGCTAGTGGAGGTGATGGAATTTCAGCTGAGCTATTCCAAACCCTAAATGATGATGTTGTTAAAGTACTGCCCTCAATATGCCAGCAAATTTGGACCACTCAGCAGAGGACACAGGACTGGAAAAGGTAAGCTTTCATTCCAATCCCAAAGATGTGCAATGCCAACGAATGTTCAAACTATCATATAATTGTGCTCATTTCACATGCAAGCTAGGGAATGCTCAAAATGCTTCAAGCTACGCTTCAACAGTATCTGAAAAGAGAACTTCAATATGTACAAGCTGGATTCAGAAATAGCAGACGAATCAGATATCAAATTGGTAATCTCCATTGGCTTATAGAAAAAGCAAGAGAATTCCAGAAAAAACTTTTACTTGTTTGACTATGCAAAAGTCTTTGCCTGTGTATATCACAGGAAACTGCAAAATTCTTAAATGATGGGAATACCAGACCGCCTTACCTGCCTTCTGAGAAACTGGTATACAGGTCAAGAAGCTCTTACCTGCCTTCTGAGAAACTGGTATACAGGTCAAGAAGCAACAGTTAGAAGTGGACAAGGAACAACAGACAGGTTCAAAATCGTGACATGAGTAATGGAGGCTGCATATTGTCACCTTGATTATTTAAGGTAAATGCACAGTACATCATGAAAATTCCCAGACGGATGAACACAAGCTGGAATCAAATTTCTGGGAGAAATATCAATACCTTCAGATATGCATATGATACCACCCTCATGGCAGAAAGTGAAGTGGAACTAAAGAGACTCTTGATGAGCGTGAAAGAAGAGAATGAAAAACCTGGCCTAAACTCAACACTCAAGCAACTAAGATCATGGCATCTGGTCCCAACACTTCATCGCAAACAGATGGGGAAACAGTAGAAACAATGGAAGATTTAAATTTCTTCTCCAAAATCACTGTGGATGTTGAAAGCAGCCAAGGCGGTGGTGGTGGTGGTTTAGTCACTAAGTCGTGTCCCACTCTTGCGACCCCATGGGCTGTAGCCTCCCAATCTCCTCTGTCCCTGGGATTCTCCAGGCATGAATACTGAATTGGGTTCCCATTTCCTTCTCCAGGGGATCTACCTGACCCAAGAATGGACCGCGGATTTTCTGCACTGCAGGCAGAGTTTTTTACCAACTGAGCTACGAGGGAAGCCCCAAATTAACAGATGCCATGAAATTAAAGGACGCTAATTCCTTGCAAGAAAAGCTATGAAAAACCTAGATCATGTAATAAAAAGTAGAGACATCACATTGATAAAAGAGGTGTGTCTAGTGAAAGCTATGATTTTCCCTGGGGTCATGTGTGGATGTGAGTGCTGGACCGTAAAGAAGGCTGAGCACTGAAAAATTGATGCTGTTGAATTGTGGTGCTGGAGAAGAGTCTTGAGAGTCCCCTGGACAGAAAGAAGATGAAACCAGTCATTCCTGAAGGGAATCAACCCTTAGTATTCATGGGAATATCTGATGCTGAAGTTGAAGCTCCAAACTTTTGGCCACCTGATGGGAAGAGCTGACTCATTGGTAAAGACCCTGATGTTGGGAAAGATGGAAGGGAAAAAGAAAAGGAGGCAGCAGAGGATGAGATGTTTGGATGGCATCACTGATTGGATGGACATGACTTTGAGCCAACTCCAGGAGATGGTGAAGCATAGGGAGCCTGCCATGCTACAGATCATGGGGTCACAGTCAGAGATGACTGAGCAACTGAACAAAAGCAACAACACAGAACTGCAAAACAGTCAATGTAAAATATATTTTAAGCAATGGAAAACAGTTAATAACACCATATTGATATGAGTTGCTCAGTTTTAACAAATGAACTTGTATCAGTTGAACCAATCCAAGATGTTAATAACACAAGATGCTAAGTGGAGAAGAGACTGGCTCTATAGGAACTCTGTACACTATCTGCTAAATTTTCTGTAATCCTAAATCTGCTCTTTAAAAAAATGTAGAGCCTCACAAGACAAGATGTTCACCACTCATTATGAAAGAAATGCAAACCAAAGCTACAATGATGCATCGCCTCACACCTGCCAGAAAGGATATCATAAAAAAAAAATCTAGAAACAATAAGTGCTGAAGTGGCATGGAGAAAAGGGAACCCTCTTGCACTTTGAGGGGGAATGTAAATTGATATAGACACTATGGAGAACAGTATGGAGAGTCCTTTCAAAACTAGAAATAAAACTACCCTATGACTCAGCAATCCCACTACTGGCCATACACACTGAGAAAGCCATGCGTGAAAACATTCATGAACCGCACTGTTTACTGCAGCACTATTTACAATAGCTAGGACATGGAAGCAACCACCTCAACTTCCACTGACAGATGAATAGATACAGAAGTTGTGGTAGCTATATAAATGGACTATTACCCAACCATAAAAAGTCACAAACTTGACTCAGTTGTAGTGAGATGGATGAACCTAGGGTCTGTTACATGGAGTGAAGTAAGCCAGAAAGAGAGCAAAAATTATTGCATATTAACACATTTATATGGAATCTAGAAAATGTCACTGATGAATCTATCTGCAGGGCAGGAATAGAGACATATGCAGAGAAAAGATGTGGACACAGCAAGGGATGGAGAGAGAGGGACAAACTGAGAGAGGCTGTGACGTATATGCACTGCCATGTGTACCAGAGATAACTAGTGGGGAGATGCTCTGGAACAGAGGCAGCTCAGACTGCTGTCTGTGACAACCTAGAGGACTGAGATGGGGGTGGTGTGAGGGATGCTCATGGAGGGGGATATATGTATACTTATAGCTACTTCATAGTGTTGTACAACAGAAACTAACACACTATAAAGCAATTATCCTCCAATTAAAATTTTTCATAAATGCTCTACTGATTTAAAATGTAGAAAAAATCTGGACAAGGACACATAGCCAGTACAGAGTTGTATACAACAAGGCCAAATAAATAAGAACAATGAAAAGCAAATGATAACATAAGAATTTAACCTCGAATTAAAAATCTTAGGAAACACACAGAGGAAATATTCAAACATACAAAGAACTTCATGTGTCTGGTATGAAATAGATCACCATAGCAAAATTAAGAGTCTGGCCTGGAAGAATCAACAATTACTTAGGTCACGAAATAGAAAATACACCATAAATAAAAGCAACCATACAAAAAACGTACCTACAAAGCAACCTCAGAACAATGTATACATTCCACACAGAGGCAACAAGAAGAACTTCCTGACAGCCTTAGGAGAAAGAAGTCTCAAACAGAATAGTATGTTCTGTGTATTCCTGAGGAGCACATATTGTAAGACTGTCGATGTTCCTTAACTCCTGTACAGATCTACTCCAGTCAGACCAGCTGAGACCACAATCAAACATGGGCTGCTGTTTCCTGTACCCAGAATAAACCATGGAACACATACAAGGAATAAAGACAACTATTAACAGAAGCAAAAACACAGAACTAAATAATCCCTGAGGCAAAGTATGTCTCTAATGAACTTGACCCTATGAGTGCCAAGGTGAGGGAGTACTCGGAGACTGACAAAGGATGTGCAGCCTACAAGGGAAGAAGACAACAGGATCAGCTGGAAAAGGCTTTAAAGTTCAGCCCTTGATTCTTCCATTGTGCCCTGGGGCCGTGAATCGCTACAGGCTCACTGAAGGAATCTGAGGTAGCATCTCAGAGCTCCCATGCCAAGACCATGGGGAACAGAAGTTTGAGTTGAATGTGGCAGTATGGGCCAGAGGTCATGAAATAACCAGCACAAACTTTGCTGGTGGATGACAACTGGCCCTATTAAGTGATCATCTTAATATACTATCACACAGGGACTAAGAGAAAATGTAGTACCACAAAAGTTGTACCAAAGGACAGAAATTCACCTCAGAACTTTCGAGCAATGCCCCTGCAGTCGACCAAGAGCCCACAGCGAGAACTGTCAGGCTAAGGAGCCCCTTCACTTTCTCTACTGGGATTGTGTGGGGCATGGTTGGGGACAGAGGTGGATTCATACCAGAAAGGGAAGGATTTCCAGGCCCTGCCAGCAGTCAGTATGAAGATCCTGAGTGAGATGTGAGGGGTTCCACACCACAGAAGGCAGTCTCCCATCCTTCCCTCTCAGTTCATCTTACCGGCAGCAGCCATTTCCTGGAAGCCTCAGGCAGAAGTGTCCAAAGAAGATGTACATGCACTTCGCACCAGGAGTCTCGGGACGTGATGTCTTCGATGTGAGGCCTTGGCCTCAGGTCAGCAGATGGCACGTAGCCCACCACCTACAGGGGACAAAGGAAGACACGGAGATTGGACAGAGCATCACTCAGCCCAGAAGACGGGGCCCGAAAGTGCCCTCACTGTCATTCTCAGGAGCTCCAGGAAGCCAGTTCGGCCAGGCCAGAGACAATTCCTGCTGGGGTGCTGACGGAAGCTAGAGCCTGGGAGGGAAGCCCGTAGACTCCGCTCAGTACAGGAAAGGTCTCAGGATCTGCGGTGATTCAAGGAAAGGTGCACATGTCAATCCTCCGGGAAGCTCCCCCAGAACCGCGCCCACCCTGGCCCCGCCTCTGCTGTCCGCCTGGAACACAGAAGCACATGACAGGAAGTGACGACCACGCACACACGCTGCGGCTGCGAAGCCATCTTGGAGAGCTGCTGTCGTCTTAGAGAACTCCCGTGTAGGGTGCCCAGACGGAGGACTCCTAGGGCTCACAAGGTGTCCAAGTGTGAGGTGACGTGAGTTACAAGTGCGGGGACACACGTCTGGCACGACCAAGCCTTTCCCTCTGAAAAGAGGGGGCCGGACAACCCCAGGCCACCGTGCCCCTGCTCTCCCCTGGAAGATTCGGGCCTGCATCTTAAGCCCAAAGTCCAGCCACATCACCCAGGTGGTCTCCGAGAGGAAGGCTTTGGTCCGGGGCTGGTGGACTCCAGTTCTGCTCAGTAGAGGGAAAGCCCCTAGCCCTATAGCTAAAGGAGGGACCCTCGGGGGGGCATTGAGGGTCTCACCACCCCAGAACGGTGGCCACGTGAAACCCCCAACCCCCGCGACATGGCCTCGGAGCATGTGGGTAGGATCCGGGCAGCTTTAATGGCTGTGGGGCACCCTCATTGTGATATTGGATGTGGGAGAGTGAGGGAGGAGGGGACCTCCGTCCGAGGGGTTGGTAGCTGGTCAGTAAAGGGAGGATGTCAAGGCTCAGGAGGAGCCAGGGTGAGGACCATCCTCCCAGACACACGGGCCAATCAGGACCCTCCTCTGAGGTCAGCGCTTCCTCCTGGCCAAACACGGGGAAGGGAGGCTGCGGTCTGAGTGGGGAGCTTAGAGCTTGCTTACAGAGGGCAGGTCCCGGGACCCTTCGATGGGAGGCTGAGCGCTCCCTCCTCTCCTCCAGAGTCACAGGGAAGGTGGCAGCATCAGCTTCAGAGCAGAAGAGGGATCGGGGCGGGTGCTAGGGGGTCATTCCCCGTTTTTCATCCTAACTCTGAATGTGAACTGAAAGGACATGCCTCCCCTGCCAGCCCCCACAGGCCCCTGTCTAATGCCCAGGCAGGGCTATCTGGTTGTGCGCCAGGTCTCACTCTGACTTCCTCCTCAGGGGTCTCAGGGGACAGGCTGACTAGGAGAACAGGAGACTTGTGGGTCCTAGAGCAGTGGCCTCAAGGCCCCCTACAAAGCGGACTTTTTAAAGCTGGGGACGACTCTCCGTGGTGATGGTGCTCACAACATTTCTTTGTGTTCCTCAAGGTGCCCTCGTTGCCTGCCTTCCTAACTGCACGCCCGCCTGTGGTGCCTGACCTGTGTCATCATGCCTCAGAAGCACAAAAGCAAGCATCATGCCCACGGGAAACGTCACCAGGTCCAGGGGGACACTCAGGAGGCCCAGGCCAGTGCTGCTGCAGCCCCAGGAGAGGAGTGCCCCTCCTCCCCTTCTTCTGTCCCTCAGGGTTCTCCCCCGAGCTCCCCTGCTGCTGGCGATCGCCAGGAGCTTCAGGGAGCCATGGTCCCTAGCTCTCCTGATGCAGAGGCTTCCTGTGCAGGAGCTGATCAAGGTGCCCAGGGCCCGGAGGAGGAAAGTGCAGATGCCGCCCGAGCAGCCCTCCTCGCTCGGAGCATTCGCAAAGATCCTCTCATGAGGAAGGCCAGCATGGTGATGGATTTCCTGCTGGAAAGGTACACCAAGAAGGAGCCCATCACAAAGAATGCCATGCTGAATGTCATCGGAAGGAAGTACAAGCAGCACTTCCCGGAGATCCTGAGCAGAGCCTCTGAGTGCGTGGAGCTGGTGTTTGGCCTGGAGCTGAAGGAAGTCGACTGCAGCAGGAACATCTATGCCCTCCTCAACAAGTTCACTCTCGGGGTTGAGGAAGGTTCAAGTGATGAGGAGGAGCTGCCCAAGTCTGGTCTCCTCATGGCGCTCCTGGGCATCATCTTTATGAAAGGTACCGCACCAGCAAGGAGGAGATCTGGGATTTCCTCAGTGTGTTGGGGATCTATGCTGGGAGGAAGCACTCCATCTTTGGGGAGCCCAGAAAGCTCATCACCAAAGATCTGGTGCAGAAGGGGTACCTCAACTACTGCCAGGTGCCCAATATCAATCCTTTGCTCTACGAGTTCCTGTGGGGCCCGAGATCTTATGCTGAGGCCAATAAGATGAAGGTGTTGGAAGTTCTGGCCAAGATCCAGGATACGGTCCCGAGTTCCTTCCCAGACCTCTATGACGAGGCTCTGAGAGATCAGGATAGAGAGCAGTGCTGAGAGGCATTCCCATTTCTCCAGCTATGGCTGAGGCCAGTGCCCCTTCCAGGGCCAAGACCTACATCTCCTCCCACATCTAGGGAGGGGTCAGGGCTCTTTGTTCCCTTTGTGTTGGAAGAGAACAGTCCATCTCCAAAATAGTGCAGGGTAGTAGGGGTGGGGGGAACAAAACTCATATCTTCTTCACAGTTTTAAGTAGTATGGGAGTTTAGGTGCAGTTTTAACAAAATATGCATGTTTTCCTGTTATCCATATGAATACTATCTAGCCAAGAATAGATGATTTTGTTAGGTAGGTAGAGGTGTTTTATAGTTTTAAATGTTACTACTCTTCATAAGGTTTATTTTGCTTCAGAATCTAGGTTTATTAATGTCATGGAGTCATGTTTTTGCTCTTAGGTGTATGACTAGGAGTTCGTTATTTGTAAACAAGCTGGAAAGACTTCAGTATTTTCCTTATGGTCCAGAATGAGGTAATACAGCATTGGAATAGGATTTTACTTGGAAATGTGTTAGAATCCTAGAGATAAATATTTGGTATCAGAAAGCTTTCAGAGTAAACACGGGTTTCTTCTTCCTCTTATCTGTCCTCTTTCCTTGTAAAAGCTAATAACACGGACTTAGATTTGCGTAGCTTATTCAAACTGTATGACACTTACATCATAATAAAATGGAGTCTTTGCTCATTATTTCTGTTTTCTCCAAAATTAATTGACCATCTTTTGTTTAGAAGGCTTTCTTATAGTACTGGGTTGGTAAGAAAATGAAGCCCAAGCCACTGCCCATGGAATTTTGAGTCTAGCAGCAGGTACCATATACAGAAGGTGGTGAGCTAACTCTAAGGAATAAACAAATCATAAATTTAAATGGGGGAGGTGTGGAAGAGGAGGTTCCAGCTGAGAGCAAGCACGTCTAAGTTACTTGATTAAGGCAGCATTGGATTTTGGGAAACGTCTAGTTCCTCGGTGGGAGGTCATTTTCAGTCCAGATGCATGATGGGCTAGATGAAGCTGTGGGAGTGATGCCAGAACTCATACCATGGTTCTCAGAGGTGATGCTGTAAACCTGGAATATATCTCAACCATATATTTACCATTATTTGGGGATATCCGAAAACCATAGGGAATCTCAACATAGGGAATGGAAGGGGCCCTGTGCACTTGAGCCAGGCAAGTGAACACTCACACTACGTGTTTTCCTCAAAAGGTGTCCAGAGAGTTTCTGAGAAATAAGGGTGATACCCATTGAAGCGAGATGCCAAGACGTCACTGGACTGTCTCTCTCTTTCGGGGATGGGAGCACCAGAAGTTGCTCTGTTAAATGGGCAGTTTAATTAGGTTGTGTTTAGTGTAATTTGGCAAACTTTAAGGGTGGGCTCAATTTTTGCTGTCAGTGGGCTTAAATTAGGGGTGGTTTGGACAAAAAACAGCACCTGAGAGGGATGTTGTTGGTCCTTGAGACAAATGAACTTGTACTTGCATCCATGCGGAGAAGATAACACCAAACATATCCTAAAACAGGAGCTCAAATAGGGAAAAACCGCTTAGTTTTACTTGTTTGGGAGCATTAGTGCTGATGTGGATTTGATTATTGTTTGGAGTTGCATATTCTCTAATCTAGCCTGGAAATAAAATTATGTGATGGAAGTTTGTGATCATTCAGGGTCAAAATCACCTTCGTAATAACTGCCATTCATTCAACATACCAAAGCTTGTCTCATACTGTGCCAGGTGATTTACATACATCACACATGTCTGTGGTCCTACACTATAGACTTTTTCAAACAGAGTTTGCAGATAAGCTGGAATAAAGAAGGTCAAATTCAAAGCTCATAAATGATAGGAACTGGAGTGAACCCTGGCACTGTATTCCTCCAGATCCCACACTGTGCCACTCCACCAGGATGAGGCCAACCTTGGGTCACTTCCTCTTTCTGAACATTAGTCAAAAAAGATATTTCACACGCTAAATAGAATTTCATACCCTAAACACAGTTTTGGAATAAAAAGCCCTAGAAATAAGTAACAAAAATATTAAAATAAAAGTGAAGTATGAATAAAGAAGGAGACAGCATCAGTGACAATTTATCTACAAAGGAAACGTCAGTAAACCACAAAAGATCAGGGATGCACAAAATCATTTAATTCAGCCCCTTCCTTTCAGAGAGTAAATCTGTTAGAAGGTTCTACAAGAGGCTGTGTCTGGTCAGTGAAGAGGAGGAAGAGATCACCGTGTTTTCTCTGATAGCACACCACCTATGCTGGGGCCCCCTCCCGGACTGCAGCTTCCTCATCACTCCTGG
Organism: Ovis aries; assembly: GCF_016772045.2. Lineage (NCBI taxonomy): Eukaryota > Metazoa > Chordata > Mammalia > Artiodactyla > Bovidae > Ovis > Ovis aries. Next base: position 24,598,093 of record NC_056080.1, on the reverse strand, counting down.
GTATCAACCCATTCTCTGTGAGATTTGGTGCAGGCAGACTAAGACTTCTCAAAGATGTGGCATTTCCCAAGAAGTCTTTCATAGAAGAGACAGGAGTCAAGGTAAAGACAGATGAATGAGGAACTGAAGTCACAGAGAGACTGGCCTGTGTCTGCTCTCAGAAGGCCAAGACAGGGCTGCCAGGCTGCACATTCCCTCACTTCTCTTCAGGGCTTGCAAGGACATGGTCTTTGCTCTACATGGGTCACCTCAGGCTGAAAGTGGAAATCCTGAGTCCCCCAGGAGTCAAGGTGAGGCACCTGAGTCAGCTCATACCCCTACACTGAACACAGAGGGCCCCAAGAAGCCTGAATCCTGTTGTCATCCCTGAAGGCACATGTAGGAGCAGACTCGTGTGGCATTCCCAGACTTTCCCTCTCGGGCATCACAGGGAGGGAAGAGCTTAGTCTGAGGAGAGCGCCCTTATGTAAACAAAGGAGCCCCACACCCTGCCAGGAGTCAAGCTTTGGACCTATGAAACCCCCTGACCTCAGAACTCTGAGGAAACCACACAGAACCCTGCCCTTCCTGACATCCCTTGGATACCTGCTCATTGTTGACATGATATGTGCATTTCCTTCTATGATGTCACAAGTGGGACTGGGACATGGTCCAAGGGGTATAGCCTAGGGCCAGCAGTGGGATTATTTCCAGGTTTTCCAGAAACCAACTGAATACCCTGAGGACGAAGGGAACCACACAGCCCATCACCGTATGATTCATCCTCTGCGCCTCAGAAGACCAGGGACGGGTATGGACAGATGAGGAGAATCTTACTTTCTCCTAGGGGTCTCATGGAGATGCTTGCCCTACTATAAGAAAGTATAGTAGTAGAAGGGGTGGACCTAAGGGGAAGGGAGGGTAGAATTTCAGGCCACAACAGAGGTCAAAGCAAGGACTGAGGGATCATCTACCAATAAAAAGAAGTGATAATGAATCCAGCCCTGTTCCTTACAGCCCTTGAAGAACCAGGACAGAGCTATCAAGCTGAAGTTCCACCAACATTCATTTGTATCAGGTGTGTCGGAGGTGAAACCCTTAGTATGAAGGTGCAGATACCATCCCAAGAAAGGGGTGGGGACACCAGGCCCTATGGGAAACCAAAGGAAGCCCTCTTAGTTCGTGTTGAGGACTTCAGTGGCAGGGACAGAAAACTTCCCAGTGCGCTCTCAGTACTGCGTGATAACTAGTGACTGAGGTGATGCGGTGAGGACCTCTTCACTTCTCAGAAATCCCAGGGAGCTTTGTGATGCCAACTACAGAACAGCAGAGGGAATAGGTCCTATGACTGGCCACTAGTTGGGTTGGTGGTCTTGAATGTGAAATAACAGATGCCTCTGTGTAGGAGACTACCAGCCCCTTCTGTCACCCCAGCATGCCTGAGGCAGGGGTAGCAGGATGCAGCCTAAAGTTCACTCTAATTTCCTTCAATATGTTTCCCAAAGGACAGGTTGATTAAGAGAATAGGAACCCTGGGGGTTTTCAGAACAGTGCCCTCAAGAAAACCACAAATGTAGCCTTCCTGATAACCAAGGTGGTATTCCCCTGCTGCAGCCGCACATTCAACCTTCGTCATCCTGCGGGCCCTTATCACCTGCCTTCCTACGCACACTTCTAATCATTGTCCCCCAGAGCAGTCATCATGCCTCAGGGTCAGTCTCATAAGCTCTGCATCCATGAGAAACGCCACCAGGCCCGATATGAGCCCCAGAGTCACAAGGGAGTTCAGCCCACTGCAGTAATGGAAGAGCTTCCCTCTACCTCTTCTCTTCTAGAAGATGTCACAGAGCTCATCAGCTACTGGGTCAAATAGCAGCACTTCCCAGGGGTCTTTGGAAGCCCCATCTACTACCAGCACTTTTTCAACTACTGCTGACCCAACATCTGATGAAGAAGATACCAGTCAAGATGAGGAAGATTCACGTTCCTCATCTTCTACCGAAAACACCTACCGTGATACTCTGAACAGCATGACAAGTTTGTTGGAGCAGTTCCTTCTGTGTAAGTATAAAATGAAGCAGCCCATCATGAGGAAGACATGCTGCAGATTATCCACCCAAGATACCATCACCGATTTGCCGAGATTCTCAAGAGAGCCTCTGAACACATCGAGGCTGTCTTTGCAGTTGACTTGAAGGAAGTTGACTCAACCATCCACTCCTATGACCTCGTCAGCAAACTGAACCTGCCCAGCTATGGGAGGGTGTGGGATGGTAGGGGCTTAGCTAAGACCGGTCTCTTGATGACAGTTCTGGGTGTGATCTTCGTGAAGGGCGACTGTGCCACTGAGGAAGACATCTGGAATTCTTGAATATGATGCAAGTATATGCTGGGAGAAAACCTATCATCTACGGAGAGCCCAGGAAGCTCATCACCAGAGACTTAGTGACGATGAAGTACCTGGAGTACCGCCAGGTTGCCCACAGCGATCCTCCACGTTACGAGTTCCTGTGGGGCCCAGGAGCCCATGCTGAAACCAGCAAAATGAAAGTCCTGGAATTTTTGGCAAAAGTCAATGATACGGTCCCCAGTGCCTTATCACAATATGAAGAAGCTTTGCGAGATGAGGAGAGAGCTCGAGCCACGGTTCCAGCCAGGCCTGGCACCACTGTCCCTTCCAGGCATGATCCACTGCCACGTCCAGCAGCTTCTCCCACACCTACCGAAGATGAAGACTTTTAAAAGATCATCCAGATAAGAAAATGTGACATCAAAATAGGGACTTTTGCTGAAATGGGAAGCAATCCCACAATAAAACTGCTGGGACAATGGAATGAAAAAATAAAATGAAAAAAATTTCAAAACATGATCAACCTTGATTGTTCTCCATCTTTTCAGTCTTCTGTTTTGTAAAACTAAATAATTTATACCTCGATATCCTTCTTGAAAAATTCAGGAGGTATTAAACCTTACCAAGTTAGACCTCTTACTGTCTTCATTTATTTTTTGAGCACCTGCTCTTTGAAAGGCTCTATGCTAGGTCTGGTGAGGCTAAGATCAATACCTAGCCTATCCCCATACAACTTTAGAAAGAAGGAGCTGCAATCACATAAGCAAGATCTTGAGATAGCCTTTAGGAATGACAGGAACGTAAAAAGACTATCCAGGAAGAAATCTCTACCTGGGGTAACGTACGGATCTGTTAGGCTCTCCACACAAAACCCCACAGAATGGGTGGCTGAAACAACGGAAACTTATTTTCTCAGAGTTCTAGAGGCTGCAAGTCCAAGGTGAGGGCTGGTTTACCCTGAGGCCTCTCCCCTTGGCTGCCAGGTGGCTACCCTCTTCACTGGCATTCCTTTTGAGTGCATATATCCCTGGTGCCTCCTTTTGTGTCTCAATTCTTCTGATAGTCACACTGGGTTATGGCCCACACTAATGACTTCATTTTAACTCAACCATCTCTTTAAAGACCTTATTTCTAACTACAGTTGCATTCTGAAGTACTCCGAGTTATGCCTTCAATATACATTTGTGGAGGGGACACAATTTATCCCCTAACAGACAGAAATCTTAGGTGCCTCTGCTCTTATCTCAATGCAGGAGCTTCCAGTCCACAGACTGGTATTCTATGCACATCGTCTCCAGGGAGTTTCTGAGATGTAAGGGTGAACTCCCTTGAGGTGTGTAGGGAAGAAAGACATTCCTCCCTTTACCCCTTTTGAATTCTTGTGGTCAGACTACTAGTAAACTTGACACAAGACAGGGTAACAGGAGACAAAGAAACAAATTGCAATTCATGTGCACAAGAAGTGTCACAGAAATGGGACCTAAGAAGTGGGCAAAGCAGGCAGCTTCTTTATTTAGTAGACAACACAACAATTTGTGCGGAATCGACAGGACAGATGAACTTAGGCTTTAGGTACTCTACTACTAAGAAATCTAAACAGAATCTGTATTCAGGGTAGTAAATTAAAGACTTAACAAGGTTTGTGTATACAGGCTTCTCTGCTTGAACTGCCTATTTCTGGTTGGAAGGGTTTCCCTCTGCCTCCAGATGCAGGCAGTACATCCTTCATATGAGATGTATTTCCTGCTCTCAGGGAGGCAGAAATCGGGGGCAGCGGGATGTCCCTCCTCTGTTGGCTGTTTCTTTTTTTTTTTTTAACTTGGAATTTTTTTTTTTTTTTACTATATTTTAATTTACAATACTGTATTGGTTTTGCCATACATTGACATGACTCCACCACGGGTGTACATGCGTTCCCAAACATGAACCCCCCTCCCACCTCCCTGTTGGCTGTTTCTTAAGTAACTTGAATTCAAAATAATCAATACGCCACTGTGGTATATTTCGGGGCAGAGTGCCCTATGCCTTGACAGGTCCCGCCTCTGAAACTTGCCTGCAAGTCTCACATGATAAAAGCTGATCTGGTCACTGTGGACAGAGAGAATGGATTAGTGGAGTCTTCCATTTCATGGCAGCAGTTGCATAGTTCTGAGAACTGGTCAGTTCATTTAAAGAGTGATATCTCATTTCAATAGGTGGTGTTGCAGGTGGGCTCCCAAAGCCAGGCCTAGGGTACAAGCAGTATCAGGTAGTTATTAATAAGAGGCATTTCTATGGAAACAAAAGAAAAGCAGATGTAAATGACTGGAGCTGGTTATCAACCAGTTTCTGAGCCCAGGGGGTAGTCAGTCAAGAAGGTGTCAGGATCGAAGCAACTATTGCAGTTTGAAATGTCTCTATCACAGTTAGCAATATCTCTTGGTGACCAGGTTCACTTTCTGAGTGGCTCGTACAGCAACAGGCATGAAGTCTGTTTGAATGTGAGCTGTTGTAACAATTTCTCTGATCTTTGCATCAAGTCATCTAACTTCACGTTGCAGGACTTTAGGAAAATGGCAATGTTAGTTCTCAGTGATTCAAGTCAAAAGAATGGGAGAGGGGGCGGATCAAGATGGCAGAGGTGTATCGCTCAGAGCTCACTGTCTCACCACAGACACATCAAAAGATTGGGAGAAATTGGGAATATTAGTAAGAAAGTTGCAGCTAAATATGGGTGGACACTAGAAAAATTCAGGATCCAACCCAGTTTGCAGGTAAATAACAATACTTCAAGGAAACGTAATACCACTAGAACCTAATATCCACACATGTGTAGTACACTTTCTATTGAACCATTTTTTGCTGTCTATCATCTCCCTCATTTCTACCGAAGACAGGAAAACTAAGACCTAATTTGTTTGCAAAGGAAGTCTACATTCAATTAACTTGGCCTGATTATTTATCTAAGTATAGTAAGAATAACAATTTGCCATATAGGTGCTTTTAAATCTGCTTTGCTGGAACGGTTTAAAAGGAGTCTCCAGAAGGAAATTTTAATAGCTTCTTGAGGCTAGGAAGCCACAGCAAAGACCTGTTGTCAAACTTAGAGATCTGGATGAATTCCTCTCTTCCTGAAGTCCCAAAAAGATCCTAAAGTTCCTGTGCCTGCCAGAAGTGATCTTCATTACTCACTTGGTAGGGCTGATGGGAATTCTGTCAGCAAGTTCCCAGGCTGTTTTTCAATGGGTTTTTCTGGCTCCATGGAAAAAGCAAGAGAGTTCCGGAAAAACATCTATTTCTGCTTTATTGAGTATGCCAAAGCCTTTGAATGTCTGGATCACAATAAACTGTGGAAAATTGTGAAAGAGATGTGAACACCAGACCACCTGACCTGCCTCTTGAGAAACCTATATGCAGGTAAGGAAGCAACAGTTAAAACTGGACATGGAACAACAGATTGGTTCCAAATAGGAAAAGAAGTACATCAAGGCTGTATATTGTCACACTGCTTATTTAACTTATATGCAGAGTCCATCATGAGGAACGCTGGGCTGAAAGAAGCACAAGCTGGGATCACGACTGCCGGGAGAAATATCAATAACATCAGATATGCAGATGTCACCACGCTTATGGCAGAAAGTCTAGGGGAACTAAAAAGCCTCCTGATGAAAGTGAAAGTGGAGAGTGAAAAAGTTGGCTTTAAGTTCAACATTCAGAAAACAAAGATCATTGCATCTGGTCCCATCACTTCATGGGAAATAGATGGGGAAACAGTGGAAACAGTGTCAGAGTTTATTTTTTTGGGGTTCCAAAATCACTGTAGATGGTGACTTCAGCCATGACATTAAAGGACACTTATTCCTTCGAAGAAAAGTTATGGGCAATTAAAACAGCATATTGAAAAGCAGAGACAAGAGTTTGCCAACAAAGGTCCATCTAGTCAAAGCTATGGTTTTTCCAGTGGTCATGTATGGATGTGAGAGTTGGACTGTGAAGAAAGCTGAGCGCTGAAGTATTGATGCTTTTGAACTGTAGTGTTGGAGAAGACTCTTGAGAGTCCCTTGGACTGCAAGGAGATCCAACCAGTCCATTCTGAAGGAGATCAGTCCTGGTATTTCTTTGGAAGGAATGATGCTAAAGCTGAAACTCCAGGACTTTGGCCACCTCATGCGAAGAGTTGACTCATTGGAAAAGACTCTGATGCTGGGAGGGATTGGGGGCAGGAGGAGAAGGGGACGACAGAGGATGAGATGGCTGGATGGCATCACGGACTCGATGGATGTGAGTCTGAATGAACTCCAGGAGTTGGTAATGGACAGGAAGGCGTGGCGTGCTGCGATTCATGGGGTCACAAAGAGTTGGACACGACTGAGTGACTGAACTGAAATCCCCACGATCCTAATTCTTATATTGCTAGAGTGCAGTTTTTGTATTGTTTCTGTCAATCCTCCCTGAAGTTTGTGGGTCATAGGGACAATGATAATTTCAAGAAGCCTGCAAGGTTTTGGTTAAAGCTTATATAATTTGCCCAGGGAAATGTGTGCCTGGATCACAGTTGATAAACCAAGCAGAGAACACATTTTCTCACACGTTCTTTGCCACTGTAAGGGAATCAGCCTTGCAGCAAGGGAAGGCTTCAACTCATCCAGAAAATATAGCAATGACAAGAATATTTTGATGACTCATCTCTTCTGTTCAGTCTCTTGGTCATGTCTGATGCTTTGCAACCCCATGGACTGCAGCATGCCAAGCTTCCCTGTCCATCACCAATTCCCAGAGCTTGCCCAAACTCATGTCCATTGAGTAGGTGATGCTGTCCAACCATTTCATCCTCTGCCCTTCCCTTCTCTTCCTGCCTTCAATCTTTCCCAGCATGGGGTCTTTTCCAATGAGTCAGTTCTTCATGTCAGGTCTCCAAAGTACTGGAGTTTCAGCTTCAGCATCAGTCCTTCCAATGCATATTCAGGACTGATATCCTTTAGAATTGACTGGTTAGATCTCCTTGCACTCCAAGGGACTCTCTCGAATCTTGCTCAGGAGGAACAAGATTGCAAGAGGAGTTCGTGGACGTGGAATACATCTCTCTCCATGGACACATCAGGAATACATCTTCAGAATAGAAGTGCATGCAGAAAAGCAGCTGAGAGTGGACAGGAGTACATGACCAGCAGAAAAGTATTTACAGACCCATGCATAACTCAAGGTCAAGCCCTGAGCCTTTAGAGTGGGTCCACTGGTTCCAAGATCCTAGACTACCAGAGAACTAACCCTAGGATATCAAATAGTGAGAACTGACACAAAGGAAATCACTGGAATACAAGACCCAGCATTACCAAACCACTGATAGCCCCTGTGCAGTACGCCTCATCTAAACCATAAAGAAAAGAAAAATACAAACCTGATCATCAGCAGAGAGAATTACCACCTACTCAGCCTTGCCCATCAGAAGAAAAAACAAACAAAGAAACAAAAACGCAGCACAAATCTCACCCTATAAGAAGCTTACACAAACCACTGGAACAACCTTAGAGGGCAGAAACAAAAAAGAAGAAAGAATTCAACCTTGAAGCCTGGGGAAAGGAGACCTCAAACACGATAATTAAAATAATAATAATAATGGAAAAGGCAGAGAAATACTGCACAAATGAAAGAGCAAACCAGAAACATAGAAGTCCAAATAAATGAAAAGGAAACAGGCAAACTACCTGAAAATTAATTCATTGCTAAAGGGAATGCAGTGATACTGATACTTTTGAAACTGTCTGGCAAATTCTTTTAAGCTACATATAGTTTTATCCTATGATCTAACAAATGAACGTTAAGGTATTTACTCAAAAGAGCCAAATCCTTAAGCCCATCCAAAAACCTTCAACCAAATTTTTATGGAAGAATAAGTCATGGCTGCCAAAAATCAAAATCACCAAAGATAACCTTCAGTAGATGAGTGGGGAAACAAACTATGGTAAGCTTCGTGGAATACTATTCAGTCCTGGAAGAAAACATTTCAAAGCATAAAAAGATATAGAGACAATTCAATGTATATTGATTAGCAGAAGAAGCCAGTATAAAAAGCTTACATACTGTATGATTCCATCAATGTTACATTCTGGAAAATGCAAATCTTTAGAAAGAGTAAACATTCAGTAGTTGTCAGGGGTTCCAAGTGAGGTTTTGAGGGATGAACAGATGGAGCATGGGAGATCCATAGGGCATTCACACTCCTCTGCACGACACCGTGTTGGCTGAGTTGATAATATCATGCATCTGTCAAACACTAAAGAACTATAAAACACAAAAGTAAAATGTATTGTAAGCAATGGACAATAGGTAATAATGAGATATTGACATTAGTGGGTCAGTTGTAAAAAACAAAATTATATCCATTGATCCAATACAAGATGTTAATAATAGAAGATACCAAGTGGAGGAAGAGAGTGGCTGTATGAGACCTCTCTATACTATCTGCTGAATTTTCTCCAAACTTAAATCTGTTCTTTCAAAAAAGAAATACAAAGGGCAACAAAAATATAAACACATGAAAAGAGGAGCTACACCGCTCATCATGAAAGAAATGCAGATCAAAATTACAATGAGGTGTCGCCTCATGGAGGTCAGAATGGTCATCATCAAAATTTGTACAAGCAGTAAATGCTGGGGAGAGTTTAAAGAAAAGGTGGGAATGGAAATTGATATAGCCACTATGGAGAACACTAGGGAGGTTCCTTTAAAAACTAGGATTAAAACTACCATATGTCCCAGCAGTAGAAATACTGGGCATATGCACCGAGAAAAGAAGAATTGAAAAGACACCTGTATCAAATGTCATTGCAGCACTACTTCCAATAGACATGACATGGAAGCAAAGTAGACTTCAACTGACAGATGACTGGATAGTGAAGCTGTGGTAGCCACATACAATGGAATATTAGCCATAAAAAGGAGCAAATTTAAGTCACTTGTAGTGAGGTGGATGCACCTAGAGCCTGTTTACAGAGCGAAGAAAGTTAGAAAAGTAACGTACATTAACGCATATACATGGAAAGTAGGAACGGTACTCACGAACCTATCTGAAGGGCGGGAATAGTGACATGGATGTGGAGAATGGACCTGTGGACACAGCAAGGGAAGGCGTGGGTAGGACGAACTGAGTGTGTGGAACTGACAAATATAGAGTCCCATGTGTCCAAAAGATAGCTGGCGGGAAACTGCTATATAATACAGGGAGCTCAGCCTGGTGCTGTGTGCCAGCCTAGAGGGGTGAGATGAGGGCTTGGTAGGAAGTCTCATCAGGCAGGAGGACTATGTATACGTAGCGCTGATTCATCCTGTTGTTTAGCAGAAACAACACAACATTACAAAGCAAGTACCTGTTGATTAAAACAACTTTTTAAAAAGTCTACTAATTTAAAACTAGAAAAAAAAAAAAAAAGAACACATAGCCAGTACAGAGTTACATGCACCAATGCAAAATGAATAAAAGTCAGCAATAATGAAAAGCAAACGATCATGGTAAGAATTTGATCCTCGAATTGAAATTCTTAAGAAACGGGCACAGAAAATATTGACACATATAAGGCACTTCAGAAATCTGGCATAAAAAAGATCAACACAGCAAAATCAAGAGACTGGTCTGGAAGAATCGACAATACTCAGACCATGTAATAGAAAATACACCATAAACAAAAGCAACAATACGAAAAATGTAGCTACAAAGAACCCTTACAAAAATGCATGCAGTCTACACGAAGGCAACAAGAATAATTTCCTCAGCTCCTTAGGAAAAAGAAACCTCAAACAGAATAGTATGTTATGTGTATTCATGAGGACACATTCTAAGACTGTCGATTTTCCTTAAATCCTTTACAGATTTAGTACCACATCCAGAGTAGCTGACACCACAATCACACATGGGCGGCTGTTTCCTGTACCCAGAACAAACCATGGAAAACTTATACAAGGAATAAGGACAACTACCAGCAAAAGCAAGAACACAAAATAAATAATCCCTGAGGAACAATAAGTCTCCACTGAACTTGACCCTATGGGTGCCCAGGTCGGGGAGTACTCTGAGGCTGACACAGGTGTGTAGGCCACAGAGGAAACAGACAACAGGATCAGCTGGAAAAGGCTTTAAACTGGAGTGGGTGGTTCTTCCCCTGGGCCATGGGATCATGAGCCTCTACTGCTTCACTGAAGGAACCTGAGGCAGCATCTCAGAGCCCCATCCCAGGATCATGGGGCACCAAAGTTTGGGATGGACATGACAGTATGGCCCAGAGGTCATGCAATAACCAGCACAAGCTTTGTTAGTGGATGACAACTGGCCCTTGTAAATGGTCAGCTTAAGAGACTGTCACACATGGACTAAAAGAGCAAAGCTTGTATCACAGTAATTGTACAAAAGGACAGAAATTAATCTCAGAACTTTTGAGCAATGCCCCTGCAGTCGACTAAGAGCCCACAGTGAGAACCGTCAGGCTAAGGAGCCCCTTCACTTTCTCTGCTGGGATTGTGTGGAGCATGGTTGGGGACAGGGGTGGTTTTATACCAGAAAGGGAAGGGATATCAGGCTCCATCTGCAGTCAACATGAAGATCCTGAGTGAGATGTGAGGGATTCCACACCACAGAAGGCATTCTCCCATCCTTCCCTCTCACTTACCTTACCTGCAGCAGCCATTTCCAGGAAGCCTTAGGCAGAAGCAATCAGATGAGATGCCAGTGTGCTTCTCACCAGGAGTCTGGGGATTTGACATCTTCCAGGTGAGGCCTTGGCTCTCAGGTCAGCAGACAGCACATAAGGCAGCATTACGGTCAGGGGAAGACAGGGATAGTAGACAGAGAGCATCACTCAGCACACAAGAAGGAGCCCCAGAGTGCCCTCACTGTCTGTCTCAGCAGCTCCAGGAAGGCTGTCAGGCTCGGACTCCCAAATTCTTCCTGCTTGGTTTACTGAGAGAAGTGAGAGGCAAGGAGTGAGGCCAGTTGACTGAGATCAGCAGGGACATCCCAGGACCCACTATGAGTCAAAGAAGGGACCACATCCCCCCTCTTGTCGGAAACTCCCCCAGAACCCCGCCCACCCAGGCCGTGCCCCTGCTGTCCTCCTGGAGCCCATGTGCGCATGACAGGAAGTGACGGCCCCCTATCCACGATGGGGTGTGATGCCATCTTTGAGAGGGCTGCTATCTTTGAGAGCTGCTGTAGCTGTGCCCAGAGGGAGGAGTCCGAGGTCTCATCAGGGGTCCAAGTCGGAGGTGACATGAGCTACAAGTGCACTGGATAGTTACAAAGATATGCCCTGGCACTTCCAACACATTTTCCATCCGAAAAGTGGCAACTTCACAGCACCCCCGGCAACCCGCACCTACTCTAGGCCTGTAGGCTCGGGCCTGGCTTTTAGGTGCAATGTCCATCGGCTACGAACGCAGGTTCTCGGGACATAACCTGGGTCCAGGGGTGGTGGATCTGGGTGTGGGGTTGGTGGACCCTGGCTCTGTTTGGTGGGAGGGAAGTCCGGGGTTCTGTGGAGTGAAGGAGGGACCCATGGGGTGACTGAGTGTCTCAACACACCAGATTGGTGGCCACTCCTAACCCCTTACCCAGCGTGACTTGGCCAGAGAGCAACCAGTCAGCATCTGGGCAGTTCTAAAGGCTGAGGGGCTCCCTGACTATGATCGCCAACACAGGACACTCGGGGAAGAAGGGACCTCGTTCCTAAGGGCTGACAGCCGGTCAGCAGAGGGAGGATGTTAGGGCTCGGGAGGATTCAGGGTAATGACCATCCTCCACATCACAAGGCCGACTCAGGACCCTCCCCTGTAGCCAGCACTTCCTCCCATCCAAACATGGGGATGGTTTGGTGGTCTGTCTGGGGAGGTTGCAGCTTGGTTGTGAAGGGGCAGCCTGGAGACAGCATAAGGGCGGGTCCCGGCTCCCTCCACTGGGGGCCTGAACATTCCCTCCTCTCATTGTCTGAGGTGACAGGGAAGGTGGCACCGTCAACTTCAAAGCAAGAGAGGGAACAAGGTGGGTGGGTTTGGGGGTGGGGGGGGATAAGAGGGAGTCTTGCCGCAGTTTTCATCATGACTCTGAAATGTGAACTGAAAGGACCTGCCTCCCCAGCCAGCCCCTACAGGCCTCCCTCTAACGCCCAGGCAGGGCTGTCTGGCTGTGCCCCAGTGATCACTCTCACTTCTTACTCAGCAGTCTCAAGGGAGGGGCTCACCAGGAGAACACGAGACTTGTGGGTCCTAGAGCACTGGCCTCAAGGACCCCTCAGAGGTGGCTTGGGTTCAAGCCAGGGAGGACTCTCCTCACTGAAGTTGCTCACAACATCTGCTTGTCCTTCCTCTAGGGGCCCTCCTTGCCTGCCACCCTGCCCACATGTGCCTGTGATCCATAACCAGTGTCACCATGCCTTGGAGGCACAAGAACAAGTACCATGCCTGTGTGAAATGCCACCAGGTCCAGGGGGACACTCAGAGACCCCAGGAGGCCCAGACCACTGCTGCTGCAGCCCCCAAAGAGGAGTGTCCCTCCTCCTCCTCGTCTGTCCCTCACGGTTCTCCCCTGAGCTCCCTTGCTACTGGGGATCACCAGGAGCTTCAGGGAGCCATGGCCCCTAGCTCTCCTGATGCAGGGCCTTCCTGTGCAGGATCTGATGAAGGTGCCCAGGGCCCAGAGGAGGAAAGTGCAGGTGCCTCCCAGGCAGCCCCTGCCACTCAGAGCACTCGCAAAGATCCTCTGACCAGGAAGGCCAGCATGCTGGTGGAGTTCCTGCTGGAGAAGGACACCAAGAAGGAACCAATCTCGCAGCATGCCTTGCTGAAGGTCGTTGGCAGGAAGTAAAGGCAGCACTGCCTTGAGATCCTCAGGAGAGCCTCTAAGCACATGGAGCTGGTCTTTGGCCTGAAGCTGATGGTAGTCGGCCGTAGCATGATCATCTACGCTCTCATCTACAAGCTCAACCTCGGTGGTGATGAAGGTCTGAGTGAGGAGGGGGGGCTCTGCCCAAGTCCGGTTTCCTCATGGTGCTCCTGGGCATTATCTTCAGGAAGAGTAACCACGCCCCTGGGGAGGATGTCTGGGAATTCCTCAGTGTGTTGGGGGTCTATACTGGGAGGAGTCACTGGATCTTTGGGGAGCCCAGAAGGCTCATCCCCAAAGATCTGGTGCAGAAGAAGTACCTGAAGTATCAACAAGTGCCCAATGGGGATCCTCCGCACTACGAGTTCCTGTGGGGCCCGAGAGCTTGTGTTGAGACCAATAAGATGAAGGTGTTGGAGGTGCTGGCCAAGATCCACGATACCGTCCCGACTTCCTTCCCAGACCTCTATTACGAGGCTCTGAGAGATCAGGCAGAGAGAGCAGGGCTGAGAGGCACGGCCAGGGCTCCCACAATGACTGAAGCCAGTGCCCCTTCCAGGGCCAAGTCCTACAGCTCCTCCCACATCTAGGGAGGGAGACCCTGACACTTTCTCCCCTTTTGTGTTGGAACAGAGCTGTCAAGCTCCTAAATAGTAGAGAGTAGTAGGGTGGAAGGAACAAAACCTGTATGTTCTTTATAGTTTTATGGAGTAAGGGAGTTTAGGTACAACTCATTTTTAAAAATATGTATCTTTTTTCCTTTATCCATAGGAGAAATATCTAGTGAAAGTTGATTTTAATTAGATTAAGGAGATGAGGGAGGAGTTTAGTATTTTCAAATGTTAAATACTTTTCATAAAGTTTATTGTGCATCAGAATACAAATGTATTAATCATATAAATCACATTGTTTGCTGTTTTAAAGTTTTGAAAGCCACAGGTTGGGTATATGTAAAACACACTGAACATACTGAATATGTTGTTCACCATCTACACAAGGTGAGATGACAATGGAATAAAATTTTCTCAAAGAGTAGTCAAGCTCCTAGATAGTGCAGGTTAGTAGGGGTCGAGCAAACCAAGTTTAGATCTCTATTTTCTTCCTCATTTAAATGAGTAACTTCTGCATATTATTTATTTCATTTTTATTGAATATTTCTACTTCTAACAGATTCTTTTTCTTCAGAATATTGACTTGTAATGACATTCCAGTTTTATTTATTGCTGTTTTAGGATTTTTAAAGTTACAGTTTTTGTAGATGTAAAAGAAATTCATGAACCATCTGTATGTCTTTATGATCTGGAAGTAGGTAATATGTTGCTGAAAGAGAGATTTTCATGGTAATGTGAAACATGACCACAGATAATATTGAGAAACCAAAAAACAAGCAAGTATAAAGGAAAAATCTTTTAATTTGTAGTTTGCCTTATTTCCTCTAGCCCTTTTTTTTGTAAAATATAATATCTTTTGCCTTAATTTAGCTCATTTAAGAGTATTTATTTCTTTTGTCCCAGTGCACTGCATAGTCTGTGCTATCTACTGGATAAAAATAACCTCAGATAGGAAGATGGTATTTTGGAGGTTCATAATAATCATGACTTCCATTAAATTGAAGACCCGTGTTTCTTAATCAGTATGACTCTGCTTTATATGTAGTACATGCATTCCAGCATTCATGCAGGATAGGATTTAGCAGACTCCACTTATAGATGGATAACCTGCAATTGTCTCAAGTTCACAAGACTGGTAAAGTGACCTTTATCAGACAAATCCCCTGATGTGCACTAGTCCAGAGTCCTTCCCTTTCTTTGCAAGAGCAAGAACTGAGGAAATCTCTTTTCACCAGTGACATATTTGGTTCCGTGACTAGGATTGCTGCCACGGTGAACTCCAGTGGTCTTGCCCAAACTGCTGGCTCGAGACCCCTGACTTTCACTCTCTCTCTCCCATGAAAACTTGCTTCCTGTCACTCTCTGCTTGGTTCTCTTTCCATGACCCACAGGGCAAGATCTGGGTCAGCTCACTGTGTCATGGCTCCCCTCAATTAAGAGCTGCAAGGAGGATGCCCAGGCTGTGCATCCCCAAAGAACGCTTGGGTGGCAGTTGACACTGTCCTTAGGCCTGGTAGACACAGAATTTCCAATGGTGAAGGCGCCCACTGAGGCCAAGACTTTTCTCCTCTCATCTTTGTCATTTCCTCTATGGCTCTATCCACTCTGATGTGAGAAGTTTAACCGAGAAGACTGCATGATGTTCAAATTAAGACCGAATAATAATCAGGGACTTGATTGGGTGAGCTTCTTCTCTGTAAGTCCTTGAGTCCAATTCCCTCCCTAAACATTCTTAATCCGAGTGTGTTTCCAGGACCAGAATGGCATTAGGGGCCAAAACTGGGGGACTCTGCATCCTTCTCTAGATTTTTGGCCTATCTCACCACTCCCTGACCTTACACTGTGGAAGATTCCCTCCCTTCTTGGGGGTCTCAAGCAGATTTTATCAATCCCAGGGCAGAGGCAGTAAGCGAGCACCTTTCTCAGCAGGCTTAGGACTCTCTGCCTAGGAGACAGTCCACTTCTCCCAAGATCCACAATCAGGAACTTCAACCTCCCCCACTTCATAGCTCTACACCTTCCCTCATATCCTTGATTTCTCTTCTATCCTGCTCTCCAGACTTCTCAGAGTGTCCTTGATCCTTGAGCCTCCTTGTTGGTTAGGTGTTGCTTCTTTCATTCTTAATGTGGTTAGTCGCTAAGTCATGTCCAACCCTTTGTGGCCCCTTGGACTGAAGCCCACCTGGATCCTCTGTCCACAGGATTTCCCAGGCAGCAATATTTGAGTGGATTACCATTTCCTTCTTCAGTGTGCCTTCCCAATCCTGTGATTGAACCCACATCTCCTGCATTGCAGGTGGATTCTTAGCAAGGAGCCACTTCAGGAGTCCAAAGAGGAGCCCTCTCCAAGATCACAACAAGAATACCGTGAGGGGAACTTTTGCCCAGTATTGTTATCACTGCCTTGTGGTACTTCAGTCCTTCCTTTCAGCTCTGTGTCTTTTTCTTTTACTTCAGTGATAATGGTAAACTCTTTAGTTGGCTCAGAACCTAGGTCTCATCCCTGCCGCTCTGAAGATTTTAGGCCCTTGGATGCTGGTCATTCTTCCTCCCACTGGCTTCTGTTCCTTTTCGAGACTTACCCAAGGGGCCTCCTCAGGCTCACCAATCAGGTAGATTTCAGGTGCTCACAGGCAACCCACTGTTGACACTGGGAGTGCACCAGAACAAATAACTCCCATTGGTCCCTGTCTTGTGACATCCTAACTGAAAAATGGGAGGCAAGGGCGGAAGTCTCATGCATCCAAATGTTCATGATCCTATTCCAAAATCCATGTCTAAAGAACTCTTTTTAACTCCTGTGAAAGCACTCACACCCCTTTCAAAGTGCCTCCTTCTCCACCAGGAGACCGATGTTTTATATGATCAGCTTATTAGTCCACTTTCCCAAGAACCACAACCAGGAACTGCTACCTCCCAGTTCTGAGCCGGGGGGGCAGTCTGCCAGACCATCCTCCACTAATGTACCATCTAGGCAGCTGGAGACCTAAGACTCCCGAAAATCAACTCATGTATTTTGCCTTTGGCATACTCAGTGATAGAGGTAGGGTTGAGGAGGCAAAAAGGATTCAGGGACAACAGCAAAAAGCATCATTACACAAAGTGACAGCTCAAACCCCTCCACTACCTTAGGGTTACTCTCCCTTAACAAAGCCAACAGCAGGGACAGAATCCAGGAAGCCTGGATCAGAGCCACTGTCTTGTGCAGAAAGGATGGATCTTCATACAGCCAGGAGGGTGACTGGAAGGTCGAATGCTCCCTGTTTGGGCAAAGTCCACCAGTACCCTACCTGACAGATGTACAAATGAGAGGGCCTCCAGAAGCATGACGACAGTCTCTCCAGTCCTATAGGAGACTCGAGGCTGCCAAACCAAGCAGGCCGAGGGAACCGAAGACTGATAAAGCCTGGGAACCTCTGTGGCTCCCAAAGGATACCTGGTCATTTCCCCAGAGGAGCCTCAGGTAACCCTTGATGTGGCAGGGAAGACAGTTATTTTATATGTGGGGCAGCTACCTGGTGCTGATTTGCCTTGGCCCTTGTCCCTCCAATCCTCCATGATGATGAGGATGGAAGGAAGGTCCCAGACCAAGTGACCTGCCCCTCCCCTCAAGTCCTTGCTAGGAAAGTTTACCTTTGATCATCAGTTTCTGATCATGTATGACTGCCCCCTCCTCTTGTTGGGAAGAAACTTGCTCACTAAATTCCAGGCAAGAGTCCAAGCTGGAGACCCTCATGGAGAAGACACCCAGCAAGAGAAATGATTGCTCTTAGCTGGGGGAGCCTGCCTCCATATTACAGGGACAGAATAGCATAGGATATAGGTAGCTGTCCCAAGTGACTCGGTGGAAAAGTGTGAACCTGCAGTGTGGGAGACAAAGGTTAAATCCCTGGGTGTGGAACATTCCCTGGAGGAGGAAACGGCTACCCATTCCAGGATTCCTGCCTGGAGAATCCCACGGAGAGAGAGCCTGGAGTGCTGAAGTTCATGGGCTTGCAGAGTCAGACATGAATGAGGGCCTGAGCACAGACAGACAGAGAGACGGGTAGCTGCAGAAGTCTAGTAGGGGCCTAGAGATAGAGAAACCTAGGGACCTTTGGGAGACCAGTATAAGTTACTGATCGCTCAAGAAATGTATCAGAAAGTCGTGAAAGGTAGCAGGCTTGCTTAAATATAAAGCCATAAATGAAACATGACAGATGCTCCAGTCCCATATGTAAAAGAGGAATGTCACCACCCTTCTACTGATTTGAAGAAGTATTATGATAATGCGAGCTTGACCTCATAGGGTCAGACACTCTCCTGCCCCAAACGAAGTGGGAGGGAGGTATGTAAGCCTGACCTCTATTCAAAGAAGGCAGTTTTTCCCCCTCGTTCACTTTCCTTTGATTATAAAATGCAGCCCACTTAATCCTCAGGGCAGAGCTCCATTACCTGCCTGCTTGCATTTCTTACAAGCATCCTATATTAATACATCTATTTCTTGTCTAACACTTTGCCTTTCTGAATTCCTTCTGTGCTGAGACACAAAGAACCTAAGCCTCAGTAAGTCTAGGCACTAGGTGAGAGATTCTAATTAAAAGACCATGCTTCAGGTCCCAAACAGGATTTTGGCTGGATTCAAGTCCCGGCAAGGTGGGTTTCAGTCCCAGCCATGTGGGCTCAAGTCCCAGCCTGAGGTGAATATTTTCAAACAGAGGAGGTCTCCATGCCACCCTGTCCAAATTTTTCAACCTTGGCCTATTAAACTGGTTCACAGTGCTAGAATTAAAGTTACTTTCTTCTGCATTTCTGTGCATCTAGTCTCCCAGTATCTTTCCCTTTGTGTGTACAAATCCAGACACTATGCCACGAATGCCTCCACTTTGTGTGCTTATAAAATTCAAACAGATGGTGCCTGCAGGGTTGGGATGGAAAAAAAAAAAGGAAAAAATGGTCTAAAAATTATCTGGCTACCTTTAGAAAGGGGGCTTCCCTGGTGGCTCAGAGAGTAAAGAATCTACCTGCAATGAAGGACACCCAGGTTTGATCCCTGGGTTGGGAAGGGCCCCTGGAGAAGGGAAAGGCAATCCATTCTAGTATTCTTGCCTCAGAAATCCTATGAACAGTGGTTCCTGGCCTGCTACAGTCAATGTTGTTGCAAAGAATCAGACAGGACTCAACAACAAGCTCACACCTCTTCTCCTTCACCACTTCTTCTTGTGTTTCTCCCATTTCCCCACATTTTGGTAGAGGTCTTGTTGATGTCTGACAGAAGAGAATCCTTCCTGCCCTACAGCTTCTAAAGTTTTTCCACTTTGTAAAGGATCTAGATTCTACATTTTCCTTATTTTGCAGATGAAGAATTTGCATCTCGTTCCATGACTGTGGAGAAAGGACACACAAACTACCTCTTTGTTATTGTAATAACTCTGATTTATGGATTTGAAAAAAATTGAAATTATTGCATATCAGCCCTTCCCACAGTCTTCTCATGATCTTTATAGTAAAATATAAATCACCTTTCACTGTCTGAGATGTTACTGTTGAATGAAAAGATGTCTGTGTTACTAAGAATGTTGCAAACATTGCTGACAAATGCCAACAGCGTAAGATGACAACCACAAAGATCACCAGCAGTTTCAACTATCCCCTGTATTTCTTTTGTTGCTGAAGTTAGTATGCTCCCCTTTCAGCAGATATGGTCTCTGTCCTTTTTAGACTTTTCCACTTCTTGTAACTCAGAGACTATCTCTTGCCTCTCTTTCTGTGTTTACATAAGCATTTCCTCATATCCTATTGTCTTTGTATAGCTCTGCATTTTATTTTAAATCACTGCCTCTATCAGAAGCATATTCTAATCAGGTGACTCAGTCAACTGCAATGGGCTTAGGAGGGCTGTCCTATAAGGAGAGAAAAGCTGGACACTAGCAACTGAACCACGAGTTGCAGCCTCCCTGTTTATTTCAAACCCTTTATTTTGAAATAATAGAGCCATAAATTGTAAAAACAATTATGGTCAAGATTGAAGGCGGGAGGAGAAGGGGACGACAGAGGATGAGATTTGTTGGATGGCATCATGGACTCAATGGACATCAGTTTGAGTAAGCTCCAGGAGTTGGTGATGGACAGGGAAGCCTGGCATGCTACAATCCATGGGGTCACAAAGAGTTGGACACGACTGAGAGACTGAACTGAACTGAACTGAGTGATGGTGAACACCTTTTCATGGACCCGTTGGCCTTTTGTACGACTTCTTTGGAGAAATATCTTTTCAGCTCTTTTACTTCTAATCAATAGATACGTCAAGGTGATGGGTGCCACTCCTATGGTTACATTACAGTACCTGGTGGCATTCCTTTGATCACAGACATTATTTTAGGAGACGTTATTTTGCTAGTGGATATGTTCTTACTTCCCTACCTTGAATAAGAAACCTGTCAAGTTTGGAACTACCTATAAAAAGGGCAATGTGTCATGGAACTGCAAGCTGAGATTAGGAACAGAGAACTGCAAAAACTATTGGCATGAACAACTCTGTCCAAACATCTGCATTAAGAAGCTTGACTGACCTCTAGCATGGTTTCAGCAGCAACCTAAGGCCATATTCTAGGACAACTCGTCTACTCCTGAATTCCTGTTTAGAAAATTTCAAGGCTACCAAAGGAATCTGTTCCAGCCAACATCTGACATAAGCCCCTCATCTTCCTTTACTGAGAGTGTCTATTTAAAAGAAAGACACACACACACACAAAAAAAACCCTCACAATCCTGAAAGCCTTTCCATTGAAATGTAACGGGAAAGAAGGGCAGAGCCTTTGTCTCCAGTTTCTGTGGGAAATGTGAATTCTAATAACAGAAAGACCAACAGTTCAATTTTAAAAAATAAGTAAAGGACTTGAAGAGATATTTCTACAGAAAAAGATAAACCAGTCACAAAAAAGTATATGAAAAGATGCTCAGGATCGTTAGGAAAATGTGTATAAGAACACAATGGGATACCGTTGGATCCCTCCTGTGTTGCTGGTAAGAATGCAAAATGGTTCAGCCTCTCTGGAAAACAGTTTGGGAGCTCCTCAAATTTAAAGAAAAAAATTACCATAAGACTCAGCAGTTCTATTCCTAGGTATATGATTTACACAATTTAGAACTTATAATCAAATATTTGTACACAAATATTTAAAGATGCATTATTCATAAAAGCCCCAAACTGAAAACAATCCAAAATTTCTATCAACAAATAACCAAAATGTTGTATATTCTTAAAATGGAATAGGATTCAGTCATAAAGAGGAATGAAGTACTAATAACTAAGAGACCATGGATGAGCCTTGGAAACATTATGCTAAATGAAAAGGTCACATACTATATGAGACCATTTATGTGAATTATCCAGGATAAGCAAATTCAAAGTGACAGAGCGCAGACTGATGCTTCCAGGGACTAGGGAATAGTGTGAATGAGAAGCAATTTTTTAAAGGGTAAGAGGTAAAGTAAGCAGATAGGATAGGTGGTCCTGGAGAAAGAGAACTTGGCATGGCTTTCTTGACATTAGAGACGCCATTTTGGGCCTAAGTCATTTTGCGATCAAAGCCTCTGGACAATGTTTACCCTTGAACAGACATCAGTGATAATGAACTTAAGGAAACAAAAGAATGCAGCAATGAGTGACTGTTATCAGGCAGGAGTAGTATCAGTAGCAAAGGTAATAAATCAGTTGTAAATACTCCTGGTCCTTTCAAGGATAAACATTAGCCGGAAGCACATCCTTCAGCTCTTTTGCAGAATTCAAATCCCCCTCAAGTGATCAACCTCAAGATCAACTGGAACCGAAGGAATGGTGATTTTATCTTTTCTGACTTTCATGACTTCAATCACCTGTAAAGCTTAGACTCCATCGAACTTTGTGTCAACTCTATGCTGAACTCTCTGCTGCTCAAGCCCCTTCATGAATATGTATGTACCCTTAGCTTAAAATTTCCCCAATTTTGCTGTCTAGGGAAACACTGCTTTGGGAATGATCCCTGCTGTTCTCCTTACTTGCTGCAAGTAATAAATCCTACCTTCTCCTGCTCTTTGACTGGGCTGTGTCATTTGGCTCAACATTCACCAAGAGGTGAACACAGTTTTCTAGTCGGTAGAAGTTACTTTTTGGAATGAAGGATATGTTGAAATAAGACAGAAGCGGAGACTGTACAACACTGTGAATGACCTAATGGCACAGAATTATTTGCTTTAAAATGTTATCTGAAAAAAAATAAAATAAAATGTTATCTGAATATATATACATATGAATTATATTTTTAATATATAATATTCTGTATAATGTATAATATAATCAAATGATTGATTCCACTATGTGTGTGTGTGTGTGTGTGTGTGTGTGTGTGTGTGTGTGTGTATGCGTGTGCACGGCATGTGTACTGCTGTTGTTGTTTAGTCGCTCAGTCGTGTCCAACGACTTTGCTAACCCTTGGACCACAGCCTGCCAGGCTCCTCTGTCCATGTGGTTTCTCACGCCAGAATACTGGAGTGGGTTGCTATTTCCTCCTCCAGGGGATCTTCCCAACCCAGGGAGCGAACCTGCATCTCCTGCAAATCTCCTGCATTGCAGGTGGATTCTTCACCTCTGAGCCACCAGGGAATAACTAGAGAATTAGCATTCTACCGACCCTAATGAAGTAATGGATAAGGGTGAAAGGAAGATCCTCACCAACTGTCAGTACTGCCACAAAGTAGAAAACAAACACTACATATCTCTAATAGAAGCACACAACTTTGTCTCAGGAGTGATTAACCAATAAAAAAATGAATAAATAAATAAACTTTAAACTGAACAAGCTGTTTCCTATAATTATTGAGGATTATTGATGCTGAGTTTCAAGTCTACTAAGTTCATTGTCTTATTCTCCATAGTATTGTTTATGATTATTTTTATTATAAGTATCATGACTAAATTTTAAAACTGAAGTAAAATGGGACAGCTTTTAGAAACCTATACATCACTAAATTGACAATGTAGTTCAAACCCACAGTACCATCAAAATGTCCATGACAAGCCAGATTTGGTGGCCCATTACACCAAATGGTCAGGGAGAAACTAATCACCATCTTCTTTGAATTCTTCTAAATCATACAAAAAGACAGAAAATGGATCAACCATTTTAACAGGGTCGCCCTCCTTGACACAAAGTCCAGGTAAGAATGTCCCAATAAAGGAATACTTGAGCAAAGATAACTCTCACACAGCCAGGTGATTAAATGAAGAAATAGGCTGTGTCTAAGGAACACGACTAGCACCTAAAGAGCAGAAACAGCAACAAGGAACACACAGATATTATATTAGAAAAAAACTGACAACTGGAAACCACTGCATTTACAGAAAAAGGAGAAAATGCATTTGTAAAGGGAAAGAACAGTTTTTTTGCACAGTATTTTGAATACTGTTGACACCAAATGTATGAGTTTTTCTTTGTTTTTCACACACAAACCAATTCTCTAACACCAGCTCAGTATCTACCACGATTCAACTTGTTTCTGACAGTATCTACCTGGAGTTAGCATCACATCTCACAAGTTAAGGGCTCATTCCCACAAGAGTACCTTCAGTTCAGTTCAGTCGCTCAGTCCACTTAGTCAAATCCAGGTCTCCTGTAATTCTGACTGACTGGCTTTAAATCGGGGTTACCACAAACCCTTCCTGGGGTTGAATAATTTTCTGAATCAGCTCAAAGTACTCAAGGAAACAGTTGACTTATTAGATGATTGGTTTATCATACAACATCTGACTCCCTAGCAGCCAAATGGACAAGATGCTTGGAGTGAGGTGTGGGAAAGGGGTGCGAAGCTCTGAGACCCTGTCCAGCTCCACCACCCTCACATCTCCTACATGTGTTCAGCAAACTGGAAGCTCTCCAAACCATCTTATTAGGATTCATTTGGAGGTTTCATTCCGTAGCCATAATTAATTAAGTCATTTGTTGCTGTTTACTTGCTAACTCATGTCTGACTCTTTGTGAACATATGGACTGTCGTCCACCAGGCTCCTCTGTCCATGGAACTTCTCAGGCAAGAATACTGGGTTAGGTTGCCATTTCCTCTTCCAGGGGAACTTCCCAAACGAGGGATCAAACCTGCATCTCTTGCACTGGCATGTGGATTCTTTACGGTTGAGCCACTGGGGAAGCCCCCATGGAACGTAGGAAGAATTCCCAAAAGAGGAAGAAACAATACATGGATATGTGGTACCATCTCCACTATTTGATAAAAATTTTCCTGCTTTCCCATGTGAATATCTCAGAAACCATCACTCCAATCCTCACAATGAGAAAAAACCTGAACAAACAGAAAATCAAAAACTCTTCCTAGGATCTATCAGAAAACTGAAGTTACATGGAAAACCACAGCCACGCCAAACTGAAGATCTAGGCAAATAAAGGGAATCACAGCTCATCAGCAGCAGAATGTCCTAGATCTAGGAATGAGGAGAAAATTCCAAGCCAGGCTTCAACAATACGTGAACTTCCAGATGTTGAAGTTGCTTTTAGAAAAGGCAGAGGAACCAGAGATCAAATTGCCAACATCTGCTGGATCATCGAAAAAGCAAGAGAGTTCCAGAAAAACATCTATTTCTGTTTTATTGACTATGCCAAAGCTTTTGACTGTGTGGATCACAATAAACTGTGGAAAATTCTGAAAAAGATGGGAATATCAGACCACCTGACCTGCCTCTTGAGAAATCTGTAAGCAGGTCAGAAAGCAACAGTTAGAACTGGACATGGAATAACAGACTGACTCCAAATAGGAAAAGGAGTAAATCAAGGCTCTATATTGTCACCCTGCTTATTTAACTTCTATGCAGAGTACATCATGAGAAATGCTGGGCTGGAGGAAGCACAAGCTGGAATCAAGATTGCTGGGAGAAATATCACTAACCTCAGATATGGAGATGATACCACCCTTATGGCAGAAAGTGAAGAAGAACTAAAGAGCCTCTTGATGAAAGTGAAAGAGAAGACTGAATAAGTTGGCTTAAAACTCAACATTCAGAAAACTAAGATCATGGCATCCTGTCCCATCACTTCAGCAAATAGATGGGGAAACAGTGGAAACAGAGACGGACTTTATTTTTTGGGGCTCCGAAATTACTGCAGATGGTGAGTGCAGCCATGAAATTAAAAGACGCTTACTCCTTGGAAGAAAAGGTATCACCAACCTAGACAGCATATTAAAAAGCAGAGATGTTACTGTGCCAAAAAGGTCCATCTAGTCAAGGCCATGCTTTTTCCACTAGTCGTGTGTGAATGTGAAAGTTGAACTATACAGAAAGCTGAGCACTGAAGAATTGATGCTTTTGACCTGTGGTGTTGGAGAAGACTCTTGAGAGTCCCTTGGAGTGCAAGGAGGTCTAACCAGTCCATCCTAAAGGAAATCAGTCCTTAATAGTCATTGGAAGGACTGATACTGAAGCTCAAACTCCAATACTTTGGCTACCTGATGCAAAGAACTGACTCTTTTGAAAAGACCCTGAAGCTGGCAAAGATTGAGGGCATGAAGAGGAGGGGACAACAGAAGATGAAATGGTTGGATGACATCTAGGAAGCTCAGAGAATACCAAGCAGGATAAACAGAAAAGAAAAAAAAAATCTAAACTTTGGCATATCACACTCAAACTTCAGAAAACCAAAAGGAAACATAATTCTTGGGGAACACTAGAGAAGAAAAAAAAAAAAAAAGAACTTGCTATAGAAGAACAAGAGTAACAATTACCTAAGATTTCTCTTCGTGAACCATTCTATCAAGAAAAGACTAGAATTAAAGTTCCAATTCATTTATTTAAAGAAAAAACAAAACACTACTACCAACCTAGAATTTAGTAGCAAGGGAGAAAAAAATCCTTCAACAATAATGAAAAACAAAGACTTTATATAACAAACAAAAACTGATGGAAATCTAGCAGAACTACTCTGCAAGAAATGCTAAAAGGAATTCTTCTGGGAAAAGGAAAATGATATAGGTCAGGAACTCTGGCCTATGTAAAGAAAGGAACAGAGTTGCAGAAAGAATAAATGAAGTTAAAATAAACCTTTGTATTACCTTCAGTTGATCAAAAAGATAACTATTTATTGAAAATAATAATAAACCAACAATGCATTTAGTGATTATACCTTATGGATAAAAGAAAAATGGCAGAAATGGTTGAAAGGCCAGGAGAGGAGGAACTGGGAAACAAGATACTTGCACCAACCATGAAGCAGGATGATGTTATTTAAAAGAGAATTTGAATGGGTTGCAAATGTATCATGCAAACTCTACAAAAAGCAGTAAAAAAAAATTTAAACATAGAACTGATCTCCCAAGAGGAGAGAAAATGAAATAATGTTAAATCTTCATTCAAAAGTAGACAAGACAGAAAAACAGCAGAATATTAAAACAACAATAACAAAGAGTAAATTCAATGAATAGAAAACAGTTATGAATATGGTCAATGTTAAACAAATTCTCCATAACCAATTTTTAATGTGAATGGTATAAATACACAAATTAAAAGGTAGAGATTGATGAAAAGAAATTAAAACAACAAAAATATACCTTGCCCTTGCTGTTCATCTTTATTTTGGGCTTCCCTGGAGGCTCAGATCGTACAGAATCCACATGCATTGCACGAGACCAAGGTTTGATACCTGGGTTGGGAAAATTCCCTGGAGTAGGGCATGGCAGCCCACTCCAGTACTCTTGCCTATAGAATCCCCATGGACTGAGGAGTCTGGCAGGCTATGGTCCATGGGCTCACAAAGAGTCAGACATGACTGAGCGACTAAGCACATGGGGTCTATAAGAAACCCACTCTAAATTCAAAGATGAATAGATTAAAAGTAAAGGGGCAGAGAAAACTATACGATGCTAATATGAGTGGTAAAAAAAAAAAAACTGTACTCACTGAAACTATTTCTGGTAAAGCAGTATTCAGAACAAGAAAATCAGGAATAAAAATGAGCATTACTTAAAGTGGTCAACACTCAAAGAAATCACATATGGACCAAAAAAAGCTTTGTTAAAATAAAGTACCCAGAGCAAACATTGATGTGGCAAATATACTCTCATAAGAGATATCAACCCATCTCTTTTAGTAATTGACAGATTCAGTAGGCAGAAAATCAGTAAGGCGCAGTTGAACTGAATAGTAACAACCATTAACGAGATCTAAATGACATTTATAGAATATTGAATGACAGGAGGAAACACATTATTTTCAAGTTCACATGGAACATACATCAAGACAGGTCACAGTCTAAGCCATAAAATGTACATCATCAAATTTAAAACAATACAAATAATACAGAGAATGCTCTCAGAGTGTGAAGGAAATAAACTAGAAATTGATAACAAAAAGACAGCAGGAAAATTGAAGATTATTTGCAGATTAAACAGTAAACATCTAAATAACACATGGGCCAAAGAAAAAATCTAATGAGAAATTAAATTTTAAAATATTTTTACAAAGTGAAAACAAAATTATAATTTATCAGAAGTTGTGTGATACAGCAAAATCAGTTAAAGAGATATATACAGCATTGAGTACCTATAACAAAAAAAAAACAACCCTACAATTAATAACTTAAGCTTCTATATTAGTAAACTTGGGAAAGAAAAGAAAAAGCAGAGGAAGATGAAATCAAAATGGAAACCAATGGCACTGAAAAAATGAAAGTAATGCAGAAAAAGAACAAAACCCGAAGAAGTCTCTTTAAAGCCACAAAATAAAAAGAAGATAAAATTCTCCCCAGGCTAAACAAGAAAAAAGAGAGAAAACACAAATTAAATTAATAGTAGAAATGAAGGAGGGGCCATTACTACTGATTCCATGGACATTAAAAGGATAATGAGTGAATATTATAAACAACTCTGTGCCTACAAAAATGAAATGTTCAACTGAGTAACTGCTTGAAGGTATAACTTAGCGCCACTTTCACAAAGAAAAATAGATACTCTCTATATCTATTAAAGAAATTTAATCTTTAACTAATAAGCTTCCAATAAAGACAGTAACAGACCCAGATGTTTCCACTGATGAATTCTAACAAAATATAAGGAAGAAATGATAACAATTCTCTACAATCTCTCCCAGAAAATAGAAGCAAAAAGAACACCTCTTAATTCCTTTTCTATGAGGTAAGTATTACACTCGAACATCAAAATCAGATGGAGAAATTAAGAGAAAAAAATGCACACAAATACCTCTCATGAACATAGAAGCAAAATCCCCAACAAAATATAAGAAAAGAAACCTAACAATCCATAGAAGGAACTACATACTGTATCTAAGTAGGATGCATTTCAGATGTGCAACATTTGAAAATCAGTAATCATAAATCATAATATCAATAGTCTAAGGAAGATAATCACAAGATCAGATCAACAGATGAAAGGAAAAAATCATCCAATAAAATCCAACACCTATTCATCATAAAAATTCTCAGCAAACTAGATACAGACAGGCATTTCCTCAGCTTCATATAAAAATTCTAAAAAGAAATGCAGGTAAAACATCCTACTGAGAAGACAGATGCTGTCACACTAAGGTGAGGAACAAGGCAAGGATATCCCTTCTCACCATGTCTATTCAACACTGTACTGAAAGGCCTAGCCAATGCAATGAGATAAGAGAAGGAAGCAAAAGATACAGATATTTGGAAGGGAAAAATGGAATTATAATCATCAACAACAAGACAACTCCTGGCATTAATAAGCCAAGAGTATATGTTAGTAAGGTTAATATATTATCAGTATATAATTATTATATAATTAATATATTAACAAGGTTAATACATAATAGTCAATTCTTTTCCAATACAGAGATGGAATTTGCAATTAAAAACTTAACACCATTTACATTAGCACCAAAATATATTAGAAATAATTCTTCAAAAATATGTATAAGATTTACATGAGAAAAACTCATAAACTGCACTGAAAAAAATTAAAGAAGATCTAAATAAATACACTCCACGTTCTTAGATAGGGAGATGCTATATTGTTGAGAGGTCATCTATTTCCAACTTAACCTAGATACTTAATGCAATTCTGTTCAAAATTCCAGCAAGTTAGCTTCTAGATAGCAGCCAACAATTTAAATTTTATGTCAAAAATGAAATGATCCATAACACCCACTGAAGTCAATATTAAAGATCAAAGTCAAGAATTGATATTACTGGATTTCAAAACTTACTTTAAAGCTACAATACTCAAGACTGTATGCTATTAACAGAATACTAGACAGATCAATGGCACAGAACAGAAAATCTAGAAACAGACACCCCGAACACTCAACCGACCTTTAACAAAGGCGCAAAGGCAATTCAATGGAAAAAGACAGTCTTTTAAACTTACAGTCCTCAGATAACTAGACATCCATATCTAAGAAAAATGAATCCACATACTAACTCTAAAGCTTTCAAAATAATTAACTGAAAAGGAATCACAGACCTAAATGAAAAACTCACAATTAAAAAAAAAAATTCGCAGGGACATACCTGGCAGTCCAGTGTTTAGGACTCAACACTTCCACTTCTGGGGGAAGAGGTTCAATTGCTGGACAGGGACTAGGATTTCACATGCCATATGGAATAGGCAAGAAAATCTAGAAGATAACATGGGGGCAAAACTCGAGTTTGGTAATGAGAGTTTAGGCACAACACCAAAAGCACAGTCCATGAAAGAAAGTAATAAGTGGAACCTTCTTAATATTAAAAACTTCTATCTGCAAAATATTCTATTAAGAGAATGAGAAAGAAAGGCCACAAAAGGGTAGTTACAAATGTATTTGCAGGGCAAGAATGGAGACACAGACCTAGAGAACGGGAGTGTGGACACATCGGGGGAAGCAGACAGTGAGACGAATTGAGAGAGTGGCATGGACAAATGTGCACTACCATGTGGACAACAGGCATGTGGGGAAGTTGCTGGGTGACACAGGATCAGCTCTGTGACGACCTCGAGTGGTGAGGTCGGGGGTGGGAGGGAGGTTCATGAGGGAGGGGATATATGTATACTAATAGCTGCTTCATACAAGAGAACCTGACACATCATTTAATTATCTTCTAATTAAAAATAATTGTTAAAAAAATCTATGAATTTAAAAAGTAGAAAAAAAATCTGGAGAATCACACATAGCCACTAGAGTTATATACAACAATGCCAAATGAATAAGAGTCAAAAGTAATGAAAAGCAAAAGAACACAGTAACAATTTGATTCTCAAAAATCATAGAGAACAGGATAGGAAATATTAAAACATATAAGGAACTTCAAAATCTGGAATAAAAAAAAAAAACAATCACGGTAGCAAAATCATCCAGTTGGTCTGGAAGAATCAAAAGTTACTTACACCAAGTAACAGAAAATACACCATAAACAAAAGGAACCATAGAAAAAATTTACCTACAAAGAAACCAGAAAAATGTATACAGTCTTCATGGAGGCAACAAGAAGAATTTCCTGAGAGTCTTAGGAAAAAGAAGGCTCAAACAGAAAAGTTTGTTATGTATATTCATGATGAACAGACATTGTAAGACTGTCAATTTTCTGTAACTCCTTTACAGAGTTAGTACCACATTCCGAGTAGCTGAAACCACAATGAAACACAGTCTCCTGTTTTTTGTACCCAGAAGTAACCACGGAAATCTTATGGAAGGAATAAAGAAAACTATTAACAAAAGTGAAAACATAAAAGTAAATAATCCCTGATGGATAGTCAGTCTCCACGGAACTTGACCCTAAGTGTGCCCAGGTGGGGAAGTACTTAAGAGACTGGCACAGATGTGCAGCCTGCAAGAGAAGCAGACAGCAGGATCAGCTGCAAAAGGCTTTAAACTTGAGCCCTGGGATCATGAATCTCCACTGCTTCACTGAAGGAATCTGAGGCAGCACCTCCGAGGGCCCATGCCAGGACCAAGGGGCACCAAAGTTTGGCTTGGTGTGGCAGTACAGCCCAGATCATGAAATAACCAGCACAAAGTTTGTTGTGTGTGTGCTTAGTCACTGAGTTGTGTCCGACTCTTTGCGACCCCATGGACTGTAGTCCACCAGGCTCCTCTGTCCAAGGGGAAACTCCAGACAAGAATACTACAGTGTGTTGCCGTGCCCTCCTCCAGGGGGTCTTCCCAACCCCCGGATTGAACCCAGGTCTCCCACACCACAGGCAGATTCTTTACTGTCTGAGCCACCAGGGAATGCTAGTGGATGAGAACTGGCCTTTTGAAATGATCACCTTAATAGACTATCACGCAGGGACTAAAAGAGAAAAGTTAGTATCACAGAAATTGTCCAAAACGACAGAACTTCATCTCAGAACTTTTGAGCAATGACCCTGCAGTCGACTGAGAGCCCACAGTGAGAACTGTCAGGCTAAGGAGCCCCTTCACTTACTCTTCTGGAATGGTATGAGCATGGCTGGGGACAGGGGTGGACTTATGCCAGAAAGGGAAGGATTTCCAGGCCCTGTCAGTAGCCAATATAAATGAAGTTTCTGAGTGAGATGTGAGGGGTTCCACACCTCAGAAGACAGTCTCCCATCCTTCCCTCTCAGCTGATCTTACCTGTAGCAGCCATTTCCAGGAAGCCTTGGGTAGAAATGGTGAGATGAGACGTATGCGCAATTCATACCATGAAACTCGGGTGTTCACATTTTCGATATGAGGCCTTGGCCTCGGGTCAGCAGATGGGACGTAGCCCAGCATCTACAGGGGTTAAGGAAAGGCATGGAGAACGACAGAGCATCGCTTACTCCAGAAGAGGGAGCCCAGAGAGCCCTCGCTGTTGGTCTCATGGGCTCCAGGACGGCTGTTAGGCGTGGGCTCCCCAATTCTTCCTGCTGCGGGTGCTGACGCAAGTGAGCGGCATGGGGTGAGCCAGCTGACAGTTCAGGACAGGGACGTCCCAGGACCCCTTAAGAGTCAAGGCAAAGTGCACGTGCCAATCCCAGGAGACGCTCCCCCAGAAACCCGCCTGTCCAGGTCCCGCCCCTGCTGCCCTCCTGGAGCCCAGATGCGCAGGACAGGAAGTGACGTCCTCCTAAGCACGCTGGGAGAGACGCCATCCTTGACAGTGCCGCTATCTCTGAGAGCTGCCATTGACGGTGGCCAGAGGGAGCAGTCCCAAGTGTCATCGGGTGTCAAGATCGGATGTGACGTGAGTTACGAGTGCAGGGACACGTCTCTGCACCCGGAATCCCTTTTCTATCTGAAAAGAGTGGGCCGCACAGCCTCTGGCCACCCTAGCCCTGCACTCAGACCAGAGGATCCAGCCTAGCTCTTAGGCCCCAAGACCGTCCACTAACCACTAGGGGGTCTCGGGAAAGAATGCCTCAGTCAGGCTCTGCTGGACCCCAGTTCCGCTCAGTAGAGGGAGAGCCACGAGCCCTGTGGAGTGAAGGAGGGACCCTGGGGGGGACTGAGGATCTCCATGCAGCAGAACGGCAGCCATGTGTAAACCCCCACCCACCGCGATTTGGCTGCGGATCATCTGGGCAGCCGCCAGAAAGATCTAAAGGCTGAGGGGCTCCCTCACTGCGAATTAGGACATGGGACACTCGAGGGAGAGGGGACTTGGTTCTGAGGGGCTGGAAGCTGGTCAGTAGAGGGAGAATATCAGGGTTCGGGAAGAGTCAGGACCATCCTCCCTGACAAACGGACGACTCAGGACCCTCCCCTGTGCTCAGGACTTCCTCCCAGCCAAACATCGGGAAGGGGGGCGGCGGTCTGAAAGGGGAGTTTGGAGCCTGGTTGTGAAGGGGCAGCCACCAGACAACAGAAGGGAAGGTCCTGGGACCCTCCATGGGAGGCTGAGTACACCCTCCTCTCCTCCTCTGGGGTGACAGGGAAGGTGGCAGCATCAATTTCAGATAGGAGAGGGAAACAGACGGGTGCAGGACATGGGGCATTGGATATGGGGGTGTCTCACACCAGTTTTCATCCTGACTCTTAATCTCAGCTGAGAGGACCTGCCTCCCCTGACAGCCCCCACTGTGCCCCCCACCCCGTTTTCTAACGCCCAGGCAGGACTGTCTGCTGTGCCCCAGGGTTCACTCTCCCTTGCTATTCACCGGTCTCAGGGGACATGCTGACCAGGAGAACAGGAGCCCTGTGGGTCCTAGAGCACTGGCCTCGAGGACCCTTCAGAGGCGGCTTCCATTCAAGCCAGGGAGGACTCTCCTCACTGAAGGTTCTCAGAGCATGTCCTTGTCCCTCCTCCAGGTGCCCTCCTTGCCTGCTTTCCTGACCGCACTCCCACCTGTGGTCCCTGACCTGCTGTCAGCATGCCTCGGAGGCACAAGAACAAGTCCCATGCCCACGGGAAATGCCACCAGGTCCGGGGGAACACTCAGGAGGCCCAGGCCAGTGCTGCTGCAGCCCCAAAGGAGGAGTGCCCCTCCTCCCCCTCTTCTGCCCCTCAGGGTTCTCCCCCGAGCTCCCCTGCTGCTGGCGATCACCAGGAGCTTGAGGGAGCCATGGCCCCTAGCTCTCCTGATGCAGGGCCTTCCTGTGCAGGATCTGATGAAGGTGCCCAGGGCCCAGAGGAGGAAAGTGCAGGTGCCTCCCAGGCAGCTCCTGCCACTCAGAGCACTCGCAAAGATCCTCTGGCCAGGAAGGCCAGGATACTGGTGGAGTTCCTGCTGGAGAAGTACACCAAGAAGGAGCCCATCACGCAGAATACCCTGATGAAAATCGTCAGCAGGAAGTACAGGCAGCACTTCCCTGAGATCCTCAGTACAGCCTGTGAGCGCGTGGAGCTGGTCTTTGGCCTGGAGATGAAGGAAGTCGACCGTAGCAGGAACATCTACACCCTCATCAGCAAGCTCAACCTCGAGGGGAACGATTGTCCGAGTGGTGAGGGGGGGGCTACCCAATTCCGGTCTCCTCATGGTGCTCTTGGGGGTCATCTTCATAAATGGTAACTGCGCCACCGAGGAGGAGATCTGGGAATTCCTCAGTATGTTGGGGATCTATGCTGGGAGGAGGCACTGGATCTTTGGGGAGCCCAGAAGGCTCATCACCAAAGATCTGGTGCAGAAGGAGTACCTGAACTACCGCTAGGTGCCCAATAGTGATCCTCCGCGCTATGAGTTCCTGTGGTGTCCGAGAGCTTGTGCTGAGACCAGTAAGACGAAGGTACTGGAGGTTCTAGCCAAGTTCCATGGTAGGGTCCCTAGTTCCTTCCCAGACCTCTATGATGAGGCTCTGAGAGACCAGGCGGAGAGAGCAGGGCTGAGAGGTGAGGCCAGGGCTCCACCCATGTCTGAGGCTAGTGCCCCTTCCAGGGCCAAGTCCCGCAGCTCCTCCCACATCTAGGGAGGGGCCGGGGCACTTTGTTCCCTTTGTGTTGAAAGAGAGCAGTCAAGTTCCTGAATAGTGCACAGTAGTAGGGGTGGAGGGAATAAAACCCATATCTTCTTACAGTTTTAAATGGTAAGCGAGTTTAGATCTAGTTTGTTTAACAAAATATACATCTGTTTTCTTGTATTCATATGAGAAATACCTAATGAATGATGGTTTAAATTAGGTAAAGAGGTGAAGGAGCTGTTTAGTATTTTCAAATGTTCTTACTTTTGATAAGGTTTATTGTGCTTCAGAATTCAAATGTATGAATCATATAAATCATAGTTTCTAGCCGTTTTAATGTTTTAAAAGTTTGAGTATTTGTAACACACTCTGAAAGTACTGAATATATTGTTCACAATGCAAACAAGATAACATGACATTAGAAGAGAATGTTTCTTGAAGAGCAGTCAAGCTTCTAAAGAGCTCCTGGTAGTAGGGGGTAGATCACATTTATTTCAATCGCATTTCTCTTTTGTTTCACGCGAGTAACTTCTACATTTTATTTGTTTCTCTTTTTTTTTTCAAATATTTTTACTTCCAAGAGGTTGTTCTCCTTCAGAGTACTAATTTGGTAATGATACTGCTGTTATATTCACTACTGTTTTAAAAGTTTTAAAGGTACAGTTTTGGTAGATATAAAATAAATTCAGGAGCCATCTATATTGTCTTTCTGATCTGCAAATAGGTAACATAGCACTGCAAGAGTGATTTTCATGCTAGTGTGAAAGAAGACCACAGAAACTATTGAGAAACAAAAAGAAAATGGAGAAAAGAATAGAGTAAATGTCTGTAACTTGTGGATTACCTTATTTCCTTTAAGCTTTCTTTTAGTAAAAATAAAAAATACTCTGACTTATTTAGCTCATTTATGAATATTTGTTTCTTTTGTCCTAATTCACTGCATATTCTCTGCTCTCTCCTGGATTAAAGATAAACTCAGTTGGGAAGGTGGTATTTGAGGGGTTCATAGTAATCATGCTGCTGCTGCTGCTGCTAAGTCGCCTCCATCATGTCTGAGTCTGTGCGACCCCATAGACGGCAGCCCACCAGGCTCCCCCATCCCTGGGATTCTGCAAGCAAGAACACTGGAGTGGGTTGCCATTTCCTTCTCCAATGCATGAAAGTGAAACGTGAAAGTGAAGTCGCTCAGTTGTGTCCGATTTGTAGCGACCCCATGGACTACAGCCTACCAGGCTCTTCCTTCCATGGGATTTTCCAGGCAAGAGTACTGGAGTGGGGTGCCATCACCTTCTCCGATAGTAATCATAACTTTCACTTATTACAAACCAATACTTCTTCATCAGTATGCCACTGCTTTATATGTAGTACACGCATTCCAGCATTCATGCAGGATCGGATTGAGCAGACTCCATTTATGGATGGATAACTTGCCAATTTCTCAAGTTCACAAACTGATGAAGTGACCTTCCTGGGACTAGTCCCCTGATCTGGATTTGTGCAGAGCCCACAATGTGCCACTTCTCCCAGCCTAAGCCAGACATCGTCTTTTCATTCAGTTTTCCTCCAAACACTCAAAAAAATGTGTCTTGTTGGATACATGGGGCCCGGTCCCAAAGAACTGTTTTGGAATAAACTTTAAAAAATGCTGATAAATGAATGGTATGAAAGAAGACAAAACTACTCAGGGACAAGGTGGTCATGAACACATGCAATGTCAGATACCCTGAAAAGATCAATATGCCCTCATTTGTCCTTCCTGATTCTCAGGGATATAAAAGCCTTAGCTTAAGCACTGTGTCCTCAGGTCAATGGATGGAAGAGTCCCAGCCTCAAATAGTTATCAAGGGGAAGATTTTAGAACACTAGGGGTCCCACAGACTATATCCTGCTTCTTGCCTTGTGTGGTCATGGGGAGAGCAGTCTGTCTGAGGTGCGCCTTCCTTTCCTGCAGGGCAAGGGTGTAGGGGTTCTCAGGGACTTGAGCGCCTTGGTCTTGCAGCAGTAGCTCCAATTCTGCCCAAGTAGGAGATCCTAACAAGCCTTCATAAGATTTACAGTGAGGACACTGGGTTCTGATGAGTGGACGCCCCCCATAACAAGGGGGATGGCACAGAGGAACAGGCAAGGGTAGCCAGGTAGTTGCTCTCTTAACTCCCAGTCTGTTGTCTCAAGAAGGCAAAAGCCTTGGCCACAGGCCAGCTGATTCAGCCAGTAGAGAGGGTGGATTCCCATATGCTACCGGAAGTCAGGGTAAGAAACCTGATCTAAGACTGGGAGGCCACTGACTCCAGAAGAGAGTGGAGCCCTAGAATGTTCTCCTCCTCAGAGGGCCCCAATAGCTTTGCACACATCTGGTTCATCCTGTCTTCCAATCCAGAACTTCCAAGAAAGTAATGCCTTTGTTCTGAAGAGCACAGCCTCAGGTGAGCAGAGGCTGCTGTCTGGGTCTGGTCAGGAGTGAGGATGAGGTCCCAGAATGAGGAGCAAGAGGACCACTCAGCCCAGAACAGGGGAGACTGTGGAGGCCCACCCCTGATGTCAGCCTTATGAGACACACGAGAAAGCTTTCAGGCTGAAGTGCTTCTCTTTCTGCTGGAGAGGTCTCAGGGAGGTGAGAGCCTTGGTCTACTGGGAGAAGCCTCACTTCAGTACAGAGTGGAAAACTAGTGACTCCAGATGAGAATAAAGGGACTACACCTAGAACAAAGCCCTGCCCATCTACACCTCACACTGACAAATTTGGGAACGTGGGCATGATGCACCCCACACATTTCCTTTTAGAGCATCTCAGGTGGTGAGGCGCTGGGACTCAGGGGTCAACCTCAGGAGGAACTCCAGGTCATGCCAAGAGTCAAGTATTGGACCATGAGGACTAAAGGAACCACTCAACTATACCACTTTTATAGAATCCCTCCCCTAGGGTCAGCCATGAGTGACCACAGGTTGGCAGCCCTCACATCCTCTAAGGTGGTCTCAGGGAATTTAAGGCTCTAGCATGAGAGGACAGGTCTTGTTAGGAGATGGGAAGTCAGTGTGAGGACCTGGAGAGAGGACAGTAATAGTGAAGAGAGGGAGGAAATACAGGTCTTCCTAGGAGCCTGACTGAGGACAGGTGCAGCCAGCCATCTGAAGGCCTCAATTTCCAGTCCCAGCTTTCTGTCCTGAGAGACCACAGGTAGATGTGGTAAGGTAGGCAACCTAGTTTCTGGAATGTTGAGTTTCTAGACAGAATTTCTTTTCTAGACAGAGTTTCTAGACAGGTTTTCACTCTCTTCTTTCACTTTCATCAAGAGGCTTTTTAGTTTCTTTTCGATTTCTGGCATAAGGGTAGTGCCATCTACATATCTGAGATTATTTATATTTCTCCCAGCAATCTTGATTCTAACTTGTGCGTCATTCAGCTTGGCATTTCACATAATGTACTCTACATACAAGTTAAATAAGCAGGGTGACAATATACAGTCTGATGTACTCCTTTCGCAATTTGTCATCAGCCCATTGTTCCATGTCCAGTTCTAACTGTTGCTTCCTGACCTGTATACAGATTTCTCAGGAGGGAGGTTAGGTGGTCTGGTATTCCCATCTCTTAAGAATTTTCCACATTCTATTGTGATCCACACAGTCAAAGGCTTTAGGGTAGTCAATAAAGCAGAAGTAGATGCTTTTCTGGAATTCTCTTGCTTTTTCTATGACCCAATGCTGCTGCTGCTGCTGCTAAGTTGCTTCAGTCGTGTCTGACTCTGTGCGACCCCATAGACAGCAGCTCACCAGGCTCTGCCGTCCTTGGGATTCTCTAGGCAAGAACACTGGAGTGGGTTGCCATTTCCTTCTCCAATGCATAAAAGTGAAAAGTGAAATTGAAGTTGCTCAGTCGTGTCTGACTCTTCGCAACCGCATGGATTGCAGCCTACCAGGTTCCTCCGTCCATGGGATTTTCCAGGCAAGAGTACTTCCCAGGCAAGAGTACCTATGATCCAATAGATGTTGGCAATTTGATCTCTGTTTCCTCTGCCTTTCCTAAATCCAGCTTGGACATCTGGACATTCTTGATTCATGTACTATTGAGGCCTAGCATGGAGAAATTTGAGCAGTACTTTGCTAGCATGTGAGATGAGTGCAATCGTGTGGTAGTTTGAACATTCTTTGGCGTTTCCTTTCTTTGGGATTGGAATGACAGCTGACCTTTTCCAGTCCTGTGGCTACTGCTGAATTTTCAAAATTTACTGGCATATTAAGTGTAGCACTTTAAGCATCACCTTCCAAGATTTGCAAAAGCTCAGCTGGAATTCCATCACCTCCAGTAGCTTTGTTTATAGTGATGCTTCCTAAAGCCACCTTGACTTCACATTCCAGGATGTCTGTCTCTAGGTGAATGATCACTCCATCGTGGTTATTGGATCATTATTATCGTTTTAATATAGTTCTTTTGTGTATTCATGGCACCTCTTCTAAATAGCTTCTGCTTCTGTTAGGTCCACATCATTTCTGTCCTTTTTGTGCCCAATATTGCATGAAATGTTCCCTTGGTATCTCTAATTTTTTGAAGAGAATCTAGTCTTTCCCATTCTATTGTTTTCCTCTATTTCTTTGGACTGATCACTTAGGAAGGCTTTCTTATCTCTCCTTTCTATTCTTTGGAACTCTGCATTCAGATGGATATATCTTTCCTTTTCTCCTTTGCCTTTGCTTCTCTCCTTTTCTCAGCTATTTGTAAGGATTCTTCAGACAACCATTTTGCCTTTCTAAATTTCTTTTTCTTGGAGATGGTTTTGATCACCACCTCCTGTATAATGCTACAAACCTCTGTCCATAGTTATTCAGTCACTCTGTCTTCCAGATCTAATCCCTTGAATCTATTTGTCACCTCCACTGTATAATCATACGGGATTTCATTTAGGTGCTACCTGAATGGCCTACTGCTTTCCCCTACTTCAAACTGAGCCTGAATTTTGCAATAAGGAGTCCATCTTCTGAGCCACAGTCAGCTCTCAGTCTTGTTTTTGCTGATGGTATAGAGATTTTTCACCTTTGACTGCAAAGAATATAATCAATCTGATTTTGTTATTGACCATCTGGTGATGTTCATGTGCAGAGTCTTCTCTTGTGTTGTAGGAAGAGGGTGTTTGCTATGACCAGTGTGTTCTCTTGGCAACACTGTTAGCCTTTGCCCTGCTTCAATTTGTTGTTTGTTTGTTTTTTTAGTTTTTTTATTTTTTAAATTTTAAAATCTTTAATTCTTACATGCGTTCCCAAACATGAACCCCCCTCCCACCTCCCCTCCCCATAACATCTCTCTGGGTCATCCCCATGCACCAGCCCCAAGCATGCTGTATCCTGTGTCAGACATAGACTGGCGATTCAATTCTTACATGATAGTATACATGTTAGAATGCCATTCTCCCAAATCATCCCACCCTCTCCCTCTCCCTCTGAGTCCAAAAGTCCGTTATACACATCTGTGTCTCTTTCCCTGTCTTGCGTACAGGGTCGTCATTGCCATCTTCCTAAATTCCATATATATGTGTTAGTATACTGTATTGGTGTTTTTCTTCCTGGCTTACTTCACTCTGTATAATCGGCTCCAGGTTCATCCATCTCATCAGAACTGCTTCAATTTGGAGTTCAAGGACAAACTTGCTCTTACTCCAGTTATCACTTGACTTCCTACTTTCGCATTCCAACCCTCTATGATGAAAAGGACATATTTTCTTGGTTTTAGTTCTAGATGGTCTCATAGGTCATCACAGAACTGTTCAACTTCAGTTTCTTTGGCATTAATGGTTGGGGCACAGACTTGGATTACTGTTGTATTGAATGGTTTACCTTGGAAATGAACAGAGATCATTCTGTCTTTTTTGAGATTGCACCCAAGTACTGCATTTTGGACTCTTTTATTGACTATGAGACTATTCCATTTCTTCTTTAAGATTCTTGCCCACAGTAGTAAATATAATGGTCATCTGAATTTGCTCATTGCTATCCATTTTAGTTCACTGATTACTAAAATGTTCATGTTCACTCTTGCCATCTCCTGTTCGACCACTTCCAACGTACTCTGATTCATGGACCTAACATTCCAGGTTCCTATATAATATTGTTCTTTAAAGCATCAGAGTTTACTTTCATCACCAGTCACATCCACCAATGGGCGTTGCTTTCACTTTGGCTCTGTATCTTCATTGTTTCTGGAATTATTTCTCCACTCTTCTCCAGTAGCATATTGGGCACCTACTGACCTGGGGTGTTCCTCTTTCAGTGTCATATCTTTTTGTCTTTTCATGCTGTTCATGAGGTTCTCAAGGCAAGAATACTGAAGTGCTTGGCTTTTCCCTTCTCCATGTTTTGTCAGAACTCTCCACCATGACCTGTCTGTCTTGGTGCCGATACACGGCTTCATTGAGTTAGACAAGGCTGTGATCCATGTGATCAGCTTGGTTAGTTTTGTGATTGTGGTTTTTATTCTGTCTGCCCTTTGATGAATAAGGTTGAGGCTTGTGGAAGCTTCCTGATGGGAGGGACTGGCTATGGCAATACTAAGTGACTCATACTAAGTGGCAAATATTTGTGACTCATACTAAGTGGAAAATAAATTAAATTTTGTTGCAGGTGTTCAAAGTGTCCAGGGAAAGGAGGTCTGAGGCCTCTGAGGCAAAACTCTGTTTTCCTTTCCTTTCCAGAGTTATGGACCTGACAGGATAGACATTGCTGGTAGACTGTTTGCACAATTTTATAAAAATCTTCCTACCAGTGTCTATAATTTGAGTCATCTTAACTGATGGTCAGGGAAAGAGTTGCTAGAAAGCTGTGAGGAACCAAGGGGTCACCTTGAATTTCTCATAGCCCCAACTGTTTGTTTCATTTAAAGCTATTATTTACCCACTTACTTTCTCCAATTTGGGAGCTGACTGGTGCCATATTAAATAGACATCAGGATGGCAAAAGTCTGGCAATGAAGGGTCAATTTTTTGGCAGAAGCAAAATGGACTTTATCTACTCGTGCCACAGTGTTCACAGATTCTTTTGTTGTTGCTGCCTGTACATAAAAGTCAGCTTCAGTGTTTCTCTGATACTTGGGTTTAGTCCTTTTAGTGTGAGCTTCAATTTTGATGACAGACAACATTCTACTACAGGACATATAAGACTTCCAAAAGTTTATAATAATTCCTGAAACACTTATAATGCACACCAATACAAGTCTGAAAGTGTGAGTTGCTCAGTTGTGTCTGACCCTTTGCGACCCCTTGCCCTGTAGCCCACCAGGCTTCTCTGTCCATGGAATTCTCCAGGTAAGAATACTGGAGTAGGTAGCCATTCCCTTCTCCAGGGGATGTCCCTGACCCAGAGATCGAAGTCAGATCTCTGGCACTGTAGGCAGATT
Organism: Ovis aries; assembly: GCF_016772045.2. NCBI lineage: Eukaryota > Metazoa > Chordata > Mammalia > Artiodactyla > Bovidae > Ovis > Ovis aries. Next base: position 24,556,612 of record NC_056080.1, on the reverse strand, counting down.
CCTTACTGTCTAAGCCACCTGGTAAGCCAGACACAATGTAAAAAAGGCTTAACATTACTTCTTATTTGGCAATGCTTCCCATGTAATTTAACATAACCAATATTCTTAATTAGTTTAATATCTCTCTTTTTATAAGGAGAGAGAACAAATCTTTGAGATATTTCAGGGGCCCTCTGAAATAACGTATACCTCAAAGCTACTTCTAAGTCAAAAAGACATGTAGAATTTGATTTGGAAGAAGCTTGTCAAAAATATCAAAGAGGCTTTAAAACATTTCGTCACATAGATCACTGGGAAAAAATGCTTAGTTATCCATTTAACCAAAATAACAATTAAAGACTTCATAGGCAAATATAGGTTATATGGTTCTGAATAAAATTTAGCTCTTTTAACATCCAGAGGACTAGGTTTACTTAAGCAATCATGTTCTGATAAAGATAAAACAAGATACTATATATATATATATATATATATATATATATGTATGTATGTATGTATGTATGTATGTATGTATGTATGTATATGGTCAGATTCCTTCAAGGTAAAGAAAAACTTCCGTAATTTCTTTTTACCAAGAACAAACCCATAGAAAAAAGACAGTTTGTCCTTTGAACAGAGATAAAACCAAATTCCAATTTTATACCAGGTTACTTTTGATACTTAAACTCATTTACTTAATTAAATTGATTCCAATTTTATTTATTCCTGACCACACATAAAATTCCTTTCCAAAGATTTAGTTTTTCACAAAACTTACAATTTTCTATGTCCATTTTAGTTTGTGCCTTTGTTTTCTTTCCCATTTGGGAATAATCAACCTTACAAAAACTACTTTCTTTTTCCTTAACAAAAACATCTCCATACCATATAAATTTTATTACCACCAAACACATTCTATTTCTGTTATTATATTCAGTAGCTTTAACCACATATTAAACTTCTTAATCCTTTTAATTTTAATTTTTTAGTGAAAATAAAGAAGTAAACAATTCTTCATTGTATTAATACTTTGTGGCTCGGCAAGCTTAAAAATACACTGTATAATTTCTAGAAATAGAATAATCTTTCAATAAAGCATAAGGTACATTTATTAATAAACCAAAACATACTTAGTCTCTTGTAGTAAGAGGTGAAATATATGCAAACTTAGACTTGTTCAACAATGAATGTTTTAGTATTTTATCTTATTTGGGAATGACTAAACAGTCAACAAATTTTCATCACTTAATTTAACTTAGCAAAACTCTAAGAGTATAAATTACCAAAGAGATTTAGGAAACAACTTGAGTAGACATATCACAAAACGATTATTTTTAAAAAGTTCACCTAAAAACTCCTATCTCATTTATATCTATTTAATTCTTTTGTCCTTAATAATCATACTTAGATTACTCATGAAAACTTCATTAAAGCATTTAGTCATTATCTTAAGACCTTTTGACTCTTTTTTGTTTGTTTGTTCCAGACAAATGTTGCAACAGAGACATTAGTTCATTTGACTAGTAAACCCAGTAGAACAAAAGTTGGTTATCCATATTTTATTTTATGCTAACTCTGAAGATATACCCATATTAATCCAGTAAGCTTAAATTTAGCTTTTATTTACTGAAGATTTTCTAGCTCATGTGAACTCGAAAAATATCTGAGTTGGTGTTTATTAAACTTTTAAGAATTTTTATATAAGCACTAAATTTTTTAAGACAATCAAATAGAGCTTTTTTACAAATATGATTTTGGCAACATAATCTGGAAGTAGAAAGATACCATATTTATAGTGTATACATATAGACATACAGACAATTAGCTCAAAGTTTTCACTGTAAAACTTTAGTCATGAATCAGGTACAGTACAAAACTCACTGGTTTATAAATAACAACTGGAATTAATTAAGTATACTCATTCAGATGGGTAAAGTATTTTTCTTTGTTTGTGGAGAAGACTTTTAAGATCCGTATTTTCCCTTGACAAGCAATTTTAAAGAGACTGTTTAAGCAAGGGGGTGTTTTAGCAGTATGAGGTCCATTTTCTATTTTTATTTTTAATTCTACAGACTAAGCTAACCCAGACTCATTCTCAGGTGCTGTGACCTGTGTTAACATTTGAAAGACATGATAGAATTTATAACTTTGAGGGGCAGAGAAAAAAAATGTGAGTTTTCTCCTAGGAGTTTTGGAGCATATTATTCTATTGTCATAAATATTTGAGTAATAACTATTAATTTTTTTCTTAAGTAAAGGAAAATTTTACTCTAATACCCTGATTATTTATAATATCTACAAGCATTTTAGTAGGGATGGGCAAAGCCTTGGGACTTGTCAAGTTAGGTGTGTTCTGACTTGCTTCTAGAATTGTATTTCTGCTTTTATATTTACAAGACAAAGACAGTTGTTTTTGTTAGCCTTTGGCTCCAGCTGATTTGTTCTGAGATTATGTGTAGGAGGTCCTGAGAATTTACTGAGGAAGCAGGATTATTTTTAAGGAGAATTTTGTTGGATTTCTGTTTAAGTTCTTTCATCATAATAAGGAATATCTTAAGGGCAGTCATTATATTTTTTTTCGTTTCAATTTGATCCTCATGTAAATATCAATATGACAGATGTTTATGATGACAGCTCCCACAAAATGTTTTCCTTTTAAATACAGCCAATTTAAAGGATCCATCATCTGGCCATTGGCAAGTAGGCTCTTATATTAATTTCAAACAGCAACTCAAACCAGTAAGTTTTTATTATTATTATTATTGCTTAACCAAGGATGCAAGAAACATATAACAAGAGAGTATTTAGCCCTCACAAGATTCAGAAAGTTCATTCCCAGAGTTAGTCAAAAAAGTAAAAGCCTTTCTGTTGCTACAGGTGGTATGAATGATGTAGTGAAAACAAGCTCTCTAGTGTCCCACAAAATGTGGGGCACTCTAGCCATAAGCTCACTAATTCATGACACCAGGCAGGCACTATTGGCATGAGGCTTTCCAGTGCTAACAAGAAACACAAGCTGAGATGACAAATGCCCCTTATGGACCAGGACCCCTTATGACAAAACCCCCTGAGAGCTGGCCCAACCAGACAAAGGGAGTGCTGCTGGTGGCTTCATGTCTTGGAACTCCAGTCTATTCAACAAGCCACCAGATATACCCCAGTAAATGTACCTCCTGGATGGCAGAGATCAGACAGAATATTCTCACTGGACAAAATGATGAGCTCTCAAGATATAAAAGAAGATGGAAAGTATAATCTCATCTGGTTTCTACTTATGGGAACTACAGCAAAGTTTGTCTAAATAGACACAGGTCTGATGAGAATTGCTGACTCACCACTCTGTGAGGCTGGTTGGAACAGCAGGCTTATAGAGCCTATCCCTGCTGTACTGCCCTATGGTTCTTTCTCCTTATGACAAATGACACAACAGACAAGGTAAAACAGTGACCATGTTTGAGAAGAAAAGAATCCCTAAGTCTCCCTAAGTCCAAGGAACTAGCTACACAAATATTACCTCCTGCTAATCTAAATTTAGAGAGAAAAAAAGGGACTCTGACTACTTTCCCTCGCATCAGATCGTGAAGGCAGAGATCTGGGAGACTGACATGATAAGACATCTTACCTTCTGTGGCCTTTGTCAGATGTCCCAGGATCTCTCAGTAGCAGCAGTCTCAGGATGAGAAACCTCCTGGCTATCTTGCCAACTGTCAGGGAGGGAGAAATTTATGCCTCTGGGCCTCTTGGGTTCCTGTGATTGGACTAATAATAAAATTGACACAGACAGGTTAACAGGAGAAGAAGAAACAAATTGTAATTCGTGTGCATGAGGGTGTCCTAGAAATGGGACCTAAAGAAATGGCCAAAGCAGGCAGCTTTTATATGTTTTAGACCTAGAAACAATACACTTTTGAGGAATGGACAGGACAAATAAACGTAAGTTTTGAGGGCTCAATTAGTGAAGAATCTAAACAGAATTTGAGCTTAGGGTACTAAATGAAAGACATTTGTGTATACAGACTTCTCTGACTGAATTCTCTATTTTTGGCTATAAGGGTGTTCTTCTACCTCCAGATGGAGGCAGTCCATCTCTCATATGACAGACTTCTTTCCTGCTTTCAGGGAGACAGAAAAGAGGGTCAGAATATCACTCCTGCAATGGCCTTTTCTTAAGTAACCTGACTACAAGGTAATCAATATGTCACTGTGGCATATTTTGGGGCAACCTGCATTGAGCCCCAACAAGTGAGATGCACAAGAGCCACTCTGTTGACACTTTCTGACTTGAACAGGTAGCGCCAAACTCCAATGCACTAAAAGAGCATTTTAATTGGGTTATCTTGAGTACTTTGGCAAATTCTAAGAGCAGGCTAGATTTTGGTGGGGAAAAAACAAATAAAAACAGACATGGTTTAGATAGAAGGGAAACTGGACTAAAAGAGTTGGTACATAACAAAATTCCAGGAAATTTGAGTTGCTTCCAGGTGGTGGTGGTGGTGGTGGGGGGAAACCTCCACACCAAACTTAAATAATAAATCCTCTAACATGGAAATGATACTTAATTTTACTTGCTAAAGCAAAATTTTGACTGATTTGGTATTGTTCTGTCTGAGAGTGCTGCATTTCCCCTGATTTATGCTGGATTTAAGAAAACATTCCTACACAGGAAGGTGATATTTTCTAGGTAAAAATAATAACTGCCATTCATTAAACATCCAATATTTGCCAGGATTTTGATGGGTGCCTTATACACAATAAATACATTCCTACAGTCATACAGTTCACTTCAGTTCAGTCGCTCAGTCATGTCGAACTCTTTGTGACCCCATGAATTGCAGCATGCCAGGCCACCTTGTCCATCACCAACTCCCGGAGTTCACTCAAACTCACGTCCACCGAGTTGGTGATTCCAACCAGCCATCTCATCCTCTGTCGTCCCCTTCTCCTCCTGCCCGAAATCCCTCCCAGCATCAGAGTCTTTTCCAATGAGTCAACTCTTCGCATGAGGTGGCCAAAGTATTGAAGTTTCAGCTTTAGCATCATTCCTTCCAAAGGACACAGTCATACAAGATAGTGTTTATCAAGTTCATTTGGCAGGTGAAGAACTTGCATTATTCTCATATTCACAAGGTGGTAAGTAACAGAGCTAGACCGGACTCCTGGCCTGAGCTTCTCTAGGGCACACTCTTTTCTACCACTCCCATCCTGAAGTTAACCTTGTGTATTTTTACTCACTATTCTTCTCTCTATTCTGGAATATATCTCAGGTGATTGAAGAAATAATAAAAATAAAACGCAGTGTGTGCCAAAAGTACTGCATTGAAATACATAAACAGGGGAATAAGAACCCAAATAATGAGGGGTATGAATAATGAAAAGAACATTACTACCTGGAAACAATATGATCATTAATATGTGGAGTGTCAGTTAACCATGAAATAGGGGGGGGGCCTCACGAAATTATCAGGGCCCCAATTTCTGTACTATGCAAGTCTCATAGAACAGAAGTTGTATCGGAAGCAAAATATGGGTGGTAAAGAGAAGAAAGAAATCAGCATGTTTTTTTGCTTTTCTCTCTGAAAGCTCAACTCCTATCTAAGTCCTCTACCTGGCACTTCAGCTTACCTATCTTACATCATTCCTGGGAAACAGACCCATTGCCCTTAAGACTCATAGTAGAGATAGTACTAAGGACTTTGCACGGATGAGGCTTTCACAAGGAAGTTCAGTTCAGTTCAGTCACTCAGGAGTGTCCGACTCTGCGACCCCATGAATCGCAGCACGCAAGTCCGCCCTGTCCATCACCAACTCCCAGAGTTCACTCAGACTCACGTCCATCGAGTCCGTGATGCCATCCAGCCATCTCATCCTCGGACGTTCCCTTCTCCTCCTGCCCCAATCCCTCCCAGCATCAGAGTCTTTTCCAGTGAGTCAACTCTTCGCATGAGGTGGCCAAAGTACTGGAGTTTCAGCTTTAGCATCATTCCGCCCAAAGAAATCCCAGGGCTGATCTCCTTCAGAATGGACTGGTTGGATCTCCTTGCAGTCCAAGGGACTCTCCGGAGTCTTCTCCAGCACCACAGTTCCAAAGCATCAGTTTCTTCGGCGCTCAGCCTTCTTCACACTCCAACTCTCACATCCGTACATGACCCCAGGAAAACCCACAACCTTGACTAGACGGACTGTAGTCGGCAAAGTAATGTCTCTGCTTTTGAATATGCTTTCTAGGTTGGTCATAACTTTTCTTCCAAGGAGTAAGCGTGTTTTAATTTCATGGCTGCAGTCACCATCTGCAGTGATTTTGGAGCCCCAAACAATAAAGTCTGACACTGTTTCCACGGTTTCCCCATCTATTTCCCATGAAGTGATCGGACCGGATGCCATGATCTTCGTTTTCTGAATGTTGAGCTTGAAGCCAACTTTTCACTCTCCACGTTCACTTTCATCAACAGGCTTTTTAGTTCCTCTTCACTTTCTGCCATAAGGGTGGTGTCATCTGCATGTCTGAGGTTATTGATATTTCTCGCGACAATCTTGATTCCAGCTTGTGTTTCTTGCAGTCCAGCGTTTCTCATGATGTACTCTGCATATAAGTTAAGTAAGCAGGGTGACAATATACAGCCTTGATGTACCCCTGTTCCTATTTGGAACCAGTCTGTTGTTCCATGTCCAGCTCCAACTGTTGCTTCCTGACCTTCATACAGATTTCTCAAGAGGCAGGTCAGGTGGTCTGGTATTCCCATCTCTTTCAGTAGTTTCCACAGGTTATTGTGAAGCCATTCATTAAAGAGACAGGAGCTGAGACCGGACTCGGGTGCGGGACTACTGAGGAGAACACCACCTGATCGTGTAGGGAGTCCTGCAGGGACAACCCTATACCTACTCTTAGCCCTGTGCCATCAGGCAGCTTCCTGCAAGGAAAGTCTCAAGTAGGTGAGGACCTCGTTGTAAGGACAGTGACAGAAGGAGGTGCCCAAGGTCCGGGAAGGAGTGTGATTGAGAAGCTTATGTGAAACTGAGGGTGCCCTCCACTCCCAGAGGGGGCGCCAGAGATCGAGGCACTATCTATGGTGAGGCGCTCACTTCCTCCTAGGTAGTAGCTAGCACTCACTCCTTGCTAGGCGGCTAAGGAAGGAGAGCGAGTTTGCCTCTGGCGGTGGTGCGTGTGCTCAGGCGTGTGAGCATTTGCAGGCTCCAGCAGGAACCTAGTCAAGGTGAGGAGCCTGAATGACGAATGGGAGACACCCCCCCAAACTCCCAACCTCCCCCCCCCCGTGTCGCCCGGCCCTCCCGTCCATGCCTTGTCCCCAGCTCCGTGCATCGTCCCCCCCCCCCGGTGTCTCCCCCCCCCCCCCCCCCCCCCGCAACCCCGTGCCTCGCGCTCACAAAGCCCTGACGCTCTGGTGGAGGAAGATTCCTGCCCAGAGGCTCTCCGGGAGGTGAGGACCTTGGTTGAAGTGGGTGGCCCCAGTTCAGAGGGGGAAGAAGACCCTAACAAGGGTCTGAGAGAGGAAACGCAGGTGGAAAGTCCGAACAAGGCCCTGCTTGTTGCTCAGAGGAGGCAAGCATGGCGGTCAGGTAGAAGCGAGCCTTCCTTTTCTATAGGATGGATTAGGAGCTCGACCGCCGTGCCCTGAAGGAATTCGAGGGCGCAACTCTTGAGTGAGGTCTGAGGGGACCTCAACCCCAGAACAGTGAAGTGGCACAGGACTTGTGTTTCCGGTCAAGCTTGGCAGGACCCGAACATGGGGATCAGCCTGACTTCTTTGAGGAGGGTCTTGCAGATTGTGAAGGTGTTGACGTTTTTAGGGGAGGGGCCTCAAGGTAGCAAAGGAAAGCATTCTCGGGTGGCCAGGGCTTAGGATGAGGACCCTCTGTGAGGACAGAGGGAATTCCTGCCCTGCTGGCAGCCTGGCGTGTCTGTGCAACTGGTGATGTGATGACCGACACTGATTTTCTCTTAGTGTATGGCGAGGATAGAATTGTGACGGGATGGGGGGCGGGGGGCGAGGCAGGAAGGCCGCACGTGGGGCAGGTGAAAGATTTTATTTATAAGGAGTAGTTTATTCCCCCACAGTAGAAGGATTTCCAGATCTCTCCAGGAGTTGTATGGGGGTACAAAAGAATCCATCTCCTATTCTCAGCCTTAGAGACCGTGGGAAAGTGGGAGAACCCTCATATGTTACTGGGTGGTTGTCTCAGGAGAGGCTGGCAGGAAGACAGAAATCCCAGACTATGCAAAGTGTCAAAGGAAAGATGGAGAGGACCACCAGTCATCGCATCAGTTGAATTCATTGTAGTCACTCAGTCATGTCTGACTCTTTTGTGACCCCATGGACTGCAGCATGCCAGGCTTCCCTGTCCATCACCAACTCCAAGCACTTAATGAAAACTCATGTCCATCGAGTTGGTGATGCCATCCAACCATCTCACCCTCTGTTGTCCCCTTTTCCTCCCGGCGTCAATATTTCCCAACATCAGGGTCTTTTGCAATGAATCAGTTCTTCCCATAAAGTGCCCAAAGTATTGAGCTTCAGCATCAGTCCCTCCAGTGAATATTCAGGGCTGATTTCCGTTGGGTTTGACTCGTTTAATCTCCTCGCAGTCTAAGGGACTCTCAGGAGTCTTCTCCAATACCACAGTTCAAAGCATCAATGCTTTGGTGCTCAGCTCTTTTTAATAGTCCAACTCTCACATCCATAAGGTCCAGTTCAGTGGCTCGGTCATGTCCGACTCATTGCGACCCCATGAATCACAGCATGTCAGGCCTCCCTTGTCCATCACCAACTCCCAGAGTTCACTCAGACTCACGTCCATCGAGTCCGTGATGCCATCCAGCCATCTCATCCTCGGTCGTTCCCTTCTCCTCCTGCCCCAATCCCTCCCAGCATCAGAGTCTTTTCCAGTGAGTCAACTCTTCGCATGAGGTGGCCAAAGTACTGGAGTTTCAGCTTTAGCATCATTCCTCCCAAAGAAATCCCAGGGCTGATCTCCTTCAGAATGGACTGGTTGGATCTCCTTGCAGTCCAAGGGACTCTCCGGAGTCTTCTCCAGCACCACAGTTCCAAAGCATCAGTTTCTTCGGCGCTCAGCCTTCTTCACACTCCAACTCTCACATCCGTACATGACCCCAGGAAAACCCACAACCTTGACTAGACGGACTGTAGTCGGCAAAGTGATGTCTCTGCTTTTGAATATGCTTTCTAGGTTGGTCATAACTTTTCTTCCAAGGAGTAAGCGTGTTTTAATTTCATGGCTGCAGTCACCATCTGCAGTGATTTTGGAGCCCCAAACAATAAAGTCTGACACTATTTCCACGGTTTCCCCATCTATCTCCCATGAAGTGATGGGACCGGATGCCATGATCTTCGTTTTCTGAATGTTGAGCTTGAAGCCAACTTTTCACTCTCCACGTTCACTTTCATCAACAGGCTTTTTAGTTCCTCTTCACTTTCTGCCATAAGGGTGGTGTCATCTGCATGTCTGAGGTTATTGATATTTCTCGCGACAATCTTGATTCCAGCTTGTGTTTCTTGCAGTCCAGCGTTTCTCATGATGTACTCTGCATATAAGTTAAGTAAGCAGGGTGACAATATACAGCCTTGATGTACCCGTGTTCCTATTTGGAACCAGTCTGTTGTTCCATGTCCAGCTCCAACTGTTGCTTCCTGACCTTCATACAGATTTCTCAAGAGGCAGGTCAGGTGGTCTGGTATTCCCATCTCTTTCAGTAGTTTCCACAGGTTATTGTGAAGCCATTCATTAAAGAGACAGGAGCTGAGACCGGACTCGGGTGCGGGACTGCTGAGGAGAACACCACCCGATCGTGTAGGGAGCCCTGCAGGGACAACCCTATACCTACTCTTAGCCCTGTGCCATCAGGCAGCTTCCTGCAAGGAAAGTCTCAAGTAGGTGAGGACCTCGTTGTAAGGACAGTGACAGAAGGAGGTGCCCAAGGTCCGGGAAGGAGTGTGATTGAGAAGCTTATGTGAAACTGAGGGTGCCCTCCACTCCCAGAGGGGCGCCAGAGATCGAGGCACTATCTATGGTGAGGCGCTCACTTCCTCCTAGGTAGTAGCTAGCACTCACTCCTTGCTAGGCGGCTAAGGAAGGAGAGCGAGTTTGCCTCTGGCGGTGGTGCGTGTGCTCAGGCGTGTGAGCATTTGCAGGCTCCAGCAGGAACCTAGTCAAGGTGAGGAGCCTGAATGACGAATGGGAGACACCCCCCAAACTCCCAACCTCCCCCACCCCGTGTCGCCCGGCCCTCCCGTCCATGCCTTGTCCCCAGCTCCGTGCATCGTCCCCCCTCCCGGTGTCTCCCGCCGCCCCCCCCCTGCAACCCCATGCCTCGCGCTCACAAAGCCCTGACGCTCTGGTGGAGGAAGATTCCTGCCCAGAGGCTCTCCGGGAGGTGAGGACCTTGGTTGAAGTGGGTGGCCCCAGTTCAGAGGGAGAAGAAGACCCTAACAAGGGTCTGAGAGAGGAAACGCAGGTGGAAAGTCCGAACAAGGCCCTGCTTGTTGCTCAGAGGGCGCAAGCATGGCGGTCAGGTAGAGGCGAGCCTTCCTTTTCTATAGGATGGATTAGGAGCTCGACCGCCGTGCCCTGCAGGAATTCGAGGGCGCAACTGTTGAGTGAGGTCTGAGGGGACCTCAACCCCAGAACAGTGAAGTGGCACAGGACTTGTGTTTCCGGTCAAGCTTGGCAGGACCCGAACATGGGGATCAGCCTGAGTTCTTTGAGGAGGGTCTTGGAGATTGTGAAGGTGTTGACGTTTTTAGGGGAGGGGCCTCAAGGTAGCAAAGGAAAGCATTCTCGGGTGGCCAGGGCTTGGGATGAGGACCCTCTGTGAGGACAGAGGGAATTCCTGCCCTGCTGGCAGCCTGGCATGTCTGTGCAACTGGTGATGTGATGACCGACACTGATTTTCTCTTAGGGTATGGCGAGGATAGAATTGTGACGGGATGGTGGGCGGGGGGCGAGGCAGGAAGGCCGCACGAGGGGCAGGTGAAAGATTTTATTTATAAGGAGTAGTTTATTCCCCCACAGTAGAAGGATTTCCAGATCTCTCCAGGAGTTGTATGGGGGTACAAAAGAATCCATCCCCTATTCTCAGCCTTAGAGACCGTGGGAAAGTGGGAGAACCCTCGTATGTTACTGAGTGGTTGTCTCAGGAGAGGCTGGCAGGAAGACAGAAATCCCAGACTATGCAAAGGGTCAAAGGAAAGATGGAGAGCACCACCAGTCATCGAATCAGTTGAATTCATTCTAGTCACTCAGTCATGTCTGACTCTTTTGTGACCCCATGGACTGCAGCATGCCAGGCTTCCCTGTTCATCACCAACTCCCAGCACTTAATGAAAGCTCATGTCCATCGAGTTGGTGATGCCATCCAACCATCTCACCCTCTGTTGTCCCCTTTTCCTCCCGTCGTCAATATTTCCCAACATCAGGGTCTTTTGCAATGAATCAGTTCTTCCCATAAAGTGCCCAAAGTATTCAGCTTCAGCATCAGTCCCGCCAGTGAATATTCAGGGCTGATTTCCTTTGGGTTTGACTCGTTTAATCTCCTCGCAGTCTAAGGGACTCTCAGGAGTCTTCTCCAATACCACAGTTCAAAGCATCAATGCTTTGGTGCTCAGCTCTTTTAATAGTCCAACTCTCACATCCATAAGGTCCAGTTCAGTGGCTCGGTCATGTCCGACTCATTGCGACCCCATGAATCACAGCATGTCAGGCCTCCCTTGTCCATCACCAACTCCCAGAGTTCACTCAGACTCACGTCCATCGAGTCCGTGATGCCATCCAGCCATCTCATCCTCGGTCGTTCCCTTCTCCTCCTGCCCAATCCCTCCCAGCATCAGAGTCTTTTCCAGTGAGTCAACTCTTCGCATGGGGTGGCCAAAGTACTGGAGTTTCAGCTTTAGCATCATTCCGCCCAAAGAAATCCCAGGGCTGATCTCCTTCAGAATGGACTGGTTGGATCTCCTTGCAGTCCAAGGGACTCTCCGGAGTCTTCTCCAGCACCACAGTTCCAAAGCATCAGTTTCTTCGGCGCTCAGCCTTCTTCACACTCCAACTCTCACATCCGTACATGACCCCAGGAAAACCCACAACCTTGACTAGACGGACTGTAGTCGGCAAAGTGATGTCTCTGCTTTTGAATATGCTTTCTAGGTTGGTCATAACTTTTCCTTCCAAGGAGTAAGCGTGTTTTAATTTCATGGCTGCAGTCACCATCTGCAGTGATTTTGGAGCCCCAAACAATAAAGTCTGACACTATTTCCACGGTTTCCCCATCTATCTCCCATGAAGTGATGGGACCGGATGCCATGATCTTCGTTTTCTGAATGTTGAGCTTGAAGCCAACTTTTCACTCTCCACGTTCACTTTCATCAACAGGCTTTTTAGTTCCTCTTCACTTTCTGCCATAAGGGTGGTGTCATCTGCATGTCTGAGGTTATTGATATTTCTCGCGACAATCTTGATTCCAGCTTGTGTTTCTTGCAGTCCAGCGTTTCTCATGATGTACTCTGCATATAAGTTAAGTAAGCAGGGTGACAATATACAGCCTTGATGTACCCCGTGTTCCTATTTGGAACCAGTCTGTTGTTCCATGTCCAGCTCCAACTGTTGCTTCCTGACCTTCATACAGATTTCTCAAGAGGCAGGTCAGGTGGTCTGGTATTCCCATCTCTTTCAGTAGTTTCCACAGGTTATTGTGAAGCCATTCATTAAAGAGACAGGAGCTGAGACCGGACTCGGGTGCGGGACTGCTGAGGAGAACACCACCCGATCGTGTAGGGAGCCCTGCAGGGACAACCCTATACCTACTCTTAGCCCTGTGCCATCAGGCAGCTTCCTGCAAGGAAAGTCTCAAGTAGGTGAGGACCTCGTTGTAAGGACAGTGACAGAAGGAGGTGCCCAAGGTCCGGGAAGGAGTGTGATTGAGAAGCTTATGTGAAACTGAGGGTGCCCTCCACTCCCAGAGGGGGCGCCAGAGATCGAGGCACTATCTATGGTGAGGCGCTCACTTCCTCCTAGGTAGTAGCTAGCACTCACTCCTTGCTAGGCGGCTAAGGAAGGAGAGCGAGTTTGCCTCTGGCGGTGGTGCGTGTGCTCAGGCGTGTGAGCATTTGCAGGCTCCAGCAGGAACCTAGTCAAGGTGAGGAGCCTGAATGACGAATGGGAGACACCCCCCAAACTCCCAACCTCCCCCACCCCGTGTCGCCCGGCCCTCCCGTCCATGCCTTGTCCCCAGCTCCGTGCATCGTCCCCCCTCCCCGGTGTCTCCCGCCGCCCCCCCCCCCCTGCAACCCCATGCCTCGCGCTCACAAAGCCCTGACGCTCTGGTGGAGGAAGATTCCTGCCCAGAGGCTCTCCGGGAGGTGAGGACCTTGGTTGAAGTGGGTGGCCCCAGTTCAGAGGGGAAGAAGACCCTAACAAGGGTCTGAGAGAGGAAAACGCAGGTGGAAAGTCCGAACAAGGCCCTGCTTGTTGCTCAGAGGACGCAAGCATGGCGGTCAGGTAGAGGCGAGCCTTCCTTTTCTATAGGATGGATTAGGAGCTCGACCGCCGTGCCCTGCAGGAATTCGAGGGCGCAACTGTTGAGTGAGGTCTGAGGGGACCTCAACCCCAGAACAGTGAAGTGGCACAGGACTTGTGTTTCCGGTCAAGCTTGGCAGGACCCGAACATGGGGATCAGCCTGAGTTCTTTGAGGAGGGTCTTGGAGATTGTGAAGGTGTTGACGTTTTTAGGGGAGGGGCCTCAAGGTAGCAAAGGAAAGCATTCTCGGGTGGCCAGGGCTTGGGATGAGGACCCTCTGTGAGGACAGAGGGAATTCCTGCCCTGCTGGCAGCCTGGCGTGTCTGTGCAACTGGTGATGTGATGACCGACACTGATTTTCTCTTAGGGTATGGCGAGGATAGAATTGTGACGGGATGGGGGGCGGGGGGCGAGGCAGGAAGGCCGCACGAGGGGCAGGTGAAAGATTTTATTTATAAGGAGTAGTTTATTCCCCCACAGTAGAAGGATTTCCAGATCTCTCCAGGAGTTGTATGGGGGTACAAAAGAATCCATCCCCTATTCTCAGCCTTAGAGACCGTGGGAAAGTGGGAGAACCCTCGTATGTTACTGGGTGGTTGTCTCAGGAGAGGCTGGCAGGAAGACAGAAATCCCAGACTATGCAAAGGGTCAAAGGAAAGATGGAGAGCACCACCAGTCATCGAATCAGTTGAATTCATTCTAGTCACTCAGTCATGTCTGACTCTTTTGTGACCCCATGGACTGCAGCATGCCAGGCTTCCCTGTTCATCACCAACTCCCAGCACTTAATGAAAACTCATGTCCATCGAGTTGGTGATGCCATCCAACCATCTCACCCTCTGTTGTCCCCTTTTCCTCCCGTCGTCAATATTTCCCAACATCAGGGTCTTTTGCAATGAATCAGTTCTTCCCATAAAGTGCCCAAAGTATTCAGCTTCAGCATCAGTCCCGCCAGTGAATATTCAGGGCTGATTTCCTTTGGGTTTGACTCGTTTAATCTCCTCGCAGTCTAAGGGACTCTCAGGAGTCTTCTCCAATACCACAGTTCAAAGCATCAATGCTTTGGTGCTCAGCTCTTTTAATAGTCCAACTCTCACATCCATAAGGTCCAGTTCAGTGGCTCGGTCATGTCCGACTCATTGCGACCCCATGAATCACAGCATGTCAGGCCTCCCTTGTCCATCACCAACTCCCAGAGTTCACTCAGACTCACGTCCATCGAGTCCGTGATGCCATCCAGCCATCTCATCCTCGGTCGTTCCCTTCTCCTCCTGCCCCAATCCCTCCCAGCATCAGAGTCTTTTCCAGTGAGTCAACTCTTCGCATGGGGTGGCCAAAGTACTGGAGTTTCAGCTTTAGCATCATTCCGCCCAAAGAAATCCCAGGGCTGATCTCCTTCAGAATGGACTGGTTGGATCTCCTTGCAGTCCAAGGGACTCTCCGGAGTCTTCTCCAGCACCACAGTTCCAAAGCATCAGTTTCTTCGGCGCTCAGCCTTCTTCACACTCCAACTCTCACATCCGTACATGACCCCAGGAAAACCCACAACCTTGACTAGACGGACTGTAGTCGGCAAAGTAATGTCTCTGCTTTTGAATATGCTTTCTAGGTTGGTCATAACTTTTCTTCCAAGGAGTAAGCGTATTTTAATTTCATGGCTGCAGTCACCATCTGCAGTGATTTTGGAGCCCCAAACAATAAAGTCTGACACTATTTCCACGGTTTCCCCATCTATCTCCCATGAAGTGATGGGACCGGATGCCATGATCTTCGTTTTCTGAATGTTGAGCTTGAAGCCAACTTCTTTCACTCTCCACGTTCACTTTCATCAACAGGCTTTTTAGTTCCTCTTCACTTTCTGCCATAAGGGTGGTGTCATCTGCATGTCTGAGGTTATTGATATTTCTCGCGACAATCTTGATTCCAGCTTGTGTTTCTTGCAGTCCAGCGTTTCTCATGATGTACTCTGCATATAAGTTAAGTAAGCAGGGTGACAATATACAGCCTTGATGTACCCGTGTTCCTATTTGGAACCAGTCTGTTGTTCCATGTCCAGCTCCAACTGTTGCTTCCTGACCTTCATACAGATTTCTCAAGAGGCAGGTCAGGTGGTCTGGTATTCCCATCTCTTTCAGTAGTTTCCACAGGTTATTGTGAAGCCATTCATTAAAGAGACAGGAGCTGAGACCGGACTCGGGTGCGGGACTGCTGAGGAGAACACCACCCGATCGTGTAGGGAGTCCTGCAGGGACAACCCTATACCTACTCTTAGCCCTGTGCCATCAGGCAGCTTCCTGCAAGGAAAGTCTCAAGTAGGTGAGGACCTCGTTGTAAGGACAGTGACAGAAGGAGGTGCCCAAGGTCCGGGAAGGAGTGTGATTGAGAAGCTTATGTGAAACTGAGGGTGCCCTCCACTCCCAGAGGGGGCGCCAGAGATCGAGGCACTATCTATGGTGAGGCGCTCACTTCCTCCTAGGTAGTAGCTAGCACTCACTCCTTGCTAGGCGGCTAAGGAAGGAGAGCGAGTTTGCCTCTGGCGGTGGTGCGTGTGCTCAGGCGTGTGAGCATTTGCAGGCTCCAGCAGGAACCTAGACAAGGTGAGGAGCCTGAATGACGAATGGGAGACACCCCCCAAACTCCCAACCCCCCCCCCCCCCGTGTCGCCCGGCCCTCCCGTCCATGCCTTGTCCCCAGCTCCGTGCATCGTCCCCCTCCCGGTGTCTCTCCCCCCGACCCCCGCCCCGCAACCCCGTGCCTCGCGCTCACAAAGCCCTGACGCTCTGGTGGAGGAAGACTCCTGCCCAGAGGCTCTCCGGGAGGTGAGGACCTTGGTTGAAGTGGGTGGCCCCAGTTCAGAGGGGGAAGAAGACCCTAACAAGGGTCTGAGAGAGGAAACGCAGGTGGAAAGTCCGAACAAGGCCCTGCTTGTTGCTCAGAGGGCGCAAGCATGGCGGTCAGGTAGAGGCGAGCCTTCCTTTTCTATAGGATGGATTAGGAGCTCGACCGCCGTGCCCTGCAGGAATTCGAGGGCGCAACTCTTGAGTGAGGTCTGAGGGGACCTCAACCCCAGAACAGTGAAGTGGCACAGGACTTGTGTTTCCGGTCAAGCTTGGCAGGACCCGAACATGGGGATCAGCCTGACTTCTTGAGGAGGGTCTTGGAGATTGTGAAGGTGTTGACGTTTTTAGGGGAGGGGCCTCAAGGTAGCAAAGGAAAGCATTCTCGGGTGGCCAGGGCTTGGGATGAGGACCCTCTGTGAGGACAGAGGGAATTCCTGCCCTGCTGGCAGCCTGGCATGTCTGTGCAACTGGTGATGTGATGACCGACACTGATTTTCTCTTAGGGTATGGCGAGGATAGAATTGTGACGGGATGGGGGGCGGGGGGCGAGGCAGGAAGGCCGCACGAGGGGCAGGTGAAAGATTTTATTTATAAGGAGTAGTTTATTCCCCCACAGTAGAAGGATTTCCAGATCTCTCCAGGAGTTGTATGGGGGTACAAAAGAATCCATCCCCTATTCTCAGCCTTAGAGACCGTGGGAAAGTGGGAGAACCCTCGTATGTTACTGGGTGGTTGTCTCAGGAGAGGCTGGCAGGAAGACAGAAATCCCAGACTATGCAAAGGGTCAAAGGAAAGATGGAGAGCACCACCAGTCATCGAATCAGTTGAATTCATTCTAGTCACTCAGTCATGTCTGACTCTTTTGTGACCCCATGGACTGCAGCATGCCAGGCTTCCCTGTTCATCACCAACTCCCAGCACTTAATGAAAACTCATGTCCATCGAGTTGGTGATGCCATCCAACCATCTCACCCTCTGTTGTCCCCTTTTCCTCCCGTCGTCAATATTTCCCAACATCAGGGTCTTTTGCAATGAATCAGTTCTTCCCATAAAGTGCCCAAAGTATTCAGCTTCAGCATCAGTCCCGCCAGTGAATATTCAGGGCTGATTTCCTTTGGGTTTGACTCGTTTAATCTCCTCGCAGTCTAAGGGACTCTCAGGAGTCTTCTCCAATACCACAGTTCGAAGCATCAATGCTTTGGTGCTCAGCTCTTTTCAATAGTCCAACTCTCACATCCATAAGGTCCAGTTCAGTGGCTCGGTCATGTCCGACTCATTGCGACCCCATGAATCACAGCATGTCAGGCCTCCCTTGTCCATCACCAACTCCCAGAGTTCACTCAGACTCACGTCCATCGAGTCCGTGATGCCATCCAGCCATCTCATCCTCGGTCGTTCCCTTCTCCTCCTGCCCCAATCCCTCCCAGCATCAGAGTCTTTTCCAGTGAGTCAACTCTTCGCATGGGGTGGCCAAAGTACTGGAGTTTCAGCTTTAGCATCATTCCGCCCAAAGAAATCCCAGGGCTGATCTCCTTCAGAATGGACTGGTTGGATCTCCTTGCAGTCCAAGGGACTCTCCGGAGTCTTCTCCAGCACCACAGTTCCAAAGCATCAGTTTCTTCGGCGCTCAGCCTTCTTCACACTCCAACTCTCACATCCGTACATGACCCCAGGAAAACCCACAACCTTGACTAGACGGACTGTAGTCGGCAAAGTAATGTCTCTGCTTTTGAATATGTTTTCTAGGTTGGTCATAACTTTCCTTCCAAGGAGTAAGCGTGTTTTAATTTCATGGCTGCAGTCACGATCTGCAGTGATTTTGGAGCCCCAAACAATAAAGTCTGACACTATTTCCACGGTTTCCCCATCTATCTCCCATGAAGTGATGGGACCGGATGCCATGATCTTCGTTTTCTGAATGTTGAGCTTGAAGCCAACTTTTTCACTCTCCACGTTCACTTTCATCAACAGGCTTTTTAGTTCCTCTTCACTTTCTGCCATAAGGGTGGTGTCATCTGCATGTCTGAGGTTATTGATATTTCTCACGACAATCTTGATTCCAGCTTGTGTTTCTTGCAGTCCAGCGTTTCTCATGATGTACTCTGCATATAAGTTAAGTAAGCAGGGTGACAATATACAGCCTTGATGTACCCTGTTCCTATTTGGAACCAGTCTGTTGTTCCATGTCCAGCTCCAACTGTTGCTTCCTGACCTTCATACAGATTTCTCAAGAGGCAGGTCAGGTGGTCTGGTATTCCCATCTCTTTCAGTAGTTTCCACAGGTTATTGTGAAGCCATTCATTAAAGAGACAGGAGCTGAGACCGGACTCGGGTGCGGGACTGCTGAGGAGAACACCACCCGATCGTGTAGGGAGCCCTGCAGGGACAACCCTATACCTACTCTTAGCCCTGTGCCATCAGGCAGCTTCCTGCAAGGAAAGTCTCAAGTAGGTGAGGACCTCGTTGTAAGGACAGTGACAGAAGGAGGTGCCCAAGGTCCGGGAAGGAGTGTGATTGAGAAGCTTATGTGAAACTGAGGGTGCCCTCCACTCCCAGAGGGGGCGCCAGAGATCGAGGCACTATCTATGGTGAGGCGCTCACTTCCTCCTAGGTAGTAGCTAGCACTCACTCCTTGCTAGGCGGCTAAGGAAGGAGAGCGAGTTTGCCTCTGGCGGTGGTGCGTGTGCTCAGGCGTGTGAGCATTTGCAGGCTCCAGCAGGAACCTAGTCAAGGTGAGGAGCCTGAATGACGAATGGGAGACACCCCCAAACTCCCAACCTCCCCCACCCCGTGTCGCCCGGCCCTCCCGTCCATGCCTTGTCCCCAGCTCCGTGCATCGTCCCCCTCCCCGGTGTCTCCCGCCGCCCCCCCCCTGCAACCCCATGCCTCGCGCTCACAAAGCCCTGACGCTCTGGTGGAGGAAGATTCCTGCCCAGAGGCTCTCCGGGAGGTGAGGACCTTGGTTGAAGTGGGTGGCCCCAGTTCAGAGGGGAAGAAGACCCTAACAAGGGTTCTGAGAGAGAAACGCAGGTGGAAAGTCCGAAGAAGGCCCTGCTTGTTGCTCAGAGGACGCAAGCATGGCGGTCAGGTAGAGGCGAGCCTTCCTTTTCTATAGGATGGATTAGGAGCTCGACCGCCGTGCCCTGAAGGAATTCGAGGGCGCAACTCTTGAGTGAGGTCTGAGGGGACCTCAACCCCAAAACAGTGAAGTGGCACAGGACTTGTGTTTCTGGTCAAGCTTGGCAGGACCCGAACATGGGGATCAGCCTGAGTTCTTTGAGGAGGGTCTTGGAGATTGTGAAGGTGTTGACGTTTTTAGGGGAGGGGCCTCAAGGTAGCAAAGGAAAGCATTCTCGGGTGGCCAGGGCTTGGGATGAGGACCCTCTGTGAGGCCGGAGGGAATTCCTGCCCTACTGGCAGCCTGGCGTGTCTGTGCAACTGGTGATGTGATAACCAACACTGATTTTCTCTTAGGGTATGGCGAGGATAGAATTGTGACGGGATGGGGGGCGGGGGGCGAGGCAGGAAGGCCGCACATGGGGCAGGTGAAAGATTTTATTTATAAGGAGTAGTTTATTCCCCCACAGTAGAAGGATTTCCAGATCTCTCCAGGAGTTGTATGGGGGTACAAAAGAATCCATCCCCTATTCTCAGCCTTAGAGACCGTGGGAAAGTGGGAGAACCCTCGTATGTTACTGGGTGGTTGTCTCAGGAGAGGCTGGCAGGAAGACAGAAATCCCAGACTATGCAAAGGGTCAAAGGAAAGATGGAGAGCACCACCAGTCATCGAATCAGTTGAATTCATTCTAGTCACTCAGTCATGTCTGACTCTTTTGTGACCCCATGGACTGCAGCATGCCAGGCTTCCCTGTTCATCACCAACTCCCAGCACTTAATGAAAACTCATGTCCATCGAGTTGGTGATGCCATCCAACCATCTCACCCTCTGTTGTCCCCTTTTCCTCCCGTCGTCAATATTTCCCAACATCAGGGTCTTTTGCAATGAATCAGTTCTTCCCATAAAGTGCCCAAAGTATTCAGCTTCAGCATCAGTCCCGCCAGTGAATATTCAGGGCTGATTTCCTTTGGGTTTGACTCGTTTAATCTCCTCGCAGTCTAAGGGACTCTCAGGAGTCTTCTCCAATACCACAGTTCAAAGCATCAATGCTTTGGTGCTCAGCTCTTTTTAATAGTCCAACTCTCACATCCATAAGGTCCAGTTCAGTGGCTCGGTCATGTCCGACTCATTGCGACCCCATGAATCACAGCATGTCAGGCCTCCCTTGTCCATCACCAACTCCCAGAGTTCACTCAGACTCACGTCCATCGAGTCCGTGATGCCATCCAGCCATCTCATCCTCGGTCGTTCCCTTCTCCTCCTGCCCCAATCCCTCCCAGCATCAGAGTCTTTTCCAGTGAGTCAACTCTTCGCATGGGGTGGCCAAAGTACTGGAGTTTCAGCTTTAGCATCATTCCGCCCAAAGAAATCCCAGGGCTGATCTCCTTCAGAATGGACTGGTTGGATCTCCTTGCAGTCCAAGGGACTCTCCGGAGTCTTCTCCAGCACCACAGTTCCAAAGCATCAGTTTCTTCGGCGCTCAGCCTTCTTCACACTCCAACTCTCACATCCGTACATGACCCCAGGAAAACCCACAACCTTGACTAGACGGACTGTAGTCGGCAAAGTAATGTCTCTGCTTTTGAATATGTTTTCTAGGTTGGTCATAACTTTTCTTCCAAGGAGTAAGCGTGTTTTAATTTCATGGCTGCAGTCACCATCTGCAGTGATTTTGGAGCCCCAAACAATAAAGTCTGACACTATTTCCACGGTTTCCCCATCTATCTCCCATGAAGTGATGGGACCGGATGCCATGATCTTCGTTTTCTGAATGTTGAGCTTGAAGCCAACTTTTTCACTCTCCACGTTCACTTTCATCAACAGGCTTTTTAGTTCCTCTTCACTTTCTGCCATAAGGGTGGTGTCATCTGCATGTCTGAGGTTATTGATATTTCTCGGGACAATCTTGATTCCAGCTTGTGTTTCTTGCAGTCCAGCGTTTCTCATGATGTACTCTGCATATAAGTTAAGTAAGCAGGGTGACAATATACAGCCTTGATGTACCCCTGTTCCTATTTGGAACCAGTCTGTTGTTCCATGTCCAGCTCCAACTGTTGCTTCCTGACCTTCATACAGATTTCTCAAGAGGCAGGTCAGGTGGTCTGGTATTCCCATCTCTTTCAGTAGTTTCCACAGGTTATTGTGAAGCCATTCATTAAAGAGACAGGAGCTGAGACCGGACTCGGGTGCGGGACTGCTGAGGAGAATACCACCCGATCGTGTAGGGAGTCCTGCAGGGACAACCCTATACCTACTCTTAGCCCTGTGCCATCAGGCAGCTTCCTGCAAGGAAAGTCTCAAGTAGGTGAGGACCTCGTTGTAAGGACAGTGACAGAAGGAGGTGCCCAAGGTCCGGGAAGGAGTGTGATTGAGAAGCTTATGTGAAACTGAGGGTGCCCTCCACTCCCAGAGGGGGCGCCAGAGATCGAGGCACTATCTATGGTGAGGCGCTCACTTCCTCCTAGGTAGTAGCCAGCACTCACTCCTTGCTAGGCGGCTAAGGAAGGAGAGCGAGTTTGCCTCTGGCGGTGGTGCGTGTGCTCAGGCGTGTGAGCATTTGCAGGCTCCAGCAGGAACCTAGACAAGGTGAGGAGCCTGAATGACGAACGGGAGACACCCCCCAAACTCCCAACCTCCCCCACCCCGTGTCGCCAGGCCCTGCCGTCCATGCCTTGTCCCCAGCTCCGTGCATCGTCCCCCCTCCCCGGTGTCTCTCCCCGCCCCCCCCCCCTCCGCAACCCCGTGCCTCGCGCTCACAAAGCCCTGACGCTCTGGTGGAGGAAGACTCCTGCCCAGAGGCTCTCCGGGAGGTGAGGACCTTGGTTGAAGTGGGTGGCCCCAGTTCAGAGGGGGAAGAAGACCCTAACAAGGGTCTGAGAGAGGAAACGCAGGTGGAAAGTCCGAACAAGGTCCTGCTTGTTGCTCAGAGGGCGCAAGCATGGCGGTCAGGTAGAGGCGAGCCTTCCTTTTCTATAGGATGGATTAGGAGCTCGACCGCCGTGCCCTGAAGGAATTCGAGGGCGCAACTCTTGAGTGAGGTCTGAGGGGACCTCAACCCCAAAACAGTGAAGTGGCACAGGACTTGTGTTTCCGGTCAAGCTTGGCAGGACCCGAACATGGGGATCAGCCTGAGTTCTTTGAGGAGGGTCTTGGAGATTGTGAAGGTGTTGACGTTTTTAGGGGAGGGGCCTCAAGGTAGCAAAGGAAAGCATTCTCGGGTGGCCAGGGCTTGGGATGAGGACCCTCTGTGAGGACAGAGGGAATTCCTGCCCTGCTGGCAGCCTGGCGTGTCTGTGCAACTGTTGATGTGATGACCGACACTGATTTTCTCTTAGGGTATGGCGAGGATAGAATTGTGACGGGATGGGGGGCGGGGGGCGAGGCAGGAAGGCCGCACGTGGGGCAGGTGAAAGATTTTATTTATAAGGAGTAGTTTATTCCCCACAGTAGAAGGATTTCCAGATCTCTCCAGGAGTTGTATGGGGGTACAAAAGAATCCATCCCCTATTCTCAGCCTTAGAGACCGTGGGAAAGTGGGAGAACCCTCGTATGTTACTGGGTGGTTGTCTCAGGAGAGGCTGGCAGGAAGACAGAAATCCCAGACTATGCAAAGGGTCAAAGGAAAGATGGAGAGCACCACCAGTCATCGAATCAGTTGAATTCATTCTAGTCACTCAGTCATGTCTGACTCTTTTGTGACCCCATGGACTGCAGCATGCCAGGCTTCCCTGTTCATCACCAACTCCCAGCACTTAATGAAAACACATGTCCATCGAGTTGGTGATGCCATCCAACCATCTCACCCTCTGTTGTCCCCTTTTCCTCCCGTCGTCAATATTTCCCAACATCAGGGTCTTTTGCAATGAATCAGTTCTTCCCATAAAGTGCCCAAAGTATTCAGCTTCAGCATCAGTCCCGCCAGTGAATATTCAGGGCTGATTTCCTTTGGGTTTGACTCGTTTAATCTCCTCGCAGTCTAAGGGACTCTCAGGAGTCTTCTCCAATACCACAGTTCAAAGCATCAATGCTTTGGTGCTCAGCTCTTTTAATAGTCCAACTCTCACATCCATAAGGTCCAGTTCAGTGGCTCGGTCATGTCCGACTCATTGCGACCCCATGAATCACAGCATGTCAGGCCTCCCTTGTCCATCACCAACTCCCAGAGTTCACTCAGACTCACGTCCATCGAGTCCGTGATGCCATCCAGCCATCTCATCCTCGGTCGTTCCCTTCTCCTCCTGCCCCAATCCCTCCCAGCATCAGAGTCTTTTCCAGTGAGTCAACTCTTCGCATGGGGTGGCCAAAGTACTGGAGTTTCAGCTTTAGCATCATTCCGCCCAAAGAAATCCCAGGGCTGATCTCCTTCAGAATGGACTGGTTGGATCTCCTTGCAGTCCAAGGGACTCTCCGGAGTCTTCTCCAGCACCACAGTTCCAAAGCATCAGTTTCTTCGGCGCTCAGCCTTCTTCACACTCCAACTCTCACATCCGTACATGACCCCAGGAAAACCCACAACCTTGACTAGACGGACTGTAGTCGGCAAAGTAATGTCTCTGCTTTTGAATATGCTTTCTAGGTTGGTCATAACTTTTCTTCCAAGGAGTAAGCGTGTTTTAATTTCATGGCTGCAGTCACCATCTGCAGTGATTTTGGAGCCCCAAACAATAAAGTCTGACACTATTTCCACGGTTTCCCCATCTATCTCCCATGAAGTGATGGGACCGGATGCCATGATCTTCGTTTTCTGAATGTTGAGCTTTAAGCCAACTTTTTCACTCTCCACGTTCACTTTCATCAACAGGCTTTTTAGTTCCTCTTCACTTTCTGCCATAAGGGTGGTGTCATCTGCATGTCTGAGGTTATTGATATTTCTCGGGACAATCTTGATTCCAGCTTGTGTTTCTTGCAGTCCAGCGTTTCTCATGATGTATTCTGCATATAAGTTAAGTAAGCAGGGTGACAATATACAGCCTTGATGTACCCTGTTCCTATTTGGAACCAGTCTGTTGTTCCATGTCCAGCTCCAACTGTTGCTTCCTGACCTTCATACAGATTTCTCAAGAGGCAGGTCAGGTGGTCTGGTATTCCCATCTCTTTCAGTAGTTTCCACAGGTTATTGTGAAGCCATTCATTAAAGAGACAGGAGCTGAGACCAGACTCGGGTGCGGGACTGCTGAGGAGAACACCACCCGATCGTGTAGGGAGTCCTGCAGGGACAACCCTATACCTACTCTTAGCCCTGTGCCATCAGGCAGCTTCCTGCAAGGAAAGTCTCAAGTAGGTGAGGACCTCGTTGTAAGGACAGTGACAGAAGGAGGTGCCCAAGGTCCGGGAAGGAGTGTGATTGAGAAGCTTATGTGAAACTGAGGGTGCCCTCCACTCCCAGAGGGGGCGCCAGAGATTGAGGCACTATCTATGGTGAGGCGCTCACTTCCTCCTAGGTAGTAGCTAGCACTCACTCCTTGCTAGGCGGCTAAGGAAGGGGAGCGAGTTTGCCTCTGGCGGTGGTGCGTGTGCTCAGGCGTGTGAGCATTTGCAGGCTCCAGCAGGAACCTAGTCAAGGTGAGGAGCCTGAATGACGAATGGGAGACACCCCCCAAACTCCCAACCTCCCCCACCCCGTGTCGCCCGGCCCTCCCGTCCATGCCTTGTCCCCAGCTCCGTGCATCGTCCCCCTCCCCGGTGTCTCCCGCCGCCCCCCCCCGCAACCCCGTGCCTCGCGCTCACAAAGCCCTGACGCTCTGGTGGAGGAAGATTCCTGCCCAGAGGCTCTCCGGGAGGTGAGGACCTTGGTTGAAGTGGGTGGCCCCCAGTTCAGAGGGGAAGAAGACCCTAACAAGGGTCTGAGAGAGGAAACGCAGGTGGAAAGTCCGAAGAAGGCCCTGCTTGTTGCTCAGAGGACGCAAGCATGGCGGTCAGGTAGAGGCGAGCCTTCCTTTTCTATAGGATGGATTAGGAGCTCGACCGCCGGGCCCTGAAGGAATTCGAGGGCGCAACTCTTGAGTGAGGTCTGAGGGGACCTCAACCCCAAAACAGTGAAGTGGCACAGGACTTGTGTTTCTGGTCAAGCTTGGCAGGACCCGAACATGGGGATCAGCCTGAGTTCTTTGAGGAGGGTCTTGGAGATTGTGAAGGTGTTGACGTTTTTAGGGGAGGGGCCTCAAGGTAGCAAAGGAAAGCATTCTCGGGTGGCCAGGGCTTGGGATGAGGACCCTCTGTGAGGCCGGAGGGAATTCCTGCCCTACTGGCAGCCTGGCGTGTCTGTGCAACTGGTGATGTGATAACCGACACTGATTTTCTCTTAGGGTATGGCGAGGATAGAATTGTGACGGGATGGGGGCGGGGGCGAGGCAGGAAGGCCGCACGTGGGGCAGGTGAAAGATTTTATTTATAAGGAGTAGTTTATTCCCCCACAGTAGAAGGATTTCCAGATCTCTCCAGGAGTTGTATGGGGTACAAAAGAATCCATCCCTATTCTCAGCCTTAGAGACCGTGGGAAAGTGGGAGAACCCTCGTATGTTACTGGGTGGTTGTCTCAGGAGAGGCTGGCAGGAAGACAGAAATCCCAGACTATGCAAAGGGTCAAAGGAAAGATGGAGAGCACCACCAGTCATCGAATCAGTTGAATTCATTCTAGTCACTCAGTCATGTCTGACTCTTTTGTGACCCCATGGACTGCAGCATGCCAGGCTTCCCTGTTCATCACCAACTCCCAGCACTTAATGAAAACTCATGTCCATCGAGTTGGTGATGCCATCCAACCATCTCACCCTCTGTTGTCCCCTTTTCCTCCCGTCGTCAATATTTCCCAACATCAGGGTCTTTTCCAATGAATCAGTTCTTCCCATAAAGTGCCCAAAGTATTCAGCTTCAGCATCAGTCCCGCCAGTGAATATTCAGGGCTGATTTCCTTTGGGTTTGACTCGTTTAATCTCCTCGCAGTCTAAGGGACTCTCAGGAGTCTTCTCCAATACCACAGTTCGAAGCATCAATGCTTTGGTGCTCAGCTCTTTTAATAGTCCAACTCTCACATCCATAAGGTCCAGTTCAGTGGCTCGGTCATGTCCGACTCATTGCGACCCCATGAATCACAGCATGTCAGGCCTCCCTTGTCCATCACCAACTCCCAGAGTTCACTCAGACTCACGTCCATCGAGTCCGTGATGCCATCCAGCCATCTCATCCTCGGTCGTTCCCTTCTCCTCCTGCCCCAATCCCTCCCAGCATCAGAGTCTTTTCCAGTGAGTCAACTCTTCGCATGGGGTGGCCAAAGTACTGGAGTTTCAGCTTTAGCATCATTCCGCCCAAAGAAATCCCAGGGCTGATCTCCTTCAGAATGGACTGGTTGGATCTCCTTGCAGTCCAAGGGACTCTCCGGAGTCTTCTCCAGCACCACAGTTCCAAAGCATCAGTTTCTTCGGCGCTCAGCCTTCTTCACACTCCAACTCTCACATCCGTACATGACCCCAGGAAAACCCACAACCTTGACTAGACGGACTGTAGTCGGCAAAGTAATGTCTCTGCTTTTGAATATGTTTTCTAGGTTGGTCATAACTTTTCTTCCAAGGAGTAAGCGTGTTTTAATTTCATGGCTGCAGTCACGATCTGCAGTGATTTTGGAGCCCCAAACAATAAAGTCTGACACTATTTCCACGGTTTCCCCATCTATCTCCCATGAAGTGATGGGACCGGATGCCATGATCTTCGTTTTCTGAATGTTGAGCTTGAAGCCAACATTTTCACTCTCCACGTTCACTTTCATCAACAGGCTTTTTAGTTCCTCTTCACTTTCTGCCATAAGGGTGGTGTCATCTGCATGTCTGAGGTTATTGATATTTCTCACGACAATCTTGATTCCAGCTTGTGTTTCTTGCAGTCCAGCGTTTCTCATGATGTACTCTGCATATAAGTTAAGTAAGCAGGGTGACAATATACAGCCTTGATGTACCCGTGTTCCTATTTGGAACCAGTCTGTTGTTCCATGTCCAGCTCCAACTGTTGCTTCCTGACCTTCATACAGATTTCTCAAGAGGCAGGTCAGGTGGTCTGGTATTCCCATCTCTTTCAGTAGTTTCCA
Source organism: Ovis aries (assembly GCF_016772045.2). Lineage (NCBI taxonomy): Eukaryota > Metazoa > Chordata > Mammalia > Artiodactyla > Bovidae > Ovis > Ovis aries. The sequence goes on along the minus strand of NC_056080.1, from coordinate 24,529,055 downwards.
CAGGTTATTGTGAAGCCATTCATTAAAGAGACAGGAGCTGAGACCGGACTCGGGTGCGGGACTGCTGAGGAGAACACCACCCGATCGTGTAGGGAGTCCTGCAGGGACAACCCTATACCTACTCTTAGCCCTGTGCCATCAGGCAGCTTCCTGCAAGGAAAGTCTCAAGTAGGTGAGGACCTCGTTGTAAGGACAGTGACAGAAGGAGGTGCCCAAGGTCCAGGAAGGAGTGTGATTGAGAAGCTTATGTGAAACTGAGGGTGCCCTCCACTCCCAGAGGGGCGCCAGAGATCGAGGCACTATCTATGGTGAGGCGCTCACTTCCTCCTAGGTAGTAGCTAGCACTCACTCCTTGCTAGGCGGCTAAGGAAGGAGAGCGAGTTTGCCTCTGGCGGTGGTGCGTGTGCTCAGGCGTGTGAGCATTTGCAGGCTCCAGCAGGAACCTAGTCAAGGTGAGGAGCCTGAATGACGAATGGGAGACACCCCCCAAACTCCCAACCTCCCCCACCCCGTGTCGCCCGGCCCTCCCGTCCATGCCTTGTCCCCAGCTCCGTGCATCGTCCCCCCTCCCCGGTGTCTCCCGCCGCCCCCCCCTGCAACCCCATGCCTCGCGCTCACAAAGCCCTGACGCTCTGGTGGAGGAAGATTCCTGCCCAGAGGCTCTCCGGGAGGTGAGGACCTTGGTTGAAGTGGGTGGCCCCAGTTCAGAGGGGGAAGAAGACCCTAACAAGGTTCTGAGAGAGGAAACGCAGGTGGAAAGTCCGAAGAAGGCCCTGCTTGTTGCTCAGAGGACGCAAGCATGGCGGTCAGGTAGAGGCGAGCCAGCCTTTTCTATAGGATGGATTAGGAGCTCGACCGCCGTGCCCTGAAGGAATTCGAGGGCGCAACTCTTGAGTGAGGTCTGAGGGGACCTCAACCCCAAAACAGTGAAGTGGCACAGGACTTGTGTTTCTGGTCAAGCTTGGCAGGACCCGAACATGGGGATCAGCCTGAGTTCTTTGAGGAGGGTCTTGGAGATTGTGAAGGTGTTGACGTTTTTAGGGGAGGGGCCTCAAGGTAGCAAAGGAAAGCATTCTCGGGTGGCCAGGGCTTGGGATGAGGACCCTCTGTGAGGCCGGAGGGAATTCCTGCCCTGCTGGCAGCCTGGCGTGTCTGTGCAACTGGTGATGTGATAACCAACACTGATTTTCTCTTAGGGTATGGCGAGGATAGAATTGTGACGGGATGGGGGGCGGGGGGCGAGGCAGGAAGGCCGCACGTGGGGCAGGTGAAAGATTTTATTTATAAGGAGTAGTTTATTCCCCCACAGTAGAAGGATTTCCAGATCTCTCCAGGAGTTGTATGGGGGTACAAAAGAATCCATCCCCTATTCTCAGCCTTAGAGACCGTGGGAAAGTGGGAGAACCCTCGTATGTTACTGGGTGGTTGTCTCAGGAGAGGCTGGCAGGAAGACAGAAATCCCAGACTATGCAAAGGGTCAAAGGAAAGATGGAGAGCACCACCAGTCATCGAATCAGTTGAATTCATTCTAGTCACTCAGTCATGTCTGACTCTTTTGTGACCCCATGGACTGCAGCATGCCAGGCTTCCCTGTTCATCACCAACTCCCAGCACTTAATGAAAACTCATGTCCATCGAGTTGGTGATGCCATCCAACCATCTCACCCTCTGTTGTCCCCTTTTCCTCCCGTCGTCAATATTTCCCAACATCAGGGTCTTTTCCAATGAATCAGTTCTTCCCATAAAGTGCCCAAAGTATTCAGCTTCAGCATCAGTCCCGCCAGTGAATATTCAGGGCTGATTTCCTTTGGGTTTGACTCGTTTAATCTCCTCGCAGTCTAAGGGACTCTCAGGAGTCTTCTCCAATACCACAGTTCAAAGCATCAATGCTTTGGTGCTCAGCTCTTTTAATAGTCCAACTCTCACATCCATAAGGTCCAGTTCAGTGGCTCGGTCATGTCCGACTCATTGCGACCCCATGAATCACAGCATGTCAGGCCTCCTTGTCCATCACCAACTCCCAGAGTTCACTCAGACTCACGTCCATCGAGTCCGTGATGCCATCCAGCCATCTCATCCTCGGTCGTTCCCTTCTCCTCCTGCCCCAATCCCTCCCAGCATCAGAGTCTTTTCCAGTGAGTCAACTCTTCGCATGGGGTGGCCAAAGTACTGGAGTTTCAGCTTTAGCATCATTCCGCCCAAAGAAATCCCAGGGCTGATCTCCTTCAGAATGGACTGGTTGGATCTCCTTGCAGTCCAAGGGACTCTCCGGAGTCTTCTCCAGCACCACAGTTCCAAAGCATCAGTTTCTTCGGCGCTCAGCCTTCTTCACACTCCAACTCTCACATCCGTACATGACCCCAGGAAAACCACAACCTTGACTAGACGGACTGTAGTCGGCAAAGTAATGTCTCTGCTTTTGAATATGTTTTCTAGGTTGGTCATAACTTTTCTTCCAAGGAGTAAGCGTGTTTTAATTTCATGGCTGCAGTCACGATCTGCAGTGATTTTGGAGCCCCAAACAATAAAGTCTGACACTATTTCCACGGTTTCCCCATCTATCTCCCATGAAGTGATGGGACCGGATGCCATGATCTTCGTTTTCTGAATGTTGAGCTTGAAGCCAACTTTTTCACTCTCCACGTTCACTTTCATCAACAGGCTTTTTAGTTCCTCTTCACTTTCTGCCATAAGGGGTGGTGTCATCTGCATGTCTGAGGTTATTGATATTTCTCACGACAATCTTGATTCCAGCTTGTGTTTCTTGCAGTCCAGCGTTTCTCATGATGTACTCTGCATATAAGTTAAGTAAGCAGGGTGACAATATACAGCCTTGATGTACCCGTGTTCCTATTTGGAACCAGTCTGTTGTTCCATGTCCAGCTCCAACTGTTGCTTCCTGACCTTCATACAGATTTCTCAAGAGGCAGGTCAGGTGGTCTGGTATTCCCATCTCTTTCAGTAGTTTCCACAGGTTATTGTGAAGCCATTCATTAAAGAGACAGGAGCTGAGACCGGACTCGGGTGCGGGACTGCTGAGGAGAACACCACCCGATCGTGTAGGGAGTCCTGCAGGGACAACCCTATACCTACTCTTAGCCCTGTGCCATCAGGCAGCTTCCTGCAAGGAAAGTCTCAAGTAGGTGAGGACCTCGTTGTAAGGACAGTGACAGAAGGAGGTGCCCAAGGTCCGGGAAGGAGTGTGATTGAGAAGCTTATGTGAAACTGAGGGTGCCCTCCACTCCCAGAGGGGCGCCAGAGATCGAGGCACTATCTATGGTGAGGCGCTCACTTCCTCCTAGGTAGTAGCTAGCACTCACTCCTTGCTAGGCGGCTAAGGAAGGAGAGCGAGTTTGCCTCTGGCGGTGGTGCGTGTGCTCAGGCGTGTGAGCATTTGCAGGCTCCAGCAGGAACCTAGTCAAGGTGAGGAGCCTGAATGACGAATGGGAGACACCCCCAAACTCCCAACCTCCCCACCCCGTGTCGCCCGGCCCTCCCGTCCATGCCTTGTCCCCAGCTCCGTGCATCGTCCCCCTCCCGGTGTCTCCCTGCCGCCCCCCCCCCCTGCAACCCCATGCCTCGCGCTCACAAAGCCCCTGACGCTCTGGTGGAGGAAGATTCCTGCCCAGAGGCTCTCCGGGAGGTGAGGACCTTGGTTGAAGTGGGTGGCCCCAGTTCAGAGGGGGAAGAAGACCCTAACAAGGGTCTGAGAGAGGAAACGCAGGTGGAAAGTCCGAAGAAGGCCCTGCTTGTTGCTCAGAGGACGCAAGCATGGCGGTCAGGTAGAGGCGAGCCAGCCTTTTCTATAGGATGGATTAGGAGCTCGACCGCCGTGCCCTGAAGGAATTCGAGGGCGCAACTCTTGAGTGAGGTCTGAGGGGACCTCAACCCCAAAACAGTGAAGTGGCACAGGACTTGTGTTTCTGGTCAAGCTTGGCAGGACCCGAACATGGGGATCAGCCTGACTTCTTTGAGGAGGGTCTTGGAGATTGTGAAGGTGTTGACGTTTTTAGGGGAGGGGCCTCAAGGTAGCAAAGGAAAGCATTCTCGGGTGGCCAGGGCTTGGGATGAGGACCCTCTGTGAGGCCGGAGGGAATTCCTGCCCTGCTGGCAGCCTGGCGTGTCTGTGCAACTGGTGATGTGATAACCGACACTGATTTTCTCTTAGGGTATGGCGAGGATAGAATTGTGACGGGATGGGGGCGGGGGGCGAGGCAGGAAGGCCGCACGTGGGGCAGGTGAAAGATTTTATTTATAAGGAGTAGTTTATTCCCCCACAGTAGAAGGATTTCCAGATCTCTCCAGGAGTTGTATGGGGTACAAAAGAATCCATCCCTATTCTCAGCCTTAGAGACCGTGGGAAAGTGGGAGAACCCTCGTATGTTACTGGGTGGTTGTCTCAGGAGAGGCTGGCAGGAAGACAGAAATCCCAGACTATGCAAAGGGTCAAAGGAAAGATGGAGAGCACCACCAGTCATCGAATCAGTTGAATTCATTCTAGTCACTCAGTCATGTCTGACTCTTTGTGACCCCATGGACTGCAGCATGCCAGGCTTCCCTGTTCATCACCAACTCCCAGCACTTAATGAAAACTCATGTCCATCGAGTTGGTGATGCCATCCAACCATCTCACCCTCTGTTGTCCCCTTTTCCTCCCGTCGTCAATATTTCCCAACATCAGGGTCTTTTCCAATGAATCAGTTTTCCCATAAAGTGCCCAAAGTATTCAGCTTCAGCATCAGTCCCGCCAGTGAATATTCAGGGCTGATTTCCTTTGGGTTTGACTCGTTTAATCTCCTCGCAGTCTAAGGGACTCTCAGGAGTCTTCTCCAATACCACAGTTCAAAGCATCAATGCTTTGGTGCTCAGCTCTTTTAATAGTCCAACTCTCACATCCATAAGGTCCAGTTCAGTGGCTCGGTCATGTCCGACTCATTGCGACCCCATGAATCACAGCATGTCAGGCCTCCCTTGTCCATCACCAACTCCCAGAGTTCACTCAGACTCACGTCCATCGAGTCCGTGATGCCATCCAGCCATCTCATCCTCGGTCGTTCCCTTCTCCTCCTGCCCCAATCCCTCCCAGCATCAGAGTCTTTTCCAGTGAGTCAACTCTTCGCATGGGGTGGCCAAAGTACTGGAGTTTCAGCTTTAGCATCATTCCGCCCAAAGAAATCCCAGGGCTGATCTCCTTCAGAATGGACTGGTTGGATCTCCTTGCAGTCCAAGGGACTCTCCGGAGTCTTCTCCAGCACCACAGTTCCAAAGCATCAGTTTCTTCGGCGCTCAGCCTTCTTCACACTCCAACTCTCACATCCGTACATGACCCCAGGAAAACCACAACCTTGACTAGACGGACTGTAGTCGGCAAAGTAATGTCTCTGCTTTTGAATATGCTTTCTAGGTTGGTCATAACTTTTCTTCCAAGGAGTAAGCGTGTTTTAATTTCATGGCTGCAGTCACGGATCTGCAGTGATTTTGGAGCCCCAAACAATAAAGTCTGACACTATTTCCACGGTTTCCCCATCTATCTCCCATGAAGTGATGGGACCGGATGCCATGATCTTCGTTTTCTGAATGTTGAGCTTGAAGCCAACTTTTTCACTCTCCACGTTCACTTTCATCAACAGGCTTTTAGTTCCTCTTCACTTTCTGCCATAAGGGTGGTGTCATCTGCATGTCTGAGGTTATTGATATTTCTCGGGACAATCTTGATTCCAGCTTGTGTTTCTTGCAGTCCAGCGTTTCTCATGATGTACTCTGCATATAAGTTAAGTAAGCAGGGTGACAATATACAGCCTTGATGTACCCCTGTTCCTATTTGGAACCAGTCTGTTGTTCCATGTCCAGCTCCAACTGTTGCTTCCTGACCTTCATACAGATTTCTCAAGAGGCAGGTCAGGTGGTCTGGTATTCCCATCTCTTTCAGTAGTTTCCACAGGTTATTGTGAAGCCATTCATTAAAGAGACAGGAGCTGAGACCAGACTCGGGTGCGGGACTGCTGAGGAGAACACCACCCGATCGTGTAGGGAGTCCTGCAGGGACAACCCTATACCTACTCTTAGCCCTGTGCCATCAGGCAGCTTCCTGCAAGGAAAGTCTCAAGTAGGTGAGGACCTCGTTGTAAGGACAGTGACAGAAGGAGGTGCCCAAGGTCCGGGAAGGAGTGTGATTGAGAAGCTTATGTGAAACTGAGGGTGCCCTCCACTCCCAGAGGGGGCGCCAGAGATTGAGGCACTATCTATGGTGAGGCGCTCACTTCCTCCTAGGTAGTAGCTAGCACTCACTCCTTGCTAGGCGGCTAAGGAAGGGAGCGAGTTTGCCTCTGGCGGTGGTGCGTGTGCTCAGGCGTGTGAGCATTTGCAGGCTCCAGCAGGAACCTAGTCAAGGTGAGGAGCCTGAATGACGAATGGGAGACACCCCCAAACTCCCAACCTCCCCACCCCGTGTCGCCCGGCCCTCCCGTCCATGCCTTGTCCCCAGCTCCGTGCATCGTCCCCCTCCCCGGTGTCTCCGCCGCCCCCCCCCCCGCAACCCCGTGCCTCGCGCTCACAAAGCCCTGACGCTCTGGTGGAGGAAGATTCCTGCCCAGAGGCTCTCCGGGAGGTGAGGACCTTGGTTGAAGTGGGTGGCCCCAGTTCAGAGGGGGAAGAAGACCCTAACAAGGGTCTGAGAGAGGAAACGCAGGTGGAAAGTCCGAAGGCCCTGCTTGTTGCTCAGAGGACGCAAGCATGGCGGTCAGGTAGAGGCGAGCCAGCCTTTCCTATAGGATGGATTAGGAGCTCGACCGACGTGCCCTGAAGGAATTCGAGGGCGCAACTCTTGAATGAGGTCTGAGGGGACCTCAACCCCAAAACAGTGAAGTGGCACAGGACTTGTGTTTCCGGTCAAGCTTGGCAGGACCCGAACATGGGGATCAGCCTGACTTCTTTGAGGAGGGTCTTGGAGATTGTGAAGGTGTTGACGTTTTTAGGGAGGGCCTCAAGGTAGCAAAGGAAAGCATTCTCGGGTGGCCAGGGCTTGGGATGAGGACCCTCTGTGAGGACGGAGGGAATTCCTGCCCTGCTGGCAGCCTGGCGTGTCTGTGCAACTGGTGATGTGATAACCGACACTGATTTTCTCTTAGGGTATGGCGAGGATAGAATTGTGACGGGATGGGGGGCGGGGGGCGAGGCAGGAAGGCCGCACGAGGGGCAGATGAAAGATTTTATTTATAAGGAGTAGATTATTCCCCCACAGTAGAAGGATTTCCAGATCTCTCCAGGAGTTGTATGGGGGTACAAAAGAATCCATCCCCTATTGTCAGCCTTAGAGACCGTGGGAAAGTGGGAGAACCCTCGTATGTTACTGGGTGGTTGTCTCAGGAGAGGCTGGCAGGAAGACAGAAATCCCAGACTATGCAAAGGGTCAAAGGAAAGATGGAGAGGACCACCAGTCATCGCATCAGTTGAATTCATTCTAGTCACTCAGTCATGTCTGACTCTCTTGTGACCCTATGGACTGCAGCATGCAAGGCTTCCCTGTCCATCACCAACTCCCAGCACTTAATGAAAACTCATGTCCATCGAGTTGGTGATGCCATCCAACCATCTCACCCTCTGTTGTCCCCTTTTCCTCCCGTCGTCAATATTTCCCAACATCAGGGTCTTTTGCAATGTATCAGGTTTTCCCATAAAGTGCCCAAAGTAATGAGCTTCAGCATCAGTCCCTCCAATGAATATTCAGGGCTGATTTCCATTGGGTTTGACTCGTTTAATCTCCTCGCAGTCTAAGGGACTCTCAGGAGTCTTCTCCAATACCACAGTTCAAAGCATCAATGCTTTGGTGCTCAGCTCTTTTAATAGTCCAACTCTCACATCCATAAGGTCCAGTTCAGTGGCTCGGTCATGTCCGACTCATTGCGACCCCATGAATCACAGCATGTCAGGCCTCCCTTGTCCATCACCAACTCCCAGAGTTCACTCAGACTCACGTCCATCGAGTCCGTGATGCCATCCAGCCATCTCATCCTCGGTCGTTCCCTTCTCCTCCTGCCCCAATCCCTCCCAGCATCAGAGTCTTTTCCAGTGAGTCAACTCTTCGCATGAGGTGGCCAAAGTACTGGAGTTTCAGCTTTAGCATCATTCCGCCCAAAGAAATCCCAGGGCTGATCTCCTTCAGAATGGACTGGTTGGATCTCCTTGCAGTCCAAGGGACTCTCCGGAGTCTTCTCCAGCACCACAGTTCCAAAGCATCAGTTTCGGCGCTCAGCCTTCTTCACACTCCAACTCTCACATCCGTACATGACCCCAGGAAAACCCACAACCTTGACTAGACGGACTGTAGTCGGCAAAGTAATGTCTCTGCTTTTGAATATGCTTTCTAGGTTGGTCATAACTTTTCTTCCAAGGAGTAAGCGTGTTTTAATTTCATGGCTGCAGTCACCATCTGCAGTGATTTTGGAGCCCCAAACAATAAAGTCTGACACTGTTTCCACGGTTTCCCCATCTATTTCCATGAAGTGATGGTACCAGATGTCATGATCTTAATTTTCTCAATGTTGAGCTTTAAGCCAACTTTTCCCTCTCCTCTTTCCTTTCATCAACAAGCTTTTTAGTTCGTCTTCACTTTTTGCCATAAGTGTTTTGTCATCTGCATATCTGAGGTTATTGATATTTTCCTTGCAACCTTGATTCCAGGTTCTGCTTCTTCCAGCTCAGATTTTCTCATGATGTACTCTGCATATAAGATAAATAAGCAGGGTCACAGTATTCAGCCTTGATATACTCCTTTTCCTATTTGAAACCGGTCTGTTGTTCCATGTCCAGTTCTAACTCCTGCCGTGACCTGCAGTCAGATTTCTCAGGAGGCAGGTCAGATGGTCTGGTATTCCCATCTCTTTCAGAATTTTCCACAGTTTATTGTGATCCACACAGTCAAAGGCTTTGGCATAGTCAATAAAGCCGAAATGTATGTTTTCTGGAACTCTCTAGCTTTTTTGATGATCCAGCAGATGTTGTCAATTTGATCTCTGGTTTCTCTGCCTTTTGTAAAACCAGCTTGAACATCTGGTAGTTCACGGTTCATGTACTGCTGAAACCTGACTTGAAGAATTTTGAGTATTACTTTTCTAGCGTGTGAGATGAGTGCCTTTGTGAGGTAGTTTGAGGATTTTTGCATTGCCTTCCTTGGAATTGGAATGAAAACTGACCTTTTCCATACATGACTACTGGAAGAACCATAGCTTTGACTAGATGGGCCTTTGTCAGCAAAGTAATGTCTCTGCTTTTTAATATGCTATCTAGTTTGGTCATAGCTTTTCTTCCAAGGAGCAAGCGTGTTTTAATTTCATGGTTGCAGTCACCATCTGCCATGATTTTGGAGCCTTAGAACATGGAGTCTCTCACTGTTCCCATTGTTTCCCCATCTATTTGCCATGAAGTGATGGGACTGGATATTATGTTCTTAGTTTTTAAATGTTGAGTTTTAAGCCAACTTTTCACTCTCTTTCACCAAGAGGCTCTTTGGTTCTTCTTTGCTTTCTGCCAAAGGGTGGTGTCATCTGCGTATCTGAGGTTATTGATGTTTCTCCCAGCTATCTTGATTCCAGCTTGTATTTCATCCCCGTGACATTTCATGTAAGTTAAATAAGCAGAGTCACAATAGATCACAAAAAATCTAGGCCCCACGTTTTTCATTCAGAACTTGCAGGCTCAGGGCAGGACTGTCAGGCTGAGGCTGACAATCCACATCAAATCTGAGAGAGAAGAGTATGAGGTTAGTATGACGTTGCAGCCACCATTCAGCAGAGGGGAAGCATACCAGGTACCTCCTGGCGACCAGGTGAGCATCCTTAATGAGATTTGAGGACCCAAGCAGCCCTTGAAGGAGTGGGTTCCACATAGCTCTCAGTTGGGTATCCTCCGACAGAGAGAAGGACTAAGGAACACCTTCACTTCCTCCCCTGGGGTCTCAGGGAAGTGCTGACTTTGGTTTCAGGTGTCATCTTCAAGGCATCAGAAAAGAGGAGGCTCTAGACCTGCCAACAATTGACTATATGACTATGATGACCCTGACTATAAACTGAGAATACCCTCAAACCCAGATCAGAGGCTCCCTACTGGCAGCCTCTGCTGTCACCCTTGAATACCCCTAGCAGGGTTGGCAGGCTGCATTCTAAGGCTCTAATATCCTCCACAGTTTTCTCAGGGGACAGGCTGATCGAAACAGAAGCCTTGAGAGGTCCTCGACCAGTGCCCCAAGGACCCTGCAGTGGTGGGCTTGGTTAAAGCCAAGGTGGCATCTCCCTGCAGAGGTGCTTACAGCATCTTATTCTCCTTCCTCCAGGTGTCCGTGTCTTCTGAGCTCCTGTCTATACTCCTTCCTGCTGTCCCTGACCATGCCTCGAAGTAAGAAGAGTAAGGCCCGTGGTGGTGATAAATGCCCTCAAGCCCAAGGCCAGACCCAGAGTTGTGGGGGTGCTCAGGCCATAGCAGCAGCAGAAGAGGAGTCGACTACCTCCTCTCTTCAGTGTGAAGATACTACCCAGAGTCTGCCTGGTGCTGAGTCATGTAGCACTTCGCAGGAGCCTCAAAGAATACCAACCATCGCCGCTGCTGCAGTCTTTTCTTACACTAGATCTAGTGAAGCATTCGATGGCCAATATAAGTATAGGGCACTTGCCTATGAGGTCCCACCCTTCACTGAGACCCCAGGAACTGACTGTTTAACCAGGAAAGCTAGCTTGTTGGAGCAGTTCCTTCTGTACAAGTATAAAATGAAGCAGCTCATGATGAAGGAAGACATGCTGAAGATTATCCACCAAAGCCACCATGACCGATTTGCCGAGATTCTCAAGAGAGCCTCTGAGCGCATTGAGCTAGTCTTTGCGGTAGAGCTGAAGGAAGTCGACTCAGTTGTTCCCTGCTATAATCTGGTCAGCAAATTGAAACTCCCCAACAATGGGAGGGTGCGTGGCGGAAGGGGTTTACCCAAGACTGGTCTCCTGATGAATCTCCTGGGTATGATCTTCCTGAAGGGCAACTGTGCCGCTGAGGAAGACATCTGGAAATACCTGGGCACGATGCGAGTATATGCTGGAAGAAAGCACCTTATCTATGGAGAGCCCAGAAAGCTCATCACCAAAGATTTAGTGAGGCTGAAGTATCTGGAGTACCGCCAGGTTGCCAACAGTGATCCTCCACGTTATGAGTTTCTCTGGGGCCCAAAAGCACATCTTGAAACCAGCAAGATGAAAGTCCTGGAATTTTTGGCAAAGGTCAATGATGCTGTTCCCAGTGACTTCCCGCTTATTATGAAGAAGCTTTGCGAGATGAAGAAGAGAAAGCCCAAGGCATGCATGCAGCCAGGCCTGACACTACTGTCAAAGTCAGTACACCTCCCAGGGACATGCTCAATATTATCATCCCACCCGTCAGGAAGTATGTGAAGTTTTTTCCCCCAGACAGGAAAATATAACATCACAATAGGGATTATATTCTTGGAAATGTGAAAGAATCCCATAGTAAAATATTTAGGATAATGGAATAGAAAACAAGTAAAACATGGTCAATGTTAGTTTCTCTTGTTCCTTTTAGTCTTTAGCTTTGTTAAAGTAATTGATCTGTAGTCTGAGTTCCTTAGCTTCTTCAAGAAAGTAAGAGAAATAAAGTGTTATTGGTGTAGACCTTGTGTTTATTGGCTCTTTTATTCATCAAACGTTGAGAATCTGCTCTTGGGAAGGCTCAACGCTAGTACTGGGGATGCTAATGTAAAGAAAACCCAGCGTCTACTCACAGAATTTTAGAGCCTATGAGTTACACTCATATGAGTAAGATACTGAAATATTCTCTATGACTTACAGGTAAAGTAAAAAGAATGGTTGAAGTGGAGGGTATTCCTTATGATGGCCCTGCCTGCCTGGCTGCTCAATCACTTAAGTCATGTACGACCCCATGGATGATAGCCCACCATGCCCCTCTGGTACATGGAATTTTCCCAGAAAGAATACCAGAGTGGGTTGCAATGCCCTCCTGGCGATCTTCCTGACCCAGGGATTGAACCCACGTCTCCTGTGCCTCCTGCATTGCAGGAGGATTCTTTGCCACTGGGTGATGGCAGTTAAGTGTAAATTTCCTGAGTAAGGCAGTTTGGAACTTTAGGAAACTATGAGTCCTCAGTGGAATGTAATTGTCATTTCTGTTGTGTGGTGGGCTAGTTGAGGTCCTGAAGTGGTGAGTAGAGGCCAAACCTTCCAACAGTTGATAGAAAAAGCCCTATGTTAGTCTGCTCAAGCTGCTGTAACAATACCATAGATAGGGTGGCTTAAACAACAGACATTTATTTTTCACAGAAGTACAGAAGTTGGGAAGTCCACAATCAATGTGCCAGTGGATTCTGTTCCTGGTGAGAGCTCTCTTTCTGGCTACCTTCTCTCTGTCCTCATATCATGCAGAGAGAGAATTCTGGTCTCTTTTGCTCTTCTTCTAAGATGCCTAATTGTATCATAGGTGCCCCATCCTTATGACCTCATCTAAACCTAATTATCTTCCTAAACTTCCACCTTCAAATACAATTACATGGACACGGTGGGAAGGAGGAAGGGGTTAGGGCTTCAACACATGTATTTTGCCAGGGACACAAACATCTAGTCTATAATGGAAAACTGCTGCCACAAATTATTTTGGGATTGTGGATAAACTATAGAAAAATCTCCACCAGGGGCAGGAGAGGAAGGTGTCCTTTGCTCTCGTTCTAGTGCAGATGAACACAGTGTGCAAACTAGGTGTTCTACGCACATCATTTCCAGGGAGTTTCTGAAAAATAATGGAGATGTTCCCCTTAGATGAGATGCCAAGAAACCACTGTGCTGGTACTGTTTGCCCCAAACTGGGACAGTCAGGGTCTGATCCATTATAAAGGCATTTTAACTAGGTTATCTTAAGTAGAGTTTGGCAAACTCAGGGATAGCTTTTTACGAGAGTGTAATAAATGTAAACAGAGCTGGTTTGGATGCAAGGACACCTGGAAGGAATGGTACGGTAATCTCCTAGATAGATGACATCTAGGAGCTTGAGCTGTACCCAGCTAGGCACAACAACTCCATACCGAAATTAAATGATAGAGGCTCAAATGGGTAAAGTTAGTTTTGCCAGCTAGAGAAGACTTTTGGTTGATTCAGTATTCTTTCTCTAAGAATATTACATATTTGAAATTTCCTGAATTAAACATTCCAAGGGAGGTAAATGCTATCATCTGAGATGAAAATAATATAAATTACTGCTATTCTTTAAATATTGGGTGATATTTGCTGGTCCTCTTGCCATGTGATTTATATATGGTGCATACATTTCAACCATCTTACAAATAGGGCTTAGCAAACTCAGCAGATGAAGAACTCACAGTTTTCTCAAGTTCACAAGACTGGTTATAAGCAGAGCTAGGAACAGACTCCTGGTCTCAATTTGTCTACAGGCCATACTGTTTCATTTCTCCCAGCCTGGGGCAGACCTGTCTCTTAATTCACTTTTCTTTGCACTGTGTATCTCAATAAAAAGGCCCTTGAAGTTAAAGTGCTAAAAGCAAGTCTACTGAAGGGGAGAGTGAATATGAGAATAGATCAGTATGTGGGAACTGTCCCTGGGTTTCATTTGCCTAGGATCCTACCGAGAGCTAGCTCTGTCCAGAAGCTAGTATTTTGTTCAGCTCCAGTTCTTTCCACCATTACAGCATCCTCTCCTCTCCTGACCCCAGACTTTCCCAGTGTGTCCTCTTTCCAGCTCTGGAACCTGACCTCCTGCTGACCAGTTCTCTGCAGCCTCTTGTGAGGGCTACACTCTGCTCTCAGTGGAGTTGACAGTCCATATCTTCTGCTGTCCCCCCGCCTTAGAGCATCTCAACTCCCTGGATATCACTTCCTTTATCATGGATGTGTACCATCTTTATTTTCCTGTATTGTGGTAATTTGGAGATCTTTTTTTCTCTAAATGTCTCTGTATCCTTGTCTCTATTTTTCTCTCTCTCTTTTCATTATTTTTCAAATATTGTCTCTTTTAGTAGAGGGTTTAAATAGCTTCTGAGTACATTTATAAATCACTTGTTTATACATTTATTGCTGTGTATCAAGTTTGCAAGTAGGAATTTTTATATTTTGTGAATCAAAGTGGGACATTTTCATTCTTATTTTTGATTCAGAATGGGTAACATGACATTGGATTTGGTGTTACTTTAACAAAGTAAAGTATGTTGGTAGAAAAATTGTTGGGATTAAGAAATTAAAAGATTGTCAAAAGAAAGTAAAAGATTGTCACTTCCTGTCTTCCTTATCTTTAGTCTGTTGTACAGTAAAAATTAAATGACACATACCTGCATTTGTTTAGCTTAGCTAAGAATTTAGGAGAAATTAAATCTTAATAAATTAGATAATATGCTCCTGGGCTCATTTATTCCCTTAACTGGGCATCTGCTCTTTGGAATACACTGTTATTTCTGGATGCTAGGATCTGTGTGTCTAACAGCAGTAATCTTATAATGAAGATGGTAAGAAATATTATGGTAAACCAGAGGTCAATTAAAAAGAGAGTGAGGGAGTTGAGGTCTAGATAAATGCAATGAAGTGGAAGTTAAGTTTAAATGCTCCAAGCTACATCCACTTGGGAAACTGCAAGCTCTTCAGACTAAAGTTTAAGTTTAGTTATGTCCTGGGAGTTTAGTGGGAGTGAGGAACAAAGGTCAGCTCTTTGCAAGATGTATCTCAGAATGGAGAGACTTAAGCTTGGAGCACAATGACACCTTTATCACCAGATATAATGACACCTTTATCATTATGTAATTCCCTTCTTTAATCCCGATACCTTTCTGTGCTCTGAACTCTGCTCTGTCTGTAGTTAGTACAGCCACTCCCACTTTATTTTGATTAATGTTACCAAGGTATATCCTTCTCTGTTCCTTTACTTTAATCTGTGTCTTTGTATTTAAAGTGGGTTTCTTTCTTTAAACAACGTATTGTTGAGGTTTGGTTTTTGGTCCACACTGATAATCTGTGCCTTTTAATGGGTGATTTTAGACTGTTGATATGCAAAGTAATTATTGATGTGATTGGATTAATATCTACCATTTTTGCTACTGTTTTGTATTTGTGGCCTTTTTTCCCCTCTTTTTTTTTTGTTTTATACTCTTTTTGCTCTGTTTGTGGTTTTTAGGCTAATTAGCATGATTGGGGAATCATGTCACAATGTACATATATATCAATATCACATTTTACACCTTACATATATGTAATGTTTATTGGTCATTCATATTAATACCTCAGTAAAACTGGAAATAATTAGTTGAGCTTTTATGTGATTCCAATTTCTATACTTTAGCATATCAATTATTTTTAAAAATTTACTTTCAGTGGTGGCCCTAATGTTTGTAATACACATTTACACCTAATTCAAGTTCACTTTTTAATAACGCTCTATTATTTTATGTATAGTGCAAGTAGCTCATAATCACAGAGTAGTCCTA
This sequence comes from Ovis aries, assembly GCF_016772045.2. NCBI lineage: Eukaryota > Metazoa > Chordata > Mammalia > Artiodactyla > Bovidae > Ovis > Ovis aries. The sequence continues at coordinate 24,513,565 of NC_056080.1, read as the reverse complement.
ATTATTCCCTCCTGTCCCTTGATTATTTCTCTTATTCATTTTGCTTATACATAGGCCATAATTGGACTTCCCAGGTAGTGCTAGTGGTAAAGAACCCACCTGCCAATGCAGGTTAGATGTAAGAGATGCAGGTTTGATCCCTGGGTCGGGAAGATCCCCTGGAGAAGGGCACAGCAATCCACTCCAGTATTCTTGATTGGAGAATCCCATGGACAGAGGAGCCTGGCAGGCTACAGTCTATAGGGTCCAACAGAGTTGGACATGAGTGAAGCAACTTAGCACACATGCAGGCCATAATCATCTAAAAAGTTGTTGAAATTATTGTTTTGAACAAACTGATACCTGTTAGATCAATTATGAATGAGAAAAATATGTTTTCTTTCACTTCCATTTATTCTACCTCTAGTTCTCTTCTCTTTAGGAAGATTCAATATCATTTTCCTTCTTTTTGAAGAGTTTCCTTTATTTCTTACAAGGTCGATCTACTAGTAACAAGTCTCTTCAATTTTTGTTTGTCTGGGAAAGTCTTTATTTGTTCTTCCCTTTTGAGGGATAATTTTGTAGGATAGAGAATTCTTATATTTTTTTCCTCTCAACACTTAAATGTTGAGAGGAAAAAGTACTCCCCTTTTTTCTGGTTTGTATGGTTTCTGAGGAATAGTCAAATATAAGTCTTATCTTTGCTCTACTACAGATAGGCTGTTTTTCCTCTGGCTTCTTTTAAAATTTATCTTTATCTTTGATTTTCTTCAGTTTGATGTGTGGGTTTTTGTTTGTTTGTTTTTGTTTTTTTTGACACCATCAAGTGGTTCTCTAATTCTTAGCAGACAGTGACTGGGTGTCCTGCAAATATAACTCAGTTCTGACACTGTCTACCTGGAGAATGCATCACAGCCCCCAGGTTAAAGGTTCAGTCCTACAAGACTGAGGCTACTTCAAATGGCAGTCATGGCTTATTTTTGCTTCTTCTTGTGGGTTCTGTTTGTTTGCTTCATTAATTTCCTGAACTCACTTTTTAAGATTCCTTGTAATGAGTGGCCACTGACTCTGTTCAATTAGTTGATTGATCAGCTAGTGACTTGACAGAGATTTCTTAATGCCTGAAATAAAAAATATAAATCACCTCCATTCTTTGCAGATGGGTTTTATGTGTTTGTGTTGGAGCATGCCTTCTACAATCAGTTGGGCAGTTTGCAACTTTGCTTATACTTTTGCTTGCACAGAGTCTAACTGTGAGCCTTAGGTAAGAGACTAGGGCCTTTCAGGTATATATTTTTAGCATTACCTAGTTCTGGACATTCATATGATATTCCAGATTCTCAGAAATATATAGTAGCTTTAGAAAGCTCTTTTCCCCACAGCGTCTCATTGTTTACCTTTCTTCCCATGCCTTTTGGTTTGTCTATGATTTGTTCCAACTGTTATCTTTCAGGCACCAGTGGCTTATACATTTAACTCTAATAGATATTTCTGATAAACATTTTGCAGTAAAATGCCTCTTCCCTGGGAGAGTTTAGAAAAACAAAGGAGTCCTTTGAGCACATCCTTCAGGGAGCCATTGGATAGGCCAAAACAACCACAATTCCCTCAGAACAGGCCGCTTTTCCCTCTCTAAAATAAGGAACCCATATCTGGAAAATTGGCTCCCTTCCTTAAGGCCAGTACTCACTGGAGGAGCCAGGTAAGAGGTAGGTGAAAATTCCATGAAGTTTGCTTATCAAGATTCAGGCTCCCCTTTTTTTCTAGTCAATGATTTTATCTTTTTTATAGTTAATTTACAATATTGCTCAGTGTTGTGGTTTCTGCTATATAGCAAAATGAGGCAGTGATACATATACATACATATATATATACACACACACATATTCTTATCCATTATGGTTTATTATAGGATATTGAATATAGTTCCCTGTGCTAAAATGGTAGGACCTTGTTGTTTATCTATTTCATATATAGTAGTGTGTATCTGCTAACCCCAAAATCCTAATTTATCCCTCACCTACCCCTATCCCATTTGGTAACCATTAGTCTGTTTTCTGTGTCTGTGAGTTTGCTTTCATTTTGTAAATACCCTCATTTGTGTCATATTTTAGATTCCATATATAAGTGATATTATATGGCAATTGTCTCTCTTTCTAACTTACTTCATTAAGCATGATAATCTCTAGGCCATCCATGTTGGTACAAATGGAATTATTCATTCTTTTTTAATGATTATGTAATTCCCTTCTTAATATTATACATTGGATCCACAGTTGCATAGCCTAAAGAATGATGAAATCATTAATTTTCCTTGGAAGGCTTTGGATACACTGACAGTGTGACCACAGACAGGTTATGTAAATAAAGTAACATATCCACAATGTCACATGCATAATTATTAGAAAATAAATATGTTAAAAGAATAATTTCAAAAATGGAAATACATCAACTATTTTGGCATGCTGGGCTTATGCATGCAGGTCAGATAATAAAATAAAAATACTCATTCTAACAAAGATGCATACAGTGAATACGGACAGGAGATCCCTGAGAATTAATATGTACAATTGCTTTCACTGCATGAAAAAAAGTTTGTAAAAATTTAAATTTGACCCATAATACTAAAATACTGCATGGGTCCAAGGCACCTGCCATCCATGAATACTGATCTTAAGGCAATATTTTTAAATTTAGAAGTTTGGCATATAAGTATTATAGAGATTACAGCAACTTTTTAAACAAAAGAAAACAATGTGACTATTTCATGATATGGACAAATTGTGTATAAAATTTCTTCTAGAGAACGAAAGAATGTTTTTGGAACAATGTGTAAAACACAAGCTAAAGTTTCCTACTTTGCTTGCCACTCATGTGACTATACTATTAAATAGTCTTTCAAACTCTCCAAATACTTTAGTTTTTACAGATTGAGTTATTCATTTTGTAAAGAAGAGATACTCATTTCTTGATTTTTCTGTTTGTCTAGCATAAATTATATGTCGTGAGGGGAGGGGGATTCTTAAACTACAGCAAACTAAGTAAATTTCTTAACAAAATCTTTAAAATAAAATGCCACACTATGCTTTGCAAGATAAAAGTACTATATTATATAACTTATTTTTGTCAAACCATACCAAACAGAGCACAAATTTATGTAGATTAAAATGATTATACTTACCTATAACTGAGGGACAATTTTAATCCTAGTACCACCTCATACCAGTCAGAGTGGCCATCATTAAAATGACTACAAATAGCAAATGCCAGAAAGAGTGTGGAGAAAAGGGAGCCCTCCTACACTGTTGGTAGGAATATAAGTTGGTAGAGTCACTTTGGAAAACAATATGGAATTTCCTCAGAAAACTAAAAATAGAATTACTATATAATCCAGCAGTCTCACTCCTGGGAATATACCAGGACAAACTATAATTCTAAGAGATATATACACCCCTGTGTTTGTAGCAGCACTATTCACAATAGGTAAAACATGGAAACAACTTAAATGCCCATCAACAAGGGAATAAAGAAAATGTGGTACACATATACAATGGAATACTCAGTCGTAAAAAATGAAAGTAAAAAAATTAAAAAATAAAGTGAAAAAAGCCAAAAAATAAAAGTAACTGGAAAACTCACAGTAAAGGGGTTGGGGAGGGTCCATAGGGGTTCCTGAATCTAATTAGGGGAATCTTTCAGATCCATGACCTCACCAGGCTAATATCCAGAGCCTTCTCAATGTACTCCTAACAGGGAAGAAAAAGCCATGGTCTTTTCAAAAACCTAAGATGAAGCAGAGAAAGAGAACAGAACAGAAACAATGCACATGGTGCTATTTTCAGACTAGGGGATCAAGGGCTCCCAGATAATGGACCCAATTGGGACCACCGAGACAAAGGAGAAGGGAGTGGAAGACAGAGGCTGACCCGTTATATAATTATGATCCTAAACAGAATCCCAGAAGCAGAAAAGAAACCCAGCAAGTGGAATAAGATAAAGGAAATTGATCAGAGCCAACTGAAAACCTTTGCCATTCCTAGAGCCTCAGGGGATGCCTCTGAATCTATGCTATTGACGATTGAGTCCTTGGAAGGAAAGGCAATCCTGAGGTGCTATTTCTCATTTCCCAAAGTGCTTCCATAGTTAAGCACATTAGGCATAAATTTCAGAAAGTGGAAATAGAACCTGATAGCCCCACTTTTCACCTGGTCAAGGTTGCGTGCCAGGTATTTAATAAACAAGATACAGAGGAGGAAATGGAGAAAGAAATGGCAACGCACTCCAGTGTTCTTGCCTGGAGAATCCCAGGGACAGAGGAGCTTGGTGGGCTGCCGTCTATGGGGTTGCACAGAGTCAGACATGACTGAAGCGACTTAGCAGCAGCAGCAGCAGAGGAGAAGAAGTCAGAGGATAAAAAGGCCAAGAAACCCACCTACTGGCTATTGCTCTCCGATGTCAGTCAGCATGAGAATTTGGACTAACTGCCCATAGAGACTTCTCTGGTGAGTGACCCCGGGCCCCATGGAAAGATAGAAAGCCAAGGGAACTGGGACCCAATAAGTGCACCATAGTTAAACAGGAGGGACATTGGAAGAGAGACTGCCTGAAGGGGGATAGAAATCGCATACCCCAGTCACTACCCTGGAAGGCAGACTGTCCAAGTAGAAAAAGGATGACAGGGCCTAAGCTGGCACTCCAGCTGACCCTGAGGAGCCCTGACTGACTTCAGACAGAGTGGGGAAGGCTGTTGAATTCTTAGTCAACATCAGTGCCACTTACTCGGTTCTGAACACCAGATCATGCAAACTCAATTCACATGAGTTGTAAAATTAGAGTATCAGGGAAGGCCCAAGAATGGATATTCACAGAATCATTTGAATATAAATTGGGTGAACACACACTTATCCATTCCTTTCTGTGTGTCCCTGAATGCTCTATACCCTACTAGGAAGAGAGATCTTATATAGATTGGGGGCTACTATCCACCTAAAGGGAGACAAATTGGAGTCTGGGGTCCCCTTAGAAAAAGGGTGTATGATCACAGTGTTAATGGCTGAGAATATACCTCCCCGGACAGAGCAAGTTGATCTTTCCAGAGTTATCCTGAGGCATGGGCCCAGGGATGGGTGGAACAAACTGTAGGAGCCAGTGCCATGATAGTCCGTCTAAAACCTGGACAGACATGTCCCAGTAGAAAACAGTATCCTTTTCTACAGGAGGCCTTGTTGGGCATAGCCCCTGTTATACAGGGCCTAAGTGACCAGGGCCATATTAGGCCATGACAATCAGCCTGTAATACCTCCATTCTTCCTATATCTACAAGTGACAAGTGTTAGTTGCTCAGTTGTGTCTGACTCTTTGTCGTCCCATGGACTATAGCCCATCAGGCTCCTCTGTCCATGGGATTCTCCAGGCAAGGATATTGGAGTGGTTTGCCATTTCCTTTTCCAGGGGATCTTCCTGGCCCAGGGATCAAACCCAGGTCTTTTCCATCACAGGCAGATTCTTTACCATCTGAGCCAACAGGGAAGCCTCCATTCTCCCTATAAAGAAATCCAATAAGGAATACTGGATGGTACAGGGCCTCAGGGCAGTCAGTGAAACCACTGAGGATATACATCCAGTAGTCCCTAATACCTGTACCTTGGTGGCTACTCTATTGTCCACCAGGACTTGGTATTCTGACTGGATTTAAAAGATGACTTCTTTTGTATTCCACTAGCTCTAGAGTCACAAGAAATTTCTTCTCTTGAGTGGCAGGATCCAAAAGCACAACAGAAACATACTAGAGACTGAGAATGGATCAAGTTGGCAGAGTAGAATATGGAACTCACCTCCCCCACAAACACATCAAAAATACATCTACATGTGGAACAATTCTCACATAAAACTAACCAGAAACTGGCAGAAGAACTTCTATACAACCCAAGATTATAGGCAAGAAATATTTCCATGTAACCAGGTGGGACAGAAAAAAGTATAGGGTCAGGCCTTCCCTCCCTGGAAGGATCTGAAAGGAAAAGAAGAGGACCCTCGCCATGGGAGGCAAGTGTGTCAAGCCACAGACTGGACATCCTATGCAGAGGAGGCAAGCCCCTCTGATGGCTGGGAAATGTATTGGGGTAGGTAGAAAGTCTGGAGAAGCCTAGATTCTTCTCACAAGGAGTGCACACATGCTAGCTTGTTAACAATCGGCAGAGAGCAAATAGGACCTAATTAAACTTCAAAGGTTTGCACAGCAGAGGAAACCAGCACCAAAATGTAAAGACGGCAAACAGAATGGGAGAAACATATTGGGTTGGCCAAAAAGTTCATTCAGGGTTTCTTTCCCATCTTATGAAAAATCCAAACGAACTTCTTGGTCAACTCAATATTTGCAAATGAAGCAACTGACAAAGGCTTAATTTTCAAAATATACAAAGAGCTCATACAAATCAACATCAATAAAACAACCCAATCAAAAAATGGGAGAAGACCTAAATAGACATTTCTCCAAAGAAGACATATAGATGGCCAACAGGCACAGGAAAAGATGTTTGAAATTGTTAATTATTAGAGAAATGCAGATAAAAAAATGAGATTTCACCTTGTACCTTTCAGAATGGCTATAATGAAAAAAATCTACAAATAATAAAAGCTGGAGATGGTGTGGGGAAAAGGGAACCTTGCTACACTGTTGGTGAGAATATAAATTGGTGCAGCCACTATAGAAAAACAGCATGCAGATTCCTTTAAAACCTGAAAATGAAGCTACCATACAATCCAGCAATTCCATTCCCAGTTATATATCTGGACAAATATTTTAATTTGAAAAGATTAATGCACCCCAATGTTCATCTCAGTTCCTTTTCAGTTCAGTTGCTCAGTCATATCCACAGCAGCACGCCAGGCCTCCCTGTCCATCACCAACACCCAAAGATCACCCAAACTCATGTCCATCAAGTCGGTGATGCCATCCAGCCATCTCATCCTCTGTCATCCTCTTCTCCTGCCCCCAATGCCTCCCAGCATCAGGGTACTTTCCAATAAGTCAACTCTTCACATGAGGTGGCCAAAGTACTGGAGTTTCAGCTTTAGCATCAGTCCTTCCAATGAACACCCAGGACTGATCTCCTTCAGAATGGACTGGTCGGACCTCCTTGCAGTCCAAGGGACTCTCAAAAGTTTTCTCCAACACCACAGTTCAAAAGCATCAATTCTTCAGTGCTCAGCTTTCTTCACAGTCCAACTCTCACCTCCATACCTGACCACTGGAAAAACCATAGCCTTGACTAGACGGACCTTTGTTGGCAAAGTAATGTCTCTGCTTTTCAATATGCTATCTAGGTTGGTCATAACTTTCCTTCCAGGGAGTAAGCATCTTTTAATTGCATGGCTGCAATCACCGTCTGCAGTGATTTTGGAGCCCCCCCCCCAAAAAAAAGTCTGACACTGTTTCCACTGTTTCCCCATCCATTTCCCATGAAGTGATGGGACCAGATGCCATGATCTTCGTTTTCAGAATGTTGAGCTTTAAGCCAACTTTTTCACTCTCCTCTTTCACTTTCATCAAGAGGCTTTTTAGTTCCTCTTCACTTTCTGCCATAAGGGTGGTGTCATCTGCATATCTGAGGTTACTGATATTTCCCCTAACAATCTTGATTCCAGCTTGTGCTTCAGCATGATTTCAATAGCCAAGATATGGAAGCAATCCAAGTGTCCCTCAACAGATGATTGAGTTAAGAAGATACACACACACACACACACACACACACACATACACATACAATGGAATATAACTCAGCTATAAAAAATAAAATATTGTTATTTGCATCAAAATAAATGGATCTAGAGAATATCTTGCTCAAGGCAACAAGTCAGAGAAAAACAAATAGTATATGATATCACTTATATGTGGACTCTAAAAAAATAATATAAATGAATATATGTACAAAATAGCAGTTGACTTATAGAAAACAAACTTAAGGTTACCAAAGGGGTCGGGGGAGGAACAAATGAAAATATGGGATCAATAGATACAAATTATAGACATAAAACAGATGAACAATAAGGAGTTATATATACATTAATAACCAAGAAATATTACCTAACATCTTATAATCCTCTATAGTGGAACATAATCTGCAAAGAAAGCCCTGAGTCACTTTGCTGTACAACTGAAACCAACACAATATTGTAAATAACTATATTTCAATTAACAACAACAACAAACAATCCCAAAAAGGGAATTCTCTGGTGGTCCAGTGGTTAGGACTCCATGCTGTCACAGCCGAGGGCCTGGGTTCAGTCCTTGATTGGGGAACTAAGATCCCATAAGGCATATGGCAAAGCCAAAATGAACAGACAAACAAAAAACAGTACTGCTGGATGGTTCTGCTCCCAATCTCCAAAGGGGCAGAAAAAAAACTGCCCCACCATTTTTGGGGAAGCTTTAGCTGAAGACCTTAAAGAAACCTCCTCTGGGATGTAGAGGATACTCTAACCACAAGCCCTAAGATGGGTGTCTGGTCCCATCCCTTCATATAAATTAATGGGAAACAGTGGCTGACTTTATTTTTCTGGGCTCCAAAATCACTGCAGATGGTGACTTCAGCCATGAAATTAAAAGATGCTTACTCCTTAGAAGGAAAGCTATGACCAACCTAGACAGCATATTTAAAAGCCGAGACATTACTTTGCCAACAAAGGTCCGTCTAGTCAAGGCTATGGTTTTTCCAGTGGTCAGATATGGATGTGAGAGATGGACTATAAAGAAAGCTGAGTGCCGAAGAATTTATGCTTTTGAACTGTGGTGTTGAAGAAGACTCTTGAGAGTCCCTTGGACTGCAAGGAGATCAAACCAGTCTATCCTAAAGGAGATCAGTCCTGGGTGTTCATTGAAAGACTGATGTTGAAGCTGAAACTCCAATCCTTTGGCCACCTGATGCGAAGAGCTGACTCATTGGGAAAAGACCCTGATGCTGGGAAAGATTGAGGGCAGGTGGAGAAGGGGAGGATAGAAGAAAAGATGGTTGGATGGCATCACCAACTCAATGGACATGGGTCTGGGTAAACTCGGGAGTTAGTGATGGACAGGGAGGCCTGGCGTGCTGTGGTTCATGGGGGCGCAGAGAGTCAGACACGACTGAGTGACTGAACTGAAATGAACTGAACTGAACTGCACTGAGCCCTACGAAGGAGGCCTCTGACAAAAACACTGTGGCCACCCTAAACCACCTAGCTGATAAAGGATATAGCTGTCCAAGAAAATAATCAAACATCACAAACTAGGATGAACTACCTAAGCTTCATCCTTACAGGTCAGAGAAGCCCACCCCAGGAAAGGAAAGGAGCCATCTGCAGCCTCACTCCTCCTAAAGCTAGAAAACAGCTAAGGGGTCTCCCGAGGATGGCCACGTTTTCCCACAACTGAGTTCCTAACTGTGGTCTAATAGCTAGTCCTCAATATGAAGAATTGAAAGGAAAGGATGATGATCCTTTTGAATGTGATTCAGAATGCATTTCAGAATGTGAAGGGGCCTTTTAAGAAGTGAAAAGCAATTACTTTAGGCCACTTCCCTGGCTCTCCCAGATTTAGCTAAACTCTTCACCTTTACATTAATAAGAGAAGGGGAATTGCCATTGAGGTATTTTAGCTTATAAACTGGGACACCTTACTAAGGTGGTTGCTTATTTCTCTAAACAATTAGATCAAACCATTAAGGGATGGCCTCCTAGTCTGCTAGCAACTACTACAACCCTGCTAAAGGAAGCGAAAAGTTAAAGTTTGGTCAGCCAACCTCTATATGGACTCCATACAGGCTTTCGTTAATTTCTAAGGAAATAGAACGGCTATGTCACAGAATGTCTATTCAAGCTCAGGCTCTGCTTTTAGACAACCCAGTGGCTACCATAAAAACCTGTCACATACTACATTCTGCCACCCTGCTACCCACAGAAATGGGATCCCTGGAGCATGACTGTATATAAATCATAGACATGATCTATTCCAGTCACCCAAACCTAGGAAGTGAGCCTCTCCCAAATGCCAAAGAGGAATGGTTCACAGACAGGAGGAATTTTAGGAGAGAGTAAAAAAGCTAGTGAGATATGCAGTCACCTCCCAGACCCAAGTCACAGAGGCACAAAACCTACTGCTACAGACTTCTGCCCCCAAAATGGAGCTGATAGAGAGCCTTAGAGCTTGGAACAGGGAAGATCTTAAATGTTTACACAGATTCCCAGTATTTGCATGCTATCCTTCACACACACAGGGCTATTTGGAAGGAAAGAGATATGTTTACTGCAGAGAACAGACTGATGAAACACGGCTTAAGCATACTGAAGCTCTTAGAAGCAGTACAGTCTCCCCAAGATGTGGCAGTGATTCACTGTAGAGGTCACCAAAAGGGGTGCAGAGTTAATAAAGGGAAACAACAAGGCCAAGGCAGATGCAGCTGCAAGAAGTACACCGCTGGGCTAGTAACTTGGCAATTACCTTCTTATGTAAGAGGCCAGGTCCATTCAGTTACTACCCAGTCTATACAAAAGAAGAATTAGACGAAGCCCCCAAATGGAACTTCATTATAGATCTAGGAACCCATGCTGTTGCTGCTGCTAAGTCACTTCAGTCTTGTCCGACTCTGTGCGACCCCATAGATGGCAGCCCACTAGGCTCCTCTGTCCCTGGGATTCTCCAGGCAAGAATACGGAAGTGGGTTGCCATTTCCTTCTCCAATGCATGAAATTGAAAAGTGAAAGTGAAGTCGCTCAGTCATGCCCGACTCTTAGCGACCCCATGGACTGCAGCCCACCAGGCTCCTCCATCCATGGGATTTTCCAGGCAACTGTATTGGAGTGGGATGCCATTGCCTTCTCCGAGGAACCCATGCGTGGCTAGTTAATACACATGGGCAATAGTCCATGGTAGTAGTTTTCCAAACTGCATGTGTCATGCCATCAGGGAGGCTCATCAGGAAATTCACTATGGGAAGGAAGCCTTATACAACAGATCAGTTGAAGTCATGGTATCTCCTGGCATGAAAAGTATTAATATTTGCATTGGAGAGCTGAGACATGCCTCATATGCACAATAAACAACTCAACACCAGTCTCCCAGAAGCTTCCAGATAAGGTCCATGGGAACCAGGGGACATATTCTGGAGAACACTGGAAATTTGATTTCACTGGCATGCGAGAGTCCTGAGCAATTTCAGGTATCTCCTGGTGCTAGTAGACACGTTTTCTGGGTAGATAGAAGCATTCCTGGTAGAACTGAAATGGCAGCTGAAGTGCCTAATGCATTACTACAAGAAATAATTCTTAGATTTTTGCTCCCAGGATCCCTACAAAGTGATAATGGTTCAGAATTTGTGTCTCAAATGACAAAGGGCCTTGATCATAAAATGTACCTTGAACTCAGCCTCGAGACCCCAATCACTGCGGAAAGCAGAGGTCCAAACAGACCTTGAAATGGGCCTTATGTCAGGAAACTCAAGAAAATTGGATTAAGTTGCTTCCAATGACCCTTCTCCCAGTGCCATTATTAGTTCAAGGGATAAGCTACAGTTAAGTGTATTTGAACTGATGTATAAGGGGCTTCCCCTGTGGCTCAGCTGGTATAGAACTTGCCTGCCATGTGGGAGACCTGGGTTCGATCCCTGGGTTGGGAAGATCCCCTGGAGAAGGGAAAGGCTACTCACTCCAGTATTCTGGCCTGGAGAATTCCATAGATTGTATAGTCCCTGGGGTTGTAAAGAGTCGCACACAACTGAGTGACTTTCACTCACTCATAGTAGAGCCATTCCCCAAGCCCAAGGGAAGGAATGGACTTGAAAAGGAACAACCCAAGGTGCCCTCCAGGTGGGAGAAACCATGAAAGCTCTCATGGAATATAGTAACTATATGCTGACCGCATCCACCAACCCGGGCCTCCACCCTGTCCAGCCAGGAGACTGGGTGAACCTAAACACTGGGAAACCTGCAGCTGCAAACCAACTCACTCTTAAGAAGAACAGACACTACTCAGTGATCCTAACCACCCATTACACCCTGAAGTTGCAGGGCTCACTCTGTGGGAACTTTACATTTGAGTGAAGAGGCCCCCAGCCCCAACCTGGGGCAAAGACACCCCAGACAACTCACGTGGACCTCTCTCTGACCTGAAGCTTCTCTGCAGAAAACCCACAAAAGCATGAACAGGGAGATTCAGGCCACAGTGGTGAGCCTCGACACCAAGGCACAGTTTTGTCTTTGGGCAAAAGAACTGGAGACCTTCATTTTTAGGAAAACTTGGCCATGTGCCCGATGTTCTCTTGCTGAAATTTGGGCCATGCATCTTAAATTGGGCATCGCTCAGAGCTACGAACCATTGGAGCAGAGCTGAAGGAACTGAAGCGGTGGGAGAAGTCCTGTTCCTCCACCCGCAGTCAGGATGATGGCCACACGCAGCAGGGAACAGTGACACAAGACAGACTTGACTGGTGCCCCTCAGCGCCCTTTGACCACCATGAGCAGGATGAAAGGCAGTTTCACCTGCACGGCCCATCCTAACAAAGCACAGGAAATAAGAATAAATTCTGAGCAACAAAGTCTAACCTTTTCCTTTGCTTTTGTGCTTAGTCTAGTTCCGCTTGCTCATAGGGGCCATGTGCAGAGCCCTTCCACCTGGCTCCTCAGACCTGGGTGGCCAGGGAGAAAGGGCTCCTCCGACATCTCAGCTCTGCAGGCCTCACGCAGGACCGACACTGTCACTGAAAGTGGCCACGGCTGTCATGCGAGCGATGCATCCAGCACTGAGATCTGAAGTGCACCTGTGGCCGTTCCCATCCTCTCTCACCCCACTCAACTGAGGAGATCCCTATGAAGCAGCCATCTCAGGTGGCCTCACCTGTAGTGGCTTGAAGCTGGGCATCAGTTCCAGATCAGAAAAGGCAGAATCTAAGTGGTTGGCCACCTTTTCAGCGGCAGACAGGCTTTGGCCTTTACCAAAAGAATTTCCACATTTGGGGAATTGTAGGTAAGGGAGTTAGTTAGAGAAGGTGAGGTTAGAAAGGTGAGTTTTTACAAGACAGACACCTTTAAGGTGAGAAGCATCAGTCAGTCTGCTCTCTAATGCCCTCTGCAACACTATACCATCTTAGTTCAGTTCAGTACTCAGTAGCCTCCGATCTTTCACCCCATGCTCCAGCACGCCCGCTCTGTCCTCACTCTCTGAGGGGTTCCCACCAGACCGTTCCTGAGTTCAACGTGATGCCATCTGGCCTTCATGTGGAAATCTACTCTCTTGGGCCAATTCTCCCCAAGGTTTCCAGGAGATCTCTTGTGGCCAAAATTCTGGAGGTCAGCCACAGCTCAAACCAAAGGGAGCTCAGTCTTATCAACCTTCAAACCATTGATCTCCTTCAGGAAGATTCATTGTTTTGCACACCACAGTTCAAGACCTCAAGTTTTATCTCTGCCTTCTTCACAGTCCAACTTTCCTTCCAAGGAAAGCATGTTTTTTAGAAGACCTTAGTTGGCAGTAATGTCTCTGCTTTTATATACTATCTAGGTTGGCCCAGAAGTCTTAATTCCATGGATTTAATCTGCTTTATAATTTCTGACTGGGTTTCCTCTGCCAATCTATTTTTATGAAGTTGGTTCAGAGCCATGATTTCGTTTTCTCATATCCCAGGTTTACATGCTCATCACTTTCAGCCAAGATGATTCCCAGCCTGTGGGTAGTCATCTTGCATGATTGAGCTTTTGATCTCTAAGCAGCTTTCTCAGGAGCGTTTCCATCTTTGGAATGAGACTATGCATTATTTCTCCTAGCAGGGCTTGCCTCCTCTCTTGATTGTCCAGTCTTTCTCTCTTGATATGGGACCACAGTGAACGATCTCCAATGGCTTTTCCTGGTTGGGTCCCATTCTTCATATTTTCCACAGTTTATTGTGATCCACACAGTCAAAGGCTTTGGCATAGTCAATAAAGCAGAAATAGATGTTTTTCTGGAACTCTCTTTTTTCCATGATCCAGCGGATGTTGGCAATTTGATCTCTGGTTCCTCTGCCTTTTCTACCAGCTTGAACATCAGGCAGGAGGTTCATGTTGGGCCCTGGCTTGGAGAATTTTGAGCATTACTTTACTAGCATGTGAGATGAGTGCAATTGTGTGGTAGTTTGAGCATTCTTTGGCATTGCCTTTCCTGGAGATGAAAACCCATTGTGTGTTCCAGTTTTCCAAATTTGCTGGCTGCTTGTTTCCAATCATTTGATTGACAGCTCCATTCCATCACCTCCACTAGCTTTTTCAAATCTGATGCTACTACCACTCACTTCCACTTCCAGGTGTTTGGCTCTAGATGGTTTCAAGGTCATGATTTTGGTCCAGATTTTGTGAGTTCTTCAGTCTCTTCAGTCTCTCAATATGCTTCTGCTTCTGTTAGGTCCACATTTCTGTTTATCCGACTCTGTGTGACCCCTTGGTATCTCTAATTTCTTGAAGAGATCTCTAGTCTTTCCCATTCTGTTGTTTTCCTCCTTTGCATTGATCGCTGAGAAGGGGTTTCTTGCCTTCTCCACTCTGTAACATGCATTAAACTTTCTTTGCTTTTCTCCCTTTTCTTTTCACCTCTTTTATTCTTAGACAGCCATTTGTAAGGGTCCAGGACAACTTCTTCTTCCCCACCACCTTCATTATAATGGTGATAGTTTTGTTGCATATCGCTAAAGTCGGTATCCAAAAATATTTCACCAGCACTGATCATATCAAAGGTGATTTAAAAATTCATCTGAATACTCTAAATATTCAATAAGAATAATCTTGACCTCTTTCTTTAAGATTTGGCCAAAGTATTCCTTCTTGATTCTGTTTGTCATTTTCATTAATCTATAAGTATATAGGCCCAAGTACAATTGTGATTAATCTTGATGGTATTCATTCTGTGCCCTTTTATGGTTTGCATGACAAGTGTTTTCATAAAATATTTTCTTCACAACATCCGTGTAATTTGCCTTTATTCCCAAGCAAATCTTCCCATCCAAGTGTTTCTTCCTTGTACTGTCAGCCAGTGTGTGTCACTGTCAGCCAGTTGTGGTCTCTGTAGACTCGGTTTTGTTTGACACAGTTCTACTTTTAGTTTAGGTTACTTTCTGAATCAGAATTGTGAAGAGTACCTTCTGTTCTTTTACATTCTCCTAATATAAATATTAAATTATTATATTCAAAATAAAGGACAAAATCTGCTCTTTTACCAATAAATACATAAAGTTGACAGATGATTTTATCAGCATCTTAACTCTTCTGGGTTTGATGAATTATTTGAAGCATAAACATCAATTATGTTTCTTGTCATAAAACTATTAAGAATGGCTGACTCTCACCAGCATTGACCAATGAATATTAGATTCTCAGAGGCCTCTGATTTCATGATCAGCACCTGCTTTGGGTTCTACAAGGAATCCCAATCAAATAACAATTTCCAACTGAAAATAGTCATGTTATATATATATATATATATATATATATATATATATATATATATATATATATATATGTATGTATATGTATGCATATACTTTAAGCAGAAAGTGTCAAAAAATTGAAATTAAGCTGATAATAATTTTACTGTTCTTATTGTATATCAGAGGTCACATTAAGTTAGATCATATTTTTTGATGCTGTTGTTCTTTAGTGGCTCAAACATGTCTGACTCTTAGATCATATTTACTGATCAAGAAAATGCCCAATTTTCATAGATCACAAACATTAAAATAATTACTTAAATTCACTATTGTTCATAGAAAATAACTTACATGTTTGATACTATATTTCACTCTATGTGGATATATTCCATAATTACTTTAAAAATTACCCTGTTTCCTCTGATGTATTATATTTGAAAATGTACATGTAGTTATGCTACATTCAAATTAAAACTATTTGACTATTAATGCATAGATAAAATGGAACAGAATTAAATGAACATATAGTTGAAAAAAGAATGGAGAAAAAAAAATAATTCAGAGGAAAAAACCACAATAGTAAAAACAAAACTCACTAGGAGTTGTGAATAGCAGTGTTGGCAAAGGAGGAATTTCCCTCTAGGTTCTTCCGGTTGGTCTAAGAGTTAAATTGACATGAGACAGATTAACAGGAGAAAATCAAACACAAGATTAATATCATGTATATATGTGAGAGACCCAGGAGAACTAACTTGCCAAATTGGCCAAAACCCTCACCTTGAATATGATCTTTAGCTAAAGACAAAAGAGGATGTTGCAGGTTGTGGTTTGGGACTTCAGAGGAAAGTGAAAGTGAAGTTGCTCAGTCCTGTCTGACTCTCTGCGACTACATGGACTGTAGCCTACCATGCTCTTCCCTCCATGGGATTCTCTAGGCAAGAGAGGAGGAAGGCAATTGACATGGAGATGGAAAAGCAAGTCTATAGTAAACAGTGTTTGCTGGGCCAAGCAGAGACCATGAACACAGAGTGGACTCTGATCTCCAGGCCCACCCTAGAGTTCCCCCACCCCACATCTTGCACATATTATTTGCAGAGATCTCTGGTGATAGCTCTATTCTGGGAACAGATCCACAATCTAAACGATTTTAGGCAGTTAGGAGGAAGGTCATAGTCTCTTCCTTAATCTTTTGTGCCTTGATTGTTATAAGCTAAAAATAATCCGCAAGAGACATTTTGCGATGGCAAGTTTTGCTTCCCTACAAGTAGCAAGGCAGAGAATAGATCCATGAAAAGTAAAAAATGAAGGAGGGATGAGCTGAAACAGGTGTTTTTAAATAAATGACAATAAATATTCACTTTGTTATTGATGGAAAATTAATCAGTCTGAGAAAGAGGGAAATTCTGTTCAAGCAAAGTTGAAGATTATAACCAGGAAGAGCATCCCAGAAAGCTCTGAGAACTGTGTCACTCATTAGAAGTCAAGGCACAGTTATACTGTATACATTTTTTTGAGACAAAGGACTCTACATTAAATGATGTATTATTGATAATTTATACAATGTAGATCTAAGTTTCAGTGTGGCCATTACAAGATCAAGAAGGAATATTATCTTTTAAGGAATTGTCTCGTTACTGCTAGGAGAATGTTGCTCTTTATGGTCATGTAGATTTTCTGCCTATTGTGGAGGTTTGGTCAACCCATAATTCAGGTACACAACGCATAACGGTGAGGAGTTATGGTTTACTTGCCAAATTGTGTCTGACCCTTGAGACCCCATGGACTGTAGCCTGCCAAGCTCCTCTGCCCATGGGATTTCCCATGTGAGAATACTGGAGTGGGTTGCCATTTATTTCTCCAGGGAATCCTCCCAACCCAGAGACTGAACTCATGTCTCCTGCATTGGCAGGTGGATTCTTTACCACAGAGCCACCAGGGAAGCCCAAAGATGGTGAGAGAGGAGGCCAAAGGGCAGAGAAATTTTTTTTATGTTTAAATTTTTTTTGTTTTGCCATAAAAAATATGAATTTTATTTTACATTACAAATTCCCAGTGCCCTTGAAGGGGAGGAAAATAATAGAAGAACTGGAGCAAAGGTAAATTCATAGCATGGAGCAATCTAAATGCTCATCAATGGATGATAGGATAAGCAAATTGTGAGAGATATATATTATTTAGCCATAAAAAAGAAGGATATCTTGCCATTTGTGACAACGTGGATGAAACTTACAGGCATTGTGCTAAGTGAAGTAAGCCATACAAGGAAGACAATAGTATAGGATCACACTTGTATGTAGAATCTAAAAAATAAACCCAAACTGATAGAGTCAGAGAACAGGTTGGTGGTTGCCAGAGTAGGGGTTAGGGCATAGGGAAAATGAGTGAAGGTGGTCAAAAGGTGCAAGCTTCCTGTTATAAAATAAGTCATGGGTATGTGATAGTATACAGAAAAAGTGACTACAGTTAAAATGCTCTGCTTAATGGCTCAGTCATGTCTGACTCTTTGTGACCCATGGACTGTAGCCCACCAGGCTCCTGTGTCCATGGGGATTCTTCAAGCAAGAATACTGGAGTGGGTTGCCATGCTCTCCTCCAGGGGATCTTCCCAACCCAGGATCAAACCCAGGTCTCCTGCATTGCAAGCAGATTGTTAACTATTTGAGCCACCAGGGAAGCCCAGAGTTAATAATACTGTATTGTATATTTGAAAGTTGCAAAGAGAGTACATTTTAAAAATTCTTAGCACAAGGAAAGAAAAATCATGTAATGATGGATGTTAACTATACTTATTGTGATTTCATCATATATACAAATAGTGAATCATTATGTTATGGAATTAAAACTAATGTCATATGCTAATTATATCACTTTTTTAAAAGAGATACAATCTGATATAGCCAATTAAATATTTGAAATAAAGATGGAAGGAATTCCCTGGTGGTCCAGTGGTTAGGACTCCACACTTTCACTGTCAAGGACCTTGGTTCAGTCCGTGGTCAGGGAACTAAGATCCCACAGGCTGTTTGGCATGGCCAAAAAAGAAAAAAATAATAATAACATTTATAAACAACCAGGTCCTACTGTATAGCACAGGGAACTATATCCAATCTCCTGGGATAAACCATAATAGACAAAAATATTTAGAAAAGAAAATATAGATGTGTTAACAAAGAAAGAAAGAAAGATGGAGGGAATACTCATGCATTAATCAAAAAAATGACTTAGAAAAAAATGCAACTTTTCTTCTTTTTACAAAGTAATGATACCTTGCTAGAATGTACACATTGAATCTAGAAGAAAATGGGAAAAACTTTTATACCTAACTCATTTGACAATGATTGGCACTTAATTAAGGCTTTCTACCATTCTGCAATGATAATAGGATGGCATGAAACAACATTATGTAGGTGAAGTTTGCTAAAGTCACAAAACCTGTGACAGAGCCAGAAGTCAAACCAAAAGATTCTATGTGCTTTCCTCTTACCAACTCCACCTTAGTATCCTTCTTTTCAGGCTATATAACAATGTAGGAAAATATCTCTACAAATATATATTCAAGTCCGTATTTATAAATATAAAAGCAACATATATGTACATGTGTGCGTGCTCATGCTCAGCCACTTCAGTCATGTCCAGCTCTTTACAGTTCCATGGACTGTAGCCTGCCATGCTCCTCTGTCCATGGGATTTTCAGGCAAGCATACTGGAGTGGGTTGCCATTTCCTACTCCAGGGGGTCTACCCGACCTAAGGATTGAACCCGCATCTCTTGCGTTTTCTACATTGGCAGGCCGATTCTTTACCACTGTGCTACCTGGGTAAGCCCCCAAAACAAATGAACATTCATAAATAGTCAATTTTGCTCTGAATATCAGAAATCTTAGATTTTTGTCTTGATTTGACACTAACTCAAGTTGGGCAAGTTATTAAAAAATCCAAACAAAAAGCTTCATATTTGAGAATCATTAACTGAGAATCTGTTAACCACTCCTCTATCAACAATATTATGCCTTAGATATTGGTTTAATTATGCACAGAATGAAGTGTGCATCCTGGCTGATACATGAAATGCCTTCTAAGTGATAATATACTCTGAATAGTAATGCTGAAAATTGAATCATCTGAAGCTGTGATCTGGCATAAGATTACTGTCTAACGTCCACTTTCTCAGTAATAAAATGTTGGCCACTGCTGTGAAAAAATGGATAAACAAACATTTTAAAAGTTTAGTACTATTGAGAAGAGACTGTGAAGAAAAAATAATGTCATAGTTTGCTGATTGGAGAGTACGTTTCTGAAACTGCTTTGGAGAGCAATTACTAGAATATTTTAAAATAAAAAAGTGCTTATTTTATGAGTGTTTACACTAGAGATTTGTCCCATAGATTTGTACAAAATGTTTTTGTTATGCCCAGAGTCTGAGTCCCCAAAACTGAGAGAATAAGACGTCCACAGCAATTCAAAAGCATAAAGGGGTTTATTGCTAACTCGAGTTAGGGCCCAGTTCTCATCCAGCACAGTGGAATCTGACAAGAGCCCCGAGCTCTGAATCACAGCTGCTTATATACAGGCGGTCTTTTGTCTCAGCAATAGTGTAGTTGGCGTGTGGTGATTGACTCAACCTTGGGTCATTGTGGTGATTGATTTAACCTTGGCGTCATTGGGGGGGGGGAGCTTGGTGTCATCGGGGACCTTGGTGTCATGGGGACCTTGGTGTCATCAGGGACCTTGGTGTCATCGGGGACCTTGGTGGGGCTTCCCAGAATTATGATTCATGCTTACAAGAACCTGAGGCTTAGGCCTAGTGTGGCCTGTTGGGCCTGTCATGGCTCAGGTCAGGTCCCAACAGTTTTATTCATTTATTTGCATTGATATTTGTAGTAATTACAAATGGGATAAAAGCTAAATGTCTATCAAGTGGATATTGACAAAAAACCACAGCATACGAAGAAATATTCTTCAATAATTATATAAGTTTGTGATTAACAAAGGTGTATGGGTCAATATAACCAAGGTAGATTGTTAAGTAATAAAAAAACAAATGCAAAACGGTACACACAAGTTATATTTTAAAACACCATGTGATTTATGGTAAAGATAAAACTAAATCCATGGAAGCGATCTGGCTGATTTTTGCGACCCAGTGCACTAAGCGCAGGCGGCTGTGACCTGGCGCACTAAGCGCGGCTGAGAGGAGTTATCCCACGTCCGAGATCAGGGGCAGCGGCTGAGAGTGCCAGGCTATGATGCGCAGGAACGGCCGAGAGGAGTTACCCCATGTCTGAGCCAGAGGCGGCGGCCGAGAAAAGCTACCCCACGTCTGAGGTTAGTGGCAGATGGGAGGAAACACCTGCGTCTGAGGTTAGGGGCATCGGCCAAAGGAGCTACCCTGTGTCCGAGGTCAGGGGTGGCCAGGAGAAGCCACCTCGGCCCGAGGCCAGGGGCAGTGGCCTGAGGAGCTGCCCCTCGCCCCAAGCCAGGGGCAGCGGACGGGAGGAGCTACCCCATGCTGGAGGCAGGGACAGTGGCTGGGAGAGCAACCTGAGGAGTGGTGACTGCGCGGGCAATAGGAGGGCCTAGAGAGCTATCTCACGTTGAAGGTCAGGAAGGGCAGCAGTAAAGGAGATACCCCCTCGCCCAAGGTAAGGAGCAAGGCTGTGCTTTGCTGGAGCAGCCGTGAAGAGAATACCCCACGCCCAAGGTAAGCAGAAACCCATGTAAGATGGTAAGTGTTGCAAAAGGGCATCAGAGGGCAGACACACTGAAACCATATTCACAGAAAACTAGTCAATCAAATCACAAACTAGGACAACAGCCTTGTTTAACTCAAATGAAACCAAGCAAAGCCCATGGGGCAA